>NW_027439213.1:0-320000 GCF_964188355.1 Buteo buteo
CTGGGCTTCTCTGCTTTCACACAGTCGGTACATCTCACGGTGCTCGTTCTCAGCAGAGCCTTTTTCTGAAAAGGCAAACGTCCAGCTCCTTCTTCCATAAGGAAGGGGCGACCCCTGAAAGCTCTTGCTGCTCTTCACCGTTCCCGTGCACCCTATCCACAGGCACAACAGCACTGGTCATCTGTGCTTTCCCATAGTCGGTACATCTCACGGTGCTCGTTCTCGGCAGAGCCTCTTTCCGAAAAATCAAACGTCCGGCTCTTTCTCCCACAAGGAAGGGGCCAGCCCTGAAAGCTCTTGCTGGTCTTCACAGTCCCCGTGCAGCCTATCCACAGGCACAACAGCACTGGGCTTCTCTGCTTTCTCACAGTCGGTACATCTCACGGCGTTCGTTCTCGGCAGAGCCTTTTTCTGAAAAGGCAAACGTCCGGCTCCTTCTTCCATGAGGAAGGGGTAAGCCCTGAAAGCTCTTGCTGGTCTTCACCGTTCCCGTGCCCCCTATCCACAGGCACAACAGAACTGGGCTTCTCTGCTTTCCCATAGTCGGTACATCTCACGGCGCTGGTTCTTGGCAGAGACTCTTTCCAAAAAGAGAAACGTCCTTCTCTTTCTCCCACAAGGAAGGGGCCAGCCCTGAAAGCTCTTGCTGCTCTACACCGTCCCCGTACACCCTATCAACAGGAACAACAGCACTGGGCTTCTGTGCTTTCTCACAGTCGGTACATCTCACGGCGTTCGTTCTCGGCAGAACCTTTTTCCGAAAAGGCAAACGTCTGGCTCCATCTTCCATAAGGAAAGGGCGACCCCTGAAAGCTCTTGCTGGTCTTCACCGTTCCTGTGCACCATATCCACAGGCACAACAACACTGGGCTTCTCTGCTTTTCCACAGACCATACATCTCAAGGCACTCATTCTCTTCAGAACCTCTTTCCGTAAAGGCAAATGTCCGGCTCCTTCTCCCACAAGGAAGGGGCCAGCCCTGAAAGCTCTTGCTGCTCTTCACTGTCCCCGTGCAGCCTATCAACAGGCACAACAGCACTGGGCTTCTCTGCTTTCTCACAGTCGGTACATCTCACGGTGCTCGTTCTCAGCAGAGCCTTTTTCTGAAAAGGAAAATGTCCGGCTCCTTCTCCCACAAGGAAGGGGCCAGCCCTGAAAGCTCTTGCTGGTCTTCACCGTTCCCGTGCACCCTATCCACAGGCACAACAGCACTGGGCATCTGTGCTTTCCCAGAGACTCAGCATCTCAAGGTGCTTGTTCTTGGCAGAGCCTCTTTCCGAAAAATCAAACGTCCGGCTCTTTCTCCCACAAGGAAGGGGCCAGCCCTGAAAGCTCTTGCTGGTCTTCACAGTCCCCGTGCAGCCTATCCACAGGCACAACAGCACTGGGCTTCTCTGCTTTCTCACAATCGGTACCTCTCAGGGTGCTCGTTCTCAGCAGAGCCTTTTTCTGAAAAGGCAAACGTCCGGCTCCTTCTTCCATAAGGAAGGGGCGACCCCTGAAAGCTCTTGCTGGTGTTCACCGTTCCCGTGCAGCCTATCCACAGGCACAACAACACTGGGCTTCTCTGCTTTTCCACAGACCATACATCTCAAGGCAGTCATTCTCTTCAGAACCTCTTTCGGTAAAGGCAATATCCGGCTCCTTCTTCCATAAGGAAGGGGTAAGCCCTGAAAGCTCTTGCTGGTCTTCACCGTTCCCGTGCACCCTATCCACAGGCACAACAGCACTGGGCATCTGTGCTTTCCCAGAGACTCAGCATCTCACGGTGCTCGTTCTCGGCAGAGCCTCTTTCCGAAAAGGCAAACGTCCGGCTCCTTGTCCCACAAGGAAGGTGCCAGCCCTGAAAGCTCTTGCTGCTCTTCACTGTCCCCGTGCAGCCTATGCACAGGCACAACAGCATTCGGGATCTGTGCTTGCCCAGGAACGGTACACCTCTCGGTGTCCGTTCTCGGCATAGCATTTTTCTGAAAAGGCAAACGTCCGGCTCCTTGTCCCACAAGGAAGGTGCCAGCCCTGAAAGCTCTTGCTGCTCTTCACTGTCCCCGTGCAGCCTATGCACAGGCACAACAGCATTGGGGATCTGTGCTTGCCCAGGAACGGTACACCTCTCGGTGTTCGTTCTCGGCAAAGACTCTTCCAAAAACGCAAACGTCCGGCTCCTTGTCCCACAAGGAAGGTGCCAGCCCTGAAAGCTCTTGCTTCTCTTCACTGTCCCCGTGCAGCCTATGCACAGGCACAACAGCATTGGGGATATGTGCTTGCCCAGGATCGGTACACCTCACGGTGTTCGTTCTCGGCATAGCATTTTTCTGAAAAGGCAAACGTCCGGCTCCTTGTCCCACAAGGAAGGTGCCAGCCCTGAAAGCTCTTGCTGCTCTTCACTGTCCCCGTGCAGCCTATGCACAGGCACAACAGCATTGGGGATCTGTGCTTGCCCAGGAACGGTACACCTCACGGTGTTCGTTCTCGGCAGAGGCTCTTCCGAAAAGGCAAACTTAAGGCTCCTTGTCCCACAAGGAAGGTGCCAGCCCTGAAAGCTCGTGCTGGTCTTCACAGTCCCCGTGCAGCCTATCCACAGGCACAACAGCACTGGGCTTCTCTGCTTTCTCACAGTCGGTACATCTCAGGGTGCTCGTTCTCGGCAGAGCCTCTTCTGAAAAGGCAAACGTCCGGCTCCTTCTTCCATAAGGAAGGGGCTACACCTGAAAGCTCTTGCTGGTCTTCACCGTTCCCGTGCAACCTATCCACAGGCACAACAACACTGGCCTTCTCTGCTTTTCCACAGACCATACATCTCAAGGCAGTCATTCTCTTCAGAACCTCTTTCCGTAAAGGCAAATGTCCGGCTCCTTCTTCCATAAGGAAGGGGTAAGCCCTGAAAGCTCTTGCTGGTCTTCACCGTTCCTGTGCACCCTATCCACAGGCACAACAGCACTGGGCATCTGTGCTTTCCCAGAGACTCAGCATCTCACAGTACTCGTTCTCGGCAGATCCTATTTCCGAAAAATCAAACGTCCGGCTCTTTATCCCACAAGGAAGGGGCCAGCCCTGAAAGCTCTTGCTGGTCTTCACAGTCCCCGTGCAGCCTATGCACAGGCACAACAGCACTGGGCTTCTCTGCTTTCTCACAGTCGGTACATCTCACGGCGTTCGTGCTCGGCAGAGCCTTTTTCTGAAAAGGCAAACGTCCGGCTCCTTCTTCCATAAGGAAGGCGTAAGCCCTGAAAGCTCTTGCTGCTCTTCACCGTTCCCGTGCACCCTATCCACAGGCACAACAGCACTGGGCATCTGTGCTTTCCCAGAGACTCAGCATCTCACGGTGCTTGTTCTCGGCAGAGCCTATTTCCGAAAAAGCAAATGTGCGGCTCCTTCTCCCACAAGGAAGGGGCCAGCCCTGAAAGCTCTTGCTGGTCTTCACAGTCCCCGTGCAGCCTATCAACAGGCACAACAGCACTGGGCTTCTCTGGTTTCTCAAAGTCGGTACATCTCACGGTGCTCGTTCTCAGCAGAGCCTTTTTCTGAAAAGGCAAACGTCTGGCTCCTTCTCCCACAAGGAAGGGGCCAGCCCTGAAACCTCTTCCTGCTCTACACCGTCCCCGTGCAGCCTATCCACAGGCACAACAACACTGGGCTTCTCTGCTTTTCCACAGACCATACATCTCAAGGCAGCCATTCTCTTCAGAACCTCTTTCCGTAAAGGCAAATGTCCGGCTCATTCTCCCACAAGGAAGGGGCCAGCCCTGAAAGCTCTTGCTGGTCTTCACCGTTCCCGTGCACCCTATCCACAGGCACAACAGCACTGGGCATCTGTGCTTTCCCAGAGACTCAGCATCTCACGGTCCTTGTTCTCGGCAGAGCCTATTTCCGAAAAATGAAACGTCCGGCTCTTTATCCCACAAGGAAGGGGCCAGCCCTGAAAGCTCTTGCTGGTCTTCACAGTCCCCGTGCAGCCTATGCACAGGCACAACAGCATTGGGGATCTGTGCTTGCCCAGGAACGGTACACCTCACGGTGTTCGTTCTAGGCAGAGGCTCTTCCGAAAAGGCAAACGTCCAGCTCCTTGTCCCACAAGGAAGGTGCCAGCCCTGAAAGCTCTTGCTGTTCTTCACTGTCCCCGTGCAGCCTATGCACAGGCACAACAGCATTTGGGATCTGTGCTTGCCCAGGATCGGTACACCTCACGGTGTTCGTTCTCGGCAGAGGCTCTTCCGAAAAGGCAAACGTCCGGCTCCTTGTCCCACAAGGAAGGTGCCAGCCCTGAAAGCTCTTGCTGCTCTTCACTGTCCCTGTGTAGCCTATGCACAGGCACAACAGCATTGGGGATCTGTGCTTGCCCAGGAGCGGTACACCTCTCGGTGTCCGTTCTTGGCATAACATTTTTCTGAAAAGGCATACGTCCGACTCCTTGTCCCACAAGGAAGGTGCCAGCCCTGAAAGCTCTTGCTGCTCTTCACTGTCCCCGTGCAGCCTATGCACAGGCACAACAGCATTGGGGATCTGTGCTTGCCCAGGATCGGTACACCTCACGGTGTCCGTTCTCAGCATAACATTTTTCTGAAAAGGCAAACGTCCGGCTCCTTGTCCCACAAGGAAGGTGCCAGCCCTGAAAGCTCTTGCTGCTCTTCACTGTCCCCGTGCAGCCTATGCACAGGCACAACAGCATTCGGGATCTGTGCTTGCCCAGGATCGGTACACCTCACGGTGTTCGTTCTCGGCAGAGGCTCTTCCGAAAAGGCAAACGTCCGGCTCCTTGTCCCACAAGGAAGGTGCCAGCCCTGAAAGCTCTTGCTGCTCTTCACTGTCCCCGTGCAGCCTATGCACAGGCACAACAGCATTGGGGATCTGTGCTTGCCCAGGAACGGTACACCTCTCGGTGTTCGTTCTCGGCAGAGACTCTTCCAAAAAGGCAAACGTCCGGCTCCTTGTCCCACAAGGAAGGTGCCAGCCCTGAAAGCTCTTGCTGCTCTTCACTGTCCCCGTGCAGCCTATGCACAGGCACAACAGCATTGGGGATCTGTGCTTGCCCAGGATCGGTACACCTCACGGTGTTCGTTCTCGGCAGAGGCTCTTCCGAAAAGGCAAACGTCCAGCTCCTTGTCCCACAAGGAAGGTGCCAGCCCTGAAAGCTCGTGCTGCTCTTCACTGTCCCCGTGCAGCCTATGCACAGGCACAACAGCATTCGGGATCTGTGCTTGCCCAGGATCGGTACACCTCACCGTGTTCGTTCTCGGCAGAGGCTCTTCCGAAAAGGCAAACGTCCAGCTCCTTGTCCCACAAGGAAGGTGCCAGCCCTGAAAGCTCATGCTGCTCTTCACTGTCCCCGTGCAGCCTATGCACAGGCACAACAGCATTGGGGATCTGTGCTTGCCAGGAACGGTACACCTCTCGGTGTCCGTTCTCGGCATAACAATTTTCTTAAAAGGCAAACGTCCGGCTCCTTGTCCCACAAGGAAGGTGCCAGCCCTGAAAGCTCTTGCTGCTCTTCACTGTCCCCGTGCAGCCTATGCACAGGCACAACAGCATTGGGGATCTGTGCTTGCCCAGGATCGGTACACCTCACGGTGTTCGTTCTCGGCATAGCATTTTTCTGAAAAGGCAAACGTCCGGCTCCTTGTCCCACAAGGAAGGTGCCAGCCCTGAAAGCTCTTGCTGCTCTTCACTGTCCCCGTGCAGCCTATGCACAGGCACAACAGCATTGGGGATATGTGCTTGCCCAGGATCGGTACACCTCACGGTGTTCGTTCTCGGCATAGCATTTTTCTGAAAAGGCAAACGTCCGGCTCCTTGTCCCACAAGGAAGGTGCCAGCCCTGAAAGCTCTTGCTGCTCTTCACTGTCCCCGTGCAGCCTATGCACAGACAGAACAACATTGGGGATCTGTGCTTGCCCAGGAACGGTACACCTCACGGTGTTCGTTCTCGGCAGAGGCTCTTCCGAAAAGGCAAACGTCCGGCTCCTTGTCCCACAAGGAAGGTGCCAGCCCTGAAAGCTCTTGCTGCTCTTCACTGTCCCCGTGCAGCCTATGCACAGGCACAACAGCATTCGGGATCTGTGCTTGCCCAGGAACGGTACACCTCTCGGTGTCCGTTCTCGGCATAGCATTTTTCTGAAAAGGCAAACGTCCGGCTCCTTGTCCCACAAGGAAGGTGCCAGCCCTGAAAGCTCTTGCTGCTCTTCACTGTCCCCGTGCAGCCTATGCACAGGCACAACAGCATTGGGGATCTGTGCTTGCCCAGGAACGGTACACCTCACGGTGTTCGTTCTCGGCAGAGGCTCTTCCGAAAAGGCAAACGTCCAGCTCCTTGTCCCACAAGGAAGGTGCCAGCCCTGAAAGCTCTTGCTGCTCTTCACTGTCCCCGTGCAGCCTATGCACAGGCACAACAGCATTGGGGATATGTGCTTGCCCAGGATCGGTACACCTCACGGTGTCCGTTCTCAGCATAACATTTTTCTGAAAAGGCAAACGTCCGGCTCCTTGTCCCACAAGGAAGGTGCCAGCCCTGAAAGCTCTTCCTGCTCTACACCGTCCCCGTGCAGCCTATCCACAGGCACAACAACACTGGGCTCTGCTTTTCCACAGACCATACATCTCAAGGCAGCCATTCTCTTCAGAACCTCTTTCCGTAAAGGCAAATGTCCGGCTCATTCTCCCACAAGGAAGGGGCCAGCCCTGAAAGCTCTTGCTGGTCTTCACCGTTCCCGTGCACCCTATCCACAGGCACAACAGCACTGGGCATCTGTGCTTTCCCAGAGACTCAGCATCTCACGGTCCTTGTTCTCGGCAGAGCCTATTTCCGAAAAATCAAACGTCCGGCTCTTTATCCCACAAGGAAGGGGCCAGCCCTGAAAGCTCTTGCTGGTCTTCACAGTCCCCGTGCAGCCTATGCACAGGCACAACAGCATTGGGGATCTGTGCTTGCCCAGGAACGGTACACCTCACGGTGTTCGTTCTAGGCAGAGGCTCTTCCGAAAAGGCAAACGTCCAGCTCCTTGTCCCACAAGGAAGGTGCCAGCCCTGAAAGCTCTTGCTGTTCTTCACTGTCCCCGTGCAGCCTATGCACAGGCACAACAGCATTTGGGATCTGTGCTTGCCCAGGATCGGTACACCTCACGGTGTTCGTTCTCGGCAGAGGCTCTTCCGAAAAGGCAAACGTCCGGCTCCTTGTCCCACAAGGAAGGTGCCAGCCCTGAAAGCTCGTGCTGCTCTTCACTGTCCCTGTGTAGCCTATGCACAGGCACAACAGCATTGGGGATCTGTGCTTGCCCAGGATCGGTACACCTCTCGGTGTCCGTTCTCAGCATAACATTTTTCTGAAAAGGCAAACGTCCGGCTCCTTGTCCCACAAGGAAGGTGCCAGCCCTGAAAGCTCGTGCTGCTCTTCACTGTCCCTGTGTAGCCTATGCACAGGCACAACAGCATTGGGGATCTGTGCTTGCCCAGGATCGGTACACCTCTCGGTGTCCGTTCTCAGCATAACATTTTTCTGAAAAGGCAAACGTCCGGCTCCTTGTCCCACAAGGAAGGTGCCAGCCCTGAAAGCTCGTGCTGCTCTTCACTGTCCCCGTGCAGCCTATGCACAGGCACAACAGCATTGGGCTTCTGTGCTTTCTCACAGTCGGTACATCTCACGGCGTTCGTTCTCGGCAGAACCTTTTTCCGAAAAGGCAAACGTCTGGCTCCATCTTCCATAAGGAAAGGGCCACCCCTGAAAGCTCTTGCTGGTCTTCACCGTTCCTGTGCACCATATCCACAGGCACAACAACACTGGGCTTCTCTGCTTTTCCACAGACCATACATCTCAAGGCACTCATTCTCTTCAGAACCTCTTTCCGTAAAGGCAAATGTCCGGCTCCTTCTCCCACAAGGAAGGGGCCAGCCCTGAAAGCTCTTGCTGCTCTTCACTGTCCCCGTGCAGCCTATCAACAGGCACAACAGCACTGGGCTTCTCTGCTTTCTCACAGTCGGTACATCTCACGGTGCTCGTTCTCAGCAGAGCCTTTTTCTGAAAAGGAAAATGTCCGGCTCCTTCTCCCACAAGGAAGGGGCCAGCCCTGAAAGCTCTTGCTGGTCTTCACCGTTCCCGTGCACCCTATCCACAGGCACAACAGCACTGGGCATCTGTGCTTTCCCAGAGACTCAGCATCTCAAGGTGCTTGTTCTTGGCAGAGCCTCTTTCCGAAAAATCAAACGTCCGGCTCTTTCTCCCACAAGGAAGGGGCCAGCCCTGAAAGCTCTTGCTGGTCTTCACAGTCCCCGTGCAGCCTATCCACAGGCACAACAGCACTGGGCTTCTCTGCTTTCTCACAATCGGTACCTCTCAGGGTGCTCGTTCTCAGCAGAGCCTTTTTCTGAAAAGGCAAACGTCCGGCTCCTTCTTCCATAAGGAAGGGGCGACCCCTGAAAGCTCTTGCTGGTGTTCACCGTTCCCGTGCACCCTATCCACAGGCACAACAACACTGGGCTTCTCTGCTTTTCCACAGACCATACATCTCAAGGCAGTCATTCTCTTCAGAACCTCTTTCGGTAAAGGCAATATCCGGCTCCTTCTTCCATAAGGAAGGGGTAAGCCCTGAAAGCTCTTGCTGGTCTTCACCGTTCCCGTGCACCCTATCCACAGGAACAACAGCACTGGGCATCTGTGCTTTCCCAGAGACTCAGCATCTCACGGTGCTCGTTCTCGGCAGAGCCTCTTTCCGAAAAGGCAAACGTCCGGCTCCTTGTCCCACAAGGAAGGTGCCAGCCCTGAAAGCTCTTGCTGCTCTTCACTGTCCCCGTGCAGCCTATGCACAGGCACAACAGCATTCGGGATCTGTGCTTGCCCAGGAACGGTACACCTCTCGGTGTCCGTTCTCGGCATAGCATTTTTCTGAAAAGGCAAACGTCCGGCTCCTTGTCCCACAAGGAAGGTGCCAGCCCTGAAAGCTCTTGCTGCTCTTCACTGTCCCCGTGCAGCCTATGCACAGGCACAACAGCATTGGGGATCTGTGCTTGCCCAGGAACGGTACACCTCTCGGTGTTCGTTCTCGGCAAAGACTCTTCCAAAAACGCAAACGTCCGGCTCCTTGTCCCACAAGGAAGGTGCCAGCCCTGAAAGCTCTTGCTTCTCTTCACTGTCCCCGTGCAGCCTATGCACAGGCACAACAGCATTGGGGATATGTGCTTGCCCAGGATCGGTACACCTCACGGTGTTCGTTCTCGGCATAGCATTTTTCTGAAAAGGCAAACGTCCGGCTCCTTGTCCCACAAGGAAGGTGCCAGCCCTGAAAGCTCTTGCTGCTCTTCACTGTCCCCGTGCAGCCTATGCACAGGCACAACAGCATTGGGGATCTGTGCTTGCCCAGGAACGGTACACCTCACGGTGTTCGTTCTCGGCAGAGGCTCTTCCGAAAAGGCAAACTTAAGGCTCCTTGTCCCACAAGGAAGGTGCCAGCCCTGAAAGCTCGTGCTGGTCTTCACAGTCCCCGTGCAGCCTATCCACAGGCACAACAGCACTGGGCTTCTCTGCTTTCTCACAGTCGGTACATCTCAGGGTGCTCGTTCTCGGCAGAGCCTCTTCTGAAAAGGCAAACGTCCGGCTCCTTCTTCCATAAGGAAGGGGCTACACCTGAAAGCTCTTGCTGGTCTTCACCGTTCCCGTGCAACCTATCCACAGGCACAACAACACTGGCCTTCTCTGCTTTTCCACAGACCATACATCTCAAGGCAGTCATTCTCTTCAGAACCTCTTTCCGTAAAGGCAAATGTCCGGCTCCTTCTTCCATAAGGAAGGGGTAAGCCCTGAAAGCTCTTGCTGGTCTTCACCGTTCCTGTGCACCCTATCCACAGGCACAACAGCACTGGGCATCTGTGCTTTCCCAGAGACTCAGCATCTCACAGTACTCGTTCTCGGCAGATCCTATTTCCGAAAAATCAAACGTCCGGCTCTTTATCCCACAAGGAAGGGGCCAGCCCTGAAAGCTCTTGCTGGTCTTCACAGTCCCCGTGCAGCCTATGCACAGGCACAACAGCACTGGGCTTCTCTGCTTTCTCACAGTCGGTACATCTCACGGCGTTCGTGCTCGGCAGAGCCTTTTTCTGAAAAGGCAAACGTCCGGCTCCTTCTTCCATAAGGAAGGCGTAAGCCCTGAAAGCTCTTGCTGCTCTTCACCGTTCCCGTGCACCCTATCCACAGGCACAACAGCACTGGGCATCTGTGCTTTCCCAGAGACTCAGCATCTCACGGTGCTTGTTCTCGGCAGAGCCTATTTCCGAAAAAGCAAATGTGCGGCTCCTTCTCCCACAAGGAAGGGGCCAGCCCTGAAAGCTCTTGCTGGTCTTCACAGTCCCCGTGCAGCCTATCAACAGGCACAACAGCACTGGGCTTCTCTGGTTTCTCAAAGTCGGTACATCTCACGGTGCTCGTTCTCAGCAGAGCCTTTTTCTGAAAAGGCAAACGTCTGGCTCCTTCTCCCACAAGGAAGGGGCCAGCCCTGAAACCTCTTCCTGCTCTACACCGTCCCCGTGCAGCCTATCCACAGGCACAACAACACTGGGCTTCTCTGCTTTTCCACAGACCATACATCTCAAGGCAGCCATTCTCTTCAGAACCTCTTTCCGTAAAGGCAAATGTCCGGCTCATTCTCCCACAAGGAAGGGGCCAGCCCTGAAAGCTCTTGCTGGTCTTCACCGTTCCCGTGCACCCTATCCACAGGCACAACAGCACTGGGCATCTGTGCTTTCCCAGAGACTCAGCATCTCACGGTCCTTGTTCTCGGCAGAGCCTATTTCCGAAAAATGAAACGTCCGGCTCTTTATCCCACAAGGAAGGGGCCAGCCCTGAAAGCTCTTGCTGGTCTTCACAGTCCCCGTGCAGCCTATGCACAGGCACAACAGCATTGGGGATCTGTGCTTGCCCAGGAACGGTACACCTCACGGTGTTCGTTCTAGGCAGAGGCTCTTCCGAAAAGGCAAACGTCCAGCTCCTTGTCCCACAAGGAAGGTGCCAGCCCTGAAAGCTCTTGCTGTTCTTCACTGTCCCCGTGCAGCCTATGCACAGGCACAACAGCATTTGGGATCTGTGCTTGCCCAGGATCGGTACACCTCACGGTGTTCGTTCTCGGCAGAGGCTCTTCCGAAAAGGCAAACGTCCGGCTCCTTGTCCCACAAGGAAGGTGCCAGCCCTGAAAGCTCTTGCTGCTCTTCACTGTCCCTGTGTAGCCTATGCACAGGCACAACAGCATTGGGGATCTGTGCTTGCCCAGGAGCGGTACACCTCTCGGTGTCCGTTCTTGGCATAACATTTTTCTGAAAAGGCATACGTCCGACTCCTTGTCCCACAAGGAAGGTGCCAGCCCTGAAAGCTCTTGCTGCTCTTCACTGTCCCCGTGCAGCCTATGCACAGGCACAACAGCATTGGGGATCTGTGCTTGCCCAGGATCGGTACACCTCACGGTGTCCGTTCTCAGCATAACATTTTTCTGAAAAGGCAAACGTCCGGCTCCTTGTCCCACAAGGAAGGTGCCAGCCCTGAAAGCTCTTGCTGCTCTTCACTGTCCCCGTGCAGCCTATGCACAGGCACAACAGCATTCGGGATCTGTGCTTGCCCAGGATCGGTACACCTCACGGTGTTCGTTCTCGGCAGAGGCTCTTCCGAAAAGGCAAACGTCCGGCTCCTTGTCCCACAAGGAAGGTGCCAGCCCTGAAAGCTCTTGCTGCTCTTCACTGTCCCCGTGCAGCCTATGCACAGGCACAACAGCATTGGGGATCTGTGCTTGCCCAGGAACGGTACACCTCTCGGTGTTCGTTCTCGGCAGAGACTCTTCCAAAAAGGCAAACGTCCGGCTCCTTGTCCCACAAGGAAGGTGCCAGCCCTGAAAGCTCTTGCTGCTCTTCACTGTCCCCGTGCAGCCTATGCACAGGCACAACAGCATTGGGGATCTGTGCTTGCCCAGGATCGGTACACCTCACGGTGTTCGTTCTCGGCAGAGGCTCTTCCGAAAAGGCAAACGTCCAGCTCCTTGTCCCACAAGGAAGGTGCCAGCCCTGAAAGCTCGTGCTGCTCTTCACTGTCCCCGTGCAGCCTATGCACAGGCACAACAGCATTCGGGATCTGTGCTTGCCCAGGATCGGTACACCTCACCGTGTTCGTTCTCGGCAGAGGCTCTTCCGAAAAGGCAAACGTCCAGCTCCTTGTCCCACAAGGAAGGTGCCAGCCCTGAAAGCTCGTGCTGCTCTTCACTGTCCCCGTGCAGCCTATGCACAGGCACAACAGCATTGGGGATCTGTGCTTGCCAGGAACGGTACACCTCTCGGTGTCCGTTCTCGGCATAACAATTTTCTTAAAAGGCAAACGTCCGGCTCCTTGTCCCACAAGGAAGGTGCCAGCCCTGAAAGCTCTTGCTGCTCTTCACTGTCCCCGTGCAGCCTATGCACAGGCACAACAGCATTGGGGATCTGTGCTTGCCCAGGATCGGTACACCTCACGGTGTTCGTTCTCGGCATAGCATTTTTCTGAAAAGGCAAACGTCCGGCTCCTTGTCCCACAAGGAAGGTGCCAGCCCTGAAAGCTCTTGCTGCTCTTCACTGTCCCCGTGCAGCCTATGCACAGGCACAACAGCATTGGGGATATGTGCTTGCCCAGGATCGGTACACCTCACGGTGTTCGTTCTCGGCATAGCATTTTTCTGAAAAGGCAAACGTCCGGCTCCTTGTCCCACAAGGAAGGTGCCAGCCCTGAAAGCTCTTGCTGCTCTTCACTGTCCCCGTGCAGCCTATGCACAGACAGAACAACATTGGGGATCTGTGCTTGCCCAGGAACGGTACACCTCACGGTGTTCGTTCTCGGCAGAGGCTCTTCCGAAAAGGCAAACGTCCGGCTCCTTGTCCCACAAGGAAGGTGCCAGCCCTGAAAGCTCTTGCTGCTCTTCACTGTCCCCGTGCAGCCTATGCACAGGCACAACAGCATTCGGGATCTGTGCTTGCCCAGGAACGGTACACCTCTCGGTGTCCGTTCTCGGCATAGCATTTTTCTGAAAAGGCAAACGTCCGGCTCCTTGTCCCACAAGGAAGGTGCCAGCCCTGAAAGCTCTTGCTGCTCTTCACTGTCCCCGTGCAGCCTATGCACAGGCACAACAGCATTGGGGATCTGTGCTTGCCCAGGAACGGTACACCTCACGGTGTTCGTTCTCGGCAGAGGCTCTTCCGAAAAGGCAAACGTCCAGCTCCTTGTCCCACAAGGAAGGTGCCAGCCCTGAAAGCTCTTGCTGCTCTTCACTGTCCCCGTGCAGCCTATGCACAGGCACAACAGCATTGGGGATATGTGCTTGCCCAGGATCGGTACACCTCACGGTGTCCGTTCTCAGCATAACATTTTTCTGAAAAGGCAAACGTCCGGCTCCTTGTCCCACAAGGAAGGTGCCAGCCCTGAAAGCTCTTCCTGCTCTACACCGTCCCCGTGCAGCCTATCCACAGGCACAACAACACTGGGCTCTGCTTTTCCACAGACCATACATCTCAAGGCAGCCATTCTCTTCAGAACCTCTTTCCGTAAAGGCAAATGTCCGGCTCATTCTCCCACAAGGAAGGGGCCAGCCCTGAAAGCTCTTGCTGGTCTTCACCGTTCCCGTGCACCCTATCCACAGGCACAACAGCACTGGGCATCTGTGCTTTCCCAGAGACTCAGCATCTCACGGTCCTTGTTCTCGGCAGAGCCTATTTCCGAAAAATCAAACGTCCGGCTCTTTATCCCACAAGGAAGGGGCCAGCCCTGAAAGCTCTTGCTGGTCTTCACAGTCCCCGTGCAGCCTATGCACAGGCACAACAGCATTGGGGATCTGTGCTTGCCCAGGAACGGTACACCTCACGGTGTTCGTTCTAGGCAGAGGCTCTTCCGAAAAGGCAAACGTCCAGCTCCTTGTCCCACAAGGAAGGTGCCAGCCCTGAAAGCTCTTGCTGTTCTTCACTGTCCCCGTGCAGCCTATGCACAGGCACAACAGCATTTGGGATCTGTGCTTGCCCAGGATCGGTACACCTCACGGTGTTCGTTCTCGGCAGAGGCTCTTCCGAAAAGGCAAACGTCCGGCTCCTTGTCCCACAAGGAAGGTGCCAGCCCTGAAAGCTCGTGCTGCTCTTCACTGTCCCTGTGTAGCCTATGCACAGGCACAACAGCATTGGGGATCTGTGCTTGCCCAGGATCGGTACACCTCTCGGTGTCCGTTCTCAGCATAACATTTTTCTGAAAAGGCAAACGTCCGGCTCCTTGTCCCACAAGGAAGGTGCCAGCCCTGAAAGCTCGTGCTGCTCTTCACTGTCCCTGTGTAGCCTATGCACAGGCACAACAGCATTGGGGATCTGTGCTTGCCCAGGATCGGTACACCTCTCGGTGTCCGTTCTCAGCATAACATTTTTCTGAAAAGGCAAACGTCCGGCTCCTTGTCCCACAAGGAAGGTGCCAGCCCTGAAAGCTCGTGCTGCTCTTCACTGTCCCCGTGCAGCCTATGCACAGGCACAACAGCATTGGGGATCCGTGCTTGCCCAGGATCGGTACACCTCACGGTGTCCGTTCTCGGCATAGCATTTTTCTGAAAAGGCAAACGTCCGGCTCCTTCTTCCATAAGGAAGGGGCGACCCCTGAAAGCTCTTGCTGCTCTTCACTGTCCCCGTGCAGCCTATGCACAGGCACAACAGCATTGGGGATCTGTGCTTGCCCAGGAACGGTACACCTCACGGTGTTCGTTCTCGGCAGAGGCTCTTCCAAAAAGGCAAACGTCCGGCTCCTTGTCCCACAAGGAAGGTGCCAGCCCTGAAAGCTCTTGCTGCTCTTCACTGTCCCCGTGCAGCCTATGCACAGGCACAACAGCATTGGGGATCTGTGCTTGCCCAGGATCGGTACACCTCACGGTGTTCGTTCTCCGCATAGCATTTTTCTGAAAAGGCAAACGTCCGGCTCCTTGTCCCACAAGGAAGGTGCCAGCCCTGAAAGCTCTTGCTGCTCTTCACTGTCCCCGTGCAGCCTATGCACAGGCACAACAGCATTGGGGATCTGTGCTTGCCCAGGAACGGTACACCTCACGGTGTTCGTTCTCGGCAGAGGCTCTTCCGAAAAGGCAAACATCCAGCTCCTTGTCCCACAAGGAAGGTGCCAGCCCTGAAAGCTCTTGCTGCTCTTCACTGTCCCCGTGCAGCCTATGCACAGGCACAACAGCATTGGGGATCTGTGCTTGCCCAGGATCGGTACACCTCACGGTGTTCGTTCTCGGCAGAGGCTCTTCCGAAAAGGCAAACGTCCGGCTCCTTGTCCCACAAGGAAGGTGCCAGCCCTGAAAGCTCTTGCTGCTCTTCACTGTCCCCGTGCAGCCTATGCACAGGCACAACAGCATTGGGGATCTGTGCTTGCCCAGGAACGGTACACCTCACGGTGTTCGTTCTCGGCAGAGGCTCTTCCGAAAAGGCAAACGTCCAGCTCCTTGTCCCACAAGGAAGGTGCCAGCCCTGAAAGCTCTTGCTGCTCTTCACTGTCCCCGTGCAGCCTATGCACAGGCACAACAGCATTGGGGATCTGTGCTTGCCCAGGATCGGTACACCTCACGGTGTTCGTTCTCGGCAGAGGCTCTTCCGAAAAGGCAAACGTCCAGCTCCTTGTCCCACAAGGAAGGTGCCAGCCCTGAAAGCTCTTGCTGCTCTTCACTGTCCCCGTGCAGCCTATGCACAGGCACAACAGCATTGGGGATATGTGCTTGCCCAGGATCGGTACACCTCACGGTGTCCGTTCTCAGCATAACATTTTTCTGAAAAGGCAAACGTCCGGCTCCTTGTCCCACAAGGAAGGTGCCAGCCCTGAAAGCACTTCCTGCTCTACACCGTCCCCGTGCAGCCTATCCACAGGCACAACAACACTGGGCTCTGCTTTTCCACAGACCATACATCTCAAGGCAGCCATTCTCTTCAGAACCTCTTTCCGTAAAGGCAAATGTCCGGCTCATTCTCCCACAAGGAAGGGGCCAGCCCTGAAAGCTCTTGCTGGTCTTCACCGTTCCCGTGCACCCTATCCACAGGCACAACAGCACTGGGCATCTGTGCTTTCCCAGAGACTCAGCATCTCACGGTCCTTGTTCTCGGCAGAGCCTATTTCCGAAAAATCAAACGTCCGGCTCTTTATCCCACAAGGAAGGGGCCAGCCCTGAAAGCTCTTGCTGGTCTTCACAGTCCCCGTGCAGCCTATGCACAGGCACAACAGCATTGGGGATCTGTGCTTGCCCAGGAACGGTACACCTCACGGTGTTCGTTCTAGGCAGAGGCTCTTCCGAAAAGGCAAACGTCCAGCTCCTTGTCCCACAAGGAAGGTGCCAGCCCTGAAAGCTCTTGCTGTTCTTCACTGTCCCCGTGCAGCCTATGCACAGGCACAACAGCATTTGGGATCTGTGCTTGCCCAGGATCGGTACACCTCACGGTGTTCGTTCTCGGCAGAGGCTCTTCCGAAAAGGCAAACGTCCGGCTCCTTGTCCCACAAGGAAGGTGCCAGCCCTGAAAGCTCTTGCTGCTCTTCACTGTCCCCGTGTAGCCTATGCACAGGCACAACAGCATTGGGGATCTGTGCTTGCCCAGGATCGGTACACCTCTCGGTGTCCGTTCTCAGCATAACATTTTTCTGAAAAGGCAAACGTCCGGCTCCTTGTCCCACAAGGAAGGTGCCAGCCCTGAAAGCTCTTGCTGCTCTTCACTGTCCCCGTGCAGCCTATGCACAGGCACAACAGCATTGGGGATCTGTGCTTGCCCAGGATCGGTACACCTCACGGTGTCCGTTCTCAGCATAACATTTTTCTGAAAAGGCAAACGTCCGGCTCCTTGTCCCACAAGGAAGGTGCCAGCCCTGAAAGCTCTTGCTGCTCTTCACTGTCCTCGTGTAGCCTATGCAGAGGCACAACAGCATTGGGGATCTGTGCTTGCCCAGGAACGGTACACCTCTCGGTGTCCGTTCTCGGCATAGCATTTTTCTGAAAAGGCAAACGTCCGGCTCCTTGTCCCACAAGGAAGGTGCCAGCCCTGAAAGCTCTTGCTGCTCTTCACTGTCCCCGTGCAGCCTATGCACAGGCACAACAGCATAGGGGATCTGTGCTTGCCCAGGAACGGTACACCTCACGGTGTTCGTTCTCGGCAGAGGCTCTTCCGAAAAGGCAAACGTCCAGCTCCTTGTCCCACAAGGAAGGTGCCAGCCCTGAAAGATCGTGCTGCTCTTCACTGTCCCCGTGCAGCCTATGCACAGGCACAACAGCATAGGGGATATGTGCTTGCCCAGGATCGGTACACCTCACGGTGTTCGTTCTCGGCATAGCATTTTTCTGAAAAGGCAAACGTCCGGCTCATTGTCCCACAAGGAAGGAGCCAGCCCTGAAAGCTCTTGCTGCTCTTCACTGTCCCCGTGCAGCCTATGCACAGGCACAACAGCATTGGGGATCTGTGCTTGCCCAGGAACGGTACACCTCACAGTGTTCGTTCTCGGCAGAGGCTCTTCCGAAAAGGCAAACGTCCAGCTCCTTGTCCCACAAGGAAGGTGCCAGCCCTGAAAGCTCGTGCTGCTCTTCACTGTCCCCGTGCAGCCTATGCACAGGCACAACAGCATTGGGGATCCGTGCTTGCCCAGGATCGGTACACCTCACGGTGTCCGTTCTCGGCATAGCATTTTTCTGAAAAGGCAAACGTCCGGCTCCTTCTTCCATAAGGAAGGGGCGACCCCTGAAAGCTCTTGCTGCTCTTCACTGTCCCCGTGCAGCCTATGCACAGGCACAACAGCATTGGGGATCTGTGCTTGCCCAGGAACGGTACACCTCACGGTGTTCGTTCTCGGCAGAGGCTCTTCCAAAAAGGCAAACGTCCGGCTCCTTGTCCCACAAGGAAGGTGCCAGCCCTGAAAGCTCTTGCTGCTCTTCACTGTCCCCGTGCAGCCTATGCACAGGCACAACAGCATTGGGGATCTGTGCTTGCCCAGGATCGGTACACCTCACGGTGTTCGTTCTCCGCATAGCATTTTTCTGAAAAGGCAAACGTCCGGCTCCTTGTCCCACAAGGAAGGTGCCAGCCCTGAAAGCTCTTGCTGCTCTTCACTGTCCCCGTGCAGCCTATGCACAGGCACAACAGCATTGGGGATCTGTGCTTGCCCAGGAACGGTACACCTCACGGTGTTCGTTCTCGGCAGAGGCTCTTCCGAAAAGGCAAACGTCCAGCTCCTTGTCCCACAAGGAAGGTGCCAGCCCTGAAAGCTCTTGCTGCTCTTCACTGTCCCCGTGCAGCCTATGCACAGGCACAACAGCATTCGGGATCTGTGCTTGCCCAGGATCGGTACACCTCTCGGTGTCCGTTCTCAGCATAACATTTTTCTGAAAAGGCAAATGTCCGGCTCCTTGTCCCACAAGGAAGGTGCCAGCCCTGAAAGCTCTTGCTGCTCTTCACTGTCCCCGTGCAGCCTATGCACAGGCACAACAGCATTTGGGATCTGTGCTTGCCCAGGAACGGTACACCTCACGGTGTTCGTTCTCGGCATAGCATTTTTCTGAAAAGGCAAACGTCCGGCTCCTTGTCCCACAAGGAAGGTGCCAGCCCTGAAAGCTCTTGCTGCTCTTCACTGTCCTCGTGTAGCCTATGCAGAGGCACAACAGCATTGGGGATCTGTGCTTGCCCAGGAACGGTACACCTCTCGGTGTCCGTTCTCGGCATAGCATTTTTCTGAAAAGGCAAACTTCCGGCTCCTTGTCCCACAAGGAAGGTGCCAGCCCTGAAAGCTCTTGCTGCTCTTCACTGTCCCCGTGCACCCTATGCACAGGAACAACAGCACTGGGGATCTGTGCTTGCCCAGGAACGGTACACCTCACGGTGTTCGTTCTCAGCAGAGCCTCTTTCCGAAAAGGCAAACGTCCGGCTCCTTGTCCCACAAGGAAGGTGCCAGCCCTGAAAGCTCTTGCTGCTCTTCACTGTCCCCGTGCAGCCTATGCACAGGCACAACAGCATTGGGGATCTGTGCTTGCCCAGGAACGGTACACCTCACGGTGTTCGTTCTCGGCAGAGGCTCTTCCGAAAAGGCAAACTTAAGGCTCCTTGTCCCACAAGGAAGGTGCCAGCCCTGAAAGCTCGTGCTGCTCTTCACTGTCCCCGTGCAGCCTATGCACAGGCACAACAGCATTGGGGATATGTGCTTGCCCAGGATCGGTACACCTCACGGTGTTCGTTCTCGGCAGAGGCTCTTCCGAAAAGGCAAACGTCCGGCTCCTTGTCCCACAAGGAAGGTGCCAGCCCTGAAAGCTCTTGCTGCTCTTCACTGTCCCCGTGCAGCCTATGCACAGGCACAACAGCATTGGGGATCTGTGCTTGCCCAGGAACGGTACACCTCACGGTGTTCGTTCTCGGCATAGCATTTTTCTGAAAAGGCAAACGTCCGGCTCCTTGTCCCACAAGGAAGGTGCCAGCCCTGAAAGCTCTTGCTGCTCTTCACTGTCCCCGTGCAGCCTATGCACAGGCACAACAGCATTGGGGATCTGTGCTTGCCCAGGAACGGTACACCTCACGGTGTTCGTTCTCGGCATAACTTTTTTCTGAAAAGGCAAACGTCCAGCTCCTTGTCCCACAAGGAAGGTGCCAGCCCTGAAAGCTCTTGCTGCTCTTCACTGTCCCCGTGCAGCCTATGCACAGGCACAACAGCACTGGGGATATGTGCTTGCCCAGGATCGGTACACCTCACGGTGTTCGTTCTCGGCAGAGGCTCTTCCGAAAAGGCAAAGGTCCGGCTCCTTGTCCCACAAGGAAGGTGCCAGCCCTGAAAGCTCGTGCTGCTCTTCACTGTCCCCGTGCAGCCTATGCACAGGCACAACAGCATTGGGGATCCGTGCTTGCCCAGGAACGGTACACCTCTCGGTGTCCGTTCTCGGCATAGCATTTTTCTGAAAAGGCAAACGTCCGGCTCCTTGTCCCACAAGGAAGGTGCCAGCCCTGAAAGCTCGTGCTGCTCTTCACTGTCCCCGTGCAGCCTATGCACAGGCACAACAGCATTGGGGATCTGTGCTTGCCCAGGATCGGTACACCTCACGGTGTTCGTTCTCGGCATAGCATTTTTCTGAAAAGGCAAACGTCCGGCTCCTTCTTCCATAAGGAAGGGGCGACCCCTGAAAGCTCTTGCTGCTCTTCACTGTCCCCGTGCAGCCTATGCACAGGCACAACAGCATTGGGGATCTGTGCTTGCCCAGGAACGGTACACCTCACGGTGTTCGTTCTCGGCAGAGGCTCTTCCAAAAAGGCAAACGTCCGGCTCCTTGTCCCACAAGGAAGGTGCCAGCCCTGAAAGCTCGTGCTGCTCTTCACTGTCCCCGTGCAGCCTATGCACAGGCACAACAGCATTCGGGATCTGTGCTTGCCCAGGATCGGTACACCTCACGGTGTTCGTTCTCCGCATAGCATTTTTCTGAAAAGGCAAACGTCCGGCTCCTTGTCCCACAAGGAAGGTGCCAGCCCTGAAAGCTCTTGCTGCTCTTCACTGTCCCCGTGCAGCCTATGCACAGGCACAACAGCATTGGGGATCTGTGCTTGCCCAGGAACGGTACACCTCACGGTGTTCGTTCTCGGCAGAGGCTCTTCCGAAAAGGCAAACGTCCAGCTCCTTGTCCCACAAGGAAGGTGCCAGCCCTGAAAGCTCTTGCTGCTCTTCACTGTCCCCGTGCAGCCTATGCACAGGCACAACAGCATTGGGGATCTGTGCTTGCCCAGGATCGGTACACCTCACGGTGTTCGTTCTCGGCAGAGGCTCTTCCGAAAAGGCAAACGTCCGGCTCCTTGTCCCACAAGGAAGGTGCCAGCCCTGAAAGCTCGTGCTGCTCTTCACTGTCCCCGTGCAGCCTATGCACAGGCACAACAGCATTCGGGATCTGTGCTTGCCCAGGATCGGTACACCTCTCGGTGTCCGTTCTCAGCATAACATTTTTCTGAAAAGGCAAATGTCCGGCTCCTTGTCCCACAAGGAAGGTGCCAGCCCTGAAAGCTCTTGCTGCTCTTCACTGTCCCCGTGCAGCCTATGCACAGGCACAACAGCATTCGGGATCTGTGCTTGCCCAGGAACGGTACACCTCACGGTGTTCGTTCTCGGCATAGCATTTTTCTGAAAAGGCAAACGTCCGGCTCCTTGTCCCACAAGGAAGGTGCCAGCCCTGAAAGCTCTTGCTGCTCTTCACTGTCCTCGTGTAGCCTATGCAGAGGCACAACAGCATTGGGGATCTGTGCTTGCCCAGGAACGGTACACCTCTCGGTGTCCGTTCTCGGCATAGCATTTTTCTGAAAAGGCAAACTTCCGGCTCCTTGTCCCACAAGGAAGGTGCCAGCCCTGAAAGCTCTTGCTGCTCTTCACTGTCCCCGTGCACCCTATCCACAGGAACAACAGCACTGGGGATCTGTGCTTGCCCAGGAACGGTACACCTCACGGTGTTCGTTCTCAGCAGAGCCTCTTTCCGAAAAGGCAAACGTCCGGCTCCTTGTCCCACAAGGAAGGTGCCAGCCCTGAAAGCTCTTGCTGCTCTTCACTGTCCCCGTGCAGCCTATGCACAGGCACAACAGCATTGGGGATCTGTGCTTGCCCAGGAACGGTACACCTCACGGTGTTCGTTCTCGGCAGAGGCTCTTCCGAAAAGGCAAACTTAAGGCTCCTTGTCCCACAAGGAAGGTGCCAGCCCTGAAAGCTCGTGCTGCTCTTCACTGTCCCCGTGCAGCCTATGCACAGGCACAACAGCATTGGGGATCTGTGCTTGCCCAGGATCGGTACACCTCACGGTGTTCGTTCTCGGCAGAGGCTCTTCCGAAAAGGCAAAGGTCCGGCTCCTTGTCCCACAAGGAAGGTGCCAGCCCTGAAAGCTCGTGCTGCTCTTCACTGTCCCCGTGCAGCCTATGCACAGGCACAACAGCATTCAGGATCTGTGCTTGCCCAGGATCGGTACACCTCTCGGTGTCCGTTCTCGGCATAGCATTTTTCTGAAAAGGCAAACGTCCGGCTCCTTGTCCCACAAGGAAGGTGCCAGCCCTGAAAGCTCGTGCTGCTCTTCACTGTCCCCGTGCAGCCTATGCACAGGCACAACAGCATTGGGGATCTGTGCTTGCCCAGGATCGGTACACCTCACGGTGTTCGTTCTCGGCATAGCATTTTTCTGAAAAGGCAAACGTCCGGCTCCTTGTCCCACAAGGAAGATGCCAGCCCTGAAAGCTCTTGCTGCTCTTCACTGTCCCCGTGCAGCCTATGCACAGGCACAACAGCATTGGGGATCTGTGCTTGCCCAGGAACGGTACACCTCACGGTGTTCGTTCTCGGCAGAGGCTCTTCCGAAAAGGCAAACGTCCAGCTCCTTGTCCCACAAGGAAGGTGCCAGCCCTGAAAGCTCGTGCTGCTCTTCACTGTCCCCGTGCAGCCTATGCACAGGCACAACAGCATTGGGGATCTGTGCTTGCCCAGGATCGGTACACCTCACGGTGTCCGTTCTCGGCATAGCATTTTTCTGAAAAGGCAAACGTCCGGCTCCTTGTCCCACAAGGAAGGTGCCAGCCCTGAAAGCTCTTGCTGCTCTTCACTGTCCCCGTGCAGCCTATGCACAGGCACAACAGCATTGGGGATCCGTGCTTGCCCAGGAACGGTACACCTCACGGTGTCCGTTCTCGGCATAGCATTTTTCTGAAAAGGCAAACGTCCGGCTCCTTGTCCCACAAGGAAGGTGCCAGCCCTGAAAGCTCGTGCTGCTCTTCACTGTCCCCGTGCAGCCTATGCACAGGCACAACAGCATTGGGGATCTGTGCTTGCCCAGGAACGGTACACCTCACGGTGTTCGTTCTCGGCAGAGGCTCTTCCGAAAAGGCAAACTTAAGGCTCCTTGTCCCACAAGGAAGGTGCCAGCCCTGAAAGCTCTTGCTGCTCTTCACTGTCCCCGTGCAGCCTATGCACAGGCACAACAGCATTCGGGATCTGTGCTTGCCCAGGATCGGTACACCTCTCGGTGTCCGTTCTCAGCATAACATTTTTCTGAAAAGGCAAACGTCCGGCTCCTTGTCCCACAAGGAAGGTGCCAGCCCTGAAAGCTCTTGCTGCTCTTCACTGTCCCCGTGCAGCCTATGCACAGGCACAACAGCATTGGGGATCTGTGCTTGCCCAGGATCGGTACACCTCACGGTGTTCGTTCTCGGCAGAGACTCTTCCAAAAAGGCAAACGTCCGGCTCCTTGTCCCACAAGGAAGGTGCCAGCCCTGAAAGCTCTTGCTGCTCTTCACTGTCCCCGTGCAGCCTATGCACAGGCACAACAGCATTCGGGATCTGTGCTTGCCCAGGAACAGTACACCTCTCGGTGTCCGTTCTCGGCATAGCATTTTTCTGAAAAGGCAAACGTCCGGCTCCTTGTCCCACAAGGAAGGTGCCAGCCCTTAAAGCTCGTGCTGCTCTTCACTGTCCCCGTGCAGCCTATGCACAGGCACAACAGCACTGGGGATATGTGCTTGCCCAGGAACGGTACACCTCACGGTGTTCGTTCTCGGCATAGCATTTTTCTGAAAAGGCAAACGTCCGGCTCCTTGTCCCACAAGGAAGGTGCCAGCCCTGAAAGCTCGTGCTGCTCTTCACTGTCCCCGTGCAGCCTATGCACAGGCACAACAGCATTGGGGATCTGTGCTTGCCCAGGAACGGTACACCTCACGGTGTTCGTTCTCGGCAGAGGCTCTTCCAAAAAGGCAAACGTCCGGCTCCTTGTCCCACAAGGAAGGTGCCAGCCCTGAAAGCTCTTGCTGCTCTTCACTGTTCCCGTGCAGCCTATGCACAGGCACAACAGCATTGGGGATCTGTGCTTGCCCAGGATCGGTACACCTCACGGTGTTCGTTCTCCGCATAGCATTTTTCTGAAAAGGCAAACGTCCGGCTCCTTGTCCCACAAGGAAGGTGCCAGCCCTGAAAGCTCTTGCTGCTCTTCACTGTCCCCGTGCAGCCTATGCACAGGCACAACAGCATTGGGGATCTGTGCTTGCCCAGGAACGGTACACCTCACGGTGTTCGTTCTCGGCAGAGGCTCTTCCGAAAAGGCAAACGTCCGGCTCCTTGTCCCACAAGGAAGGTGCCAGCCCTGAAAGCTCTTGCTGCTCTTCACTGTCCCCGTGCAGCCTATGCACAGGCACAACAGCATTGGGGATCTGTGCTTGCCCAGGATCGGTACACCTCACGGTGTTCGTTCTCGGCAGAGGCTCTTCCGAAAAGGCAAACGTCCGGCTCCTTGTCCCACAAGGAAGGTGCCAGCCCTGAAAGCTCTTGCTGCTCTTCACTGTCCCCGTGCAGCCTATGCACAGGCACAACAGCATTCAGGATCTGTGCTTGCCCAGGATCGGTACACCTCTCGCTGTCCGTTCTCAGCATAACATTTTTCTGAAAAGGCAAATGTCCGGCTCCTTGTCCCACAAGGAAGGTGCCAGCCCTGAAAGCTCTTGCTGCTCTTCACTGTCCCCGTGCAGCCTATGCACAGGCACAACAGCATTCGGGATCTGTGCTTGCCCAGGAACGGTACACCTCACGGTGTTCGTTCTCAGCAGAGCCTCTTTCCGAAAAGGCAAACGTCCGGCTCCTTGTCCCACAAGGAAGGTGCCAGCCCTGAAAGCTCTTGCTGCTCTTCACTGTCCCCGTGCAGCCTATGCACAGGCACAACAGCATTGGGGATCTGTGCTTGCCCAGGAACGGTACACCTCACGGTGTTCGTTCTCGGCAGAGGCTCTTCCGAAAAGGCAAACTTAAGGCTCCTTGTCCCACAAGGAAGGTGCCAGCCCTGAAAGCTCGTGCTGCTCTTCACTGTCCCCGTGCAGCCTATGCACAGGCACAACAGCATTGGGGATCTGTGCTTGCCCAGGATCGGTACACCTCACGGTGTTCGTTCTCGGCAGAGGCTCTTCCGAAAAGGCAAACGTCCGGCTCCTTGTCCCACAAGGAAGGTGCCAGCCCTGAAAGCTCTTGCTGCTCTTCACTGTCCCCGTGCAGCCTATGCACAGGCACAACAGCATTGGGGATCTGTGCTTGCCCAGGAACGGTACACCTCACGGTGTTCGTTCTCGGCATAGCATTTTTCTGAAAAGGCAAACGTCCGGCTCCTTGTCCCACAAGGAAGGTGCCAGCCCTGAAAGCTCTTGCTGCTCTTCACTGTCCCCGTGCAGCCTATGCACAGGCACAACAGCATTGGGGATCTGTGCTTGCCCAGGAACGGTACACCTCACGGTGTTCGTTCTCGGCAGAGGCTCTTCCGAAAAGGCAAACGTCCAGCTCCTTGTCCCACAAGGAAGGTGCCAGCCCTGAAAGCTCGTGCTGCTCTTCACTGTCCCCGTGCAGCCTATGCACAGGCACAACAGCACTGGGGATCTGTGCTTGCCCAGGATCGGTACACCTCTCGGTGTCCGTTCTCGGCATAGCATTTTTCTGAAAAGGCAAACGTCCGGCTCCTTGTCCCACAAGGAAGGTGCCAGCCCTGAAAGCTCTTGCTGCTCTTCACTGTCCCCGTGCAGCCTATGCACAGGCACAACAGCATTGGGGATCTGTGCTTGCCCAGGAACGGTACACCTCACGGTGTTCGTTCTCGGCATAGCTTTTTTCTGAAAAGGCAAACGTCCAGCTCCTTGTCCCACAAGGAAGGTGCCAGCCCTGAAAGCTCTTGCTGCTCTTCACTGTCCCCGTGCAGCCTATGCACAGGCACAACAGCACTGGGGATATGTGCTTGCCCAGGATCGGTACACCTCACGGTGTTCGTTCTCGGCAGAGGCTCTTCCGAAAAGGCAAAGGTCCGGCTCCTTGTCCCACAAGGAAGGTGCCAGCCCTGAAAGCTCGTGCTGCTCTTCACTGTCCCCGTGCAGCCTATGCACAGGCACAACAGCATTGGGGATCCGTGCTTGCCCAGGAACGGTACACCTCTCGGTGTCCGTTCTCGGCATAGCATTTTTCTGAAAAGGCAAACGTCCGGCTCCTTGTCCCACAAGGAAGGTGCCAGCCCTGAAAGCTCGTGCTGCTCTTCACTGTCCCCGTGCAGCCTATGCACAGGCACAACAGCATTGGGGATCTGTGCTTGCCCAGGAATGGTACACCTCACGGTGTTCGTTCTCGGCAGAGGCTCTTCCGAAAAGGCAAACGTCCGGCTCCTTGTCCCACAAGGAAGGTGCCAGCCCTGAAAGCTCTTGCTGCTCTTCACTGTCCCCGTGCAGCCTATGCACAGGCACAACAGCATTCGGGATCTGTGCTTGCCCAGGATCGGTACACCTCTCGGTGTCCGTTCTCAGCATAACATTTTTCTGAAAAGGCAAACGTCCGGCTCCTTGTCCCACAAGGAAGGTGCCAGCCCTGAAAGCTCTTGCTGCTCTTCACTGTCCCCGTGCAGCCTATGCACAGGCACAACAGCATTGGGGATCTGTGCTTGCCCAGGAACGGTACACCTCACGGTGTTCGTTCTTGGCAGATACTCTTCCAAAAAGGCAAACGTCCGGCTCCTTGTCCCACAAGGAAGGTGCCAGCCCTGAAAGCTCTTGCTGCTCTTCACTGTCCCCGTGCAGCCTATGCACAGGCACAACAGCATTGGGGATCTGTGCTTGCCCAGGAACGGTACACCTCACGGTGTTCGTTCTCGGCAGAGGCTCTTCCGAAAAGGCAAACGTCCAGCTCCTTGTCCCACAAGGAAGGTGCCAGCCCTGAAAGCTCTTGCTGCTCTTCACTGTCCCCGTGCAGCCTATGCACAGGCACAACAGCATTCGGCATCTGTGCTTGCCCAGGAACGGTACACCTCTCGGTGTCCGTTCTCGGCATAGCATTTTTCTGAAAAGGCAAACGTCCGGCTCCTTGTCCCACAAGGAAGGTGCCAGCCCTGAAAGCTCTTGCTGCTCTTCACTGTCCCCGTGCAGCCTATGCACAGGCACAACAGCATTGGGGATCCGTGCTTGCCCAGGAACGGTACACCTCTCGGTGTCCGTTCTCGGCATAGCATTTTTCTGAAAAGGCAAACGTCCGGCTCCTTGTCCCACAAGGAAGGTGCCAGCCCTGAAAGCTCGTGCTGCTCTTCACTGTCCCCGTGCAGCCTATGCACAGGCACAACAGCATTGGGGATATGTGCTTGCCCAGGAACGGTACACCTCACGGTGTTCGTTCTCGGCAGAGACTCTTCCAAAAAGGCAAACGTCCGGCTCCTTGTCCCACAAGGAAGGTGCCAGCCCTGAAAGCTCTTGCTGCTCTTCACTGTCCCCGTGCAGCCTATGCACAGGCACAACAGCATTGGGGATCTGTGCTTGCCCAGGAACGGTACACCTCACGGTGTTCGTTCTCGGCAGAGGCTCTTCCGAAAAGGCAAACGTCCAGCTCCTTGTCCCACAAGGAAGGTGCCAGCCCTGAAAGCTCTTGCTGCTCTTCACTGTCCCCGTGCAGCCTATGCACAGGCACAACAGCATTCGGGATCTGTGCTTGCCCAGGAACAGTACACCTCTCGGTGTCCGTTCTCGGCATAGCATTTTTCTGAAAAGGCAAACGTCCGGCTCCTTGTCCCACAAGGAAGGTGCCAGTCCTGAAAGCTCTTGCTGCTCTTCACTGTCCCCGTGCAGCCTATGCACAGGCACAACAGCATTGGGGATCTGTGCTTGCCCAGGAGCGGTACACCTCTCGGTGTTCGTTCTCGGCAGAGGCTCTTCCGAAAAGGCAAACGTCCGGCTCCTTGTCCCACAAGGAAGGTGCCAGCCCTTAAAGCTCGTGCTGCTCTTCACTGTCCCCGTGCAGCCTATGCACAGGCACAACAGCATTGGGGATATGTGCTTGCCCAGGATCGGTACACCTCACGGTGTTCGTTCTCGGCATAGCATTTTTCTGAAAAGGCAAACGTCCGGCTCCTTGTCCCACAAGGAAGGTGCCAGCCCTGAAAGCTCGTGCTGCTCTTCACTGTCCCCGTGCAGCCTATGCACAGGCACAACAGCATTGGGGATCTGTGCTTGCCCAGGAACGGTACACCTCACGGTGTTCGTTCTCGGCAGAGGCTCTTCCGAAAAGGCAAACTTAAGGCTCCTTGTCCCACAAGGAAGGTGCCAGCCCTGAAAGCTCGTGCTGCTCTTCACTGTCCCCGTGCAGCCTATGCACAGGCACAACAGCATTGGGGATCTGTGCTTGCCCAGGATCGGTACACCTCACGGTGTTCGTTCTCGGCAGAGGCTCTTCCGAAAAGGCAAAGGTCCGGCTCCTTGTCCCACAAGGAAGGTGCCAGCCCTGAAAGCTCGTGCTGCTCTTCACTGTCCCCGTGCAGCCTATGCACAGGCACAACAGCATTCAGGATCTGTGCTTGCCCAGGATCGGTACACCTCTCGGTGTCCGTTCTCGGCATAGCATTTTTCTGAAAAGGCAAACGTCCGGCTCCTTGTCCCACAAGGAAGGTGCCAGCCCTGAAAGCTCGTGCTGCTCTTCACTGTCCCCGTGCAGCCTATGCACAGGCACAACAGCATTGGGGATCTGTGCTTGCCCAGGATCGGTACACCTCACGGTGTTCGTTCTCGGCATAGCATTTTTCTGAAAAGGCAAACGTCCGGCTCCTTGTCCCACAAGGAAGATGCCAGCCCTGAAAGCTCTTGCTGCTCTTCACTGTCCCCGTGCAGCCTATGCACAGGCACAACAGCATTGGGGATCTGTGCTTGCCCAGGAACGGTACACCTCACGGTGTTCGTTCTCGGCAGAGGCTCTTCCGAAAAGGCAAACGTCCAGCTCCTTGTCCCACAAGGAAGGTGCCAGCCCTGAAAGCTCGTGCTGCTCTTCACTGTCCCCGTGCAGCCTATGCACAGGCACAACAGCATTGGGGATCTGTGCTTGCCCAGGATCGGTACACCTCACGGTGTCCGTTCTCGGCATAGCATTTTTCTGAAAAGGCAAACGTCCGGCTCCTTGTCCCACAAGGAAGGTGCCAGCCCTGAAAGCTCTTGCTGCTCTTCACTGTCCCCGTGCAGCCTATGCACAGGCACAACAGCATTGGGGATCCGTGCTTGCCCAGGAACGGTACACCTCACGGTGTCCGTTCTCGGCATAGCATTTTTCTGAAAAGGCAAACGTCCGGCTCCTTGTCCCACAAGGAAGGTGCCAGCCCTGAAAGCTCGTGCTGCTCTTCACTGTCCCCGTGCAGCCTATGCACAGGCACAACAGCATTGGGGATCTGTGCTTGCCCAGGAACGGTACACCTCACGGTGTTCGTTCTCGGCAGAGGCTCTTCCGAAAAGGCAAACTTAAGGCTCCTTGTCCCACAAGGAAGGTGCCAGCCCTGAAAGCTCTTGCTGCTCTTCACTGTCCCCGTGCAGCCTATGCACAGGCACAACAGCATTCGGGATCTGTGCTTGCCCAGGATCGGTACACCTCTCGGTGTCCGTTCTCAGCATAACATTTTTCTGAAAAGGCAAACGTCCGGCTCCTTGTCCCACAAGGAAGGTGCCAGCCCTGAAAGCTCTTGCTGCTCTTCACTGTCCCCGTGCAGCCTATGCACAGGCACAACAGCATTGGGGATCTGTGCTTGCCCAGGATCGGTACACCTCACGGTGTTCGTTCTCGGCAGAGACTCTTCCAAAAAGGCAAACGTCCGGCTCCTTGTCCCACAAGGAAGGTGCCAGCCCTGAAAGCTCTTGCTGCTCTTCACTGTCCCCGTGCAGCCTATGCACAGGCACAACAGCATTCGGGATCTGTGCTTGCCCAGGAACAGTACACCTCTCGGTGTCCGTTCTCGGCATAGCATTTTTCTGAAAAGGCAAACGTCCGGCTCCTTGTCCCACAAGGAAGGTGCCAGCCCTGAAAGATCTTGCTGCTCTTCACTGTCCCCGTGCAGCCTATGCACAGGCACAACAGCATTGGGGATCTGTGCTTGCCCAGGAGCGGTACACCTCTCGGTGTTCGTTCTCGGCAGAGGCTCTTCCGAAAAGGCAAACGTCCGGCTCCTTGTCCCACAAGGAAGGTGCCAGCCCTTAAAGCTCGTGCTGCTCTTCACTGTCCCCGTGCAGCCTATGCACAGGCACAACAGCACTGGGGATATGTGCTTGCCCAGGAACGGTACACCTCACGGTGTTCGTTCTCGGCATAGCATTTTTCTGAAAAGGCAAACGTCCGGCTCCTTGTCCCACAAGGAAGGTGCCAGCCCTGAAAGCTCGTGCTGCTCTTCACTGTCCCCGTGCAGCCTATGCACAGGCACAACAGCATTGGGGATCTGTGCTTGCCCAGGAACGGTACACCTCTCGGTGTTCGTTCTCGGCAGAGGCTCTTCCAAAAAGGCAAACGTCCGGCTCCTTGTCCCACAAGGAAGGTGCCAGCCCTGAAAGCTCTTGCTGCTCTTCACTGTCCCCGTGCAGCCTATGCACAGGCACAACAGCATTGGGGATCTGTGCTTGCCCAGGATCGGTACACCTCACGGTGTTCGTTCTCCGCATAGCATTTTTCTGAAAAGGCAAACGTCCGGCTCCTTGTCCCACAAGGAAGGTGCCAGCCCTGAAAGCTCTTGCTGCTCTTCACTGTCCCCGTGCAGCCTATGCACAGGCACAACAGCATTGGGGATCTGTGCTTGCCCAGGAACGGTACACCTCACGGTGTTCGTTCTCGGCAGAGGCTCTTCCGAAAAGGCAAACGTCCGGCTCCTTGTCCCACAAGGAAGGTGCCAGCCCTGAAAGCTCTTGCTGCTCTTCACTGTCCCCGTGCAGCCTATGCACAGGCACAACAGCATTGGGGATCTGTGCTTGCCCAGGATCGGTACACCTCACGGTGTTCGTTCTCGGCAGAGGCTCTTCCGAAAAGGCAAACGTCCGGCTCCTTGTCCCACAAGGAAGGTGCCAGCCCTGAAAGCTCTTGCTGCTCTTCACTGTCCCCGTGCAGCCTATGCACAGGCACAACAGCATTCAGGATCTGTGCTTGCCCAGGATCGGTACACCTCTCGCTGTCCGTTCTCAGCATAACATTTTTCTGAAAAGGCAAATGTCCGGCTCCTTGTCCCACAAGGAAGGTGCCAGCCCTGAAAGCTCTTGCTGCTCTTCACTGTCCCCGTGCAGCCTATGCACAGGCACAACAGCATTCGGGATCTGTGCTTGCCCAGGAACGGTACACCTCACGGTGTTCGTTCTCAGCAGAGCCTCTTTCCGAAAAGGCAAACGTCCGGCTCCTTGTCCCACAAGGAAGGTGCCAGCCCTGAAAGCTCTTGCTGCTCTTCACTGTCCCCGTGCAGCCTATGCACAGGCACAACAGCATTGGGGATCTGTGCTTGCCCAGGAACGGTACACCTCACGGTGTTCGTTCTCGGCAGAGGCTCTTCCGAAAAGGCAAACTTAAGGCTCCTTGTCCCACAAGGAAGGTGCCAGCCCTGAAAGCTCGTGCTGCTCTTCACTGTCCCCGTGCAGCCTATGCACAGGCACAACAGCATTGGGGATCTGTGCTTGCCCAGGATCGGTACACCTCACGGTGTTCGTTCTCGGCAGAGGCTCTTCCGAAAAGGCAAACGTCCGGCTCCTTGTCCCACAAGGAAGGTGCCAGCCCTGAAAGCTCTTGCTGCTCTTCACTGTCCCCGTGCAGCCTATGCACAGGCACAACAGCATTGGGGATCTGTGCTTGCCCAGGAACGGTACACCTCACGGTGTTCGTTCTCGGCATAGCATTTTTCTGAAAAGGCAAACGTCCGGCTCCTTGTCCCACAAGGAAGGTGCCAGCCCTGAAAGCTCTTGCTGCTCTTCACTGTCCCCGTGCAGCCTATGCACAGGCACAACAGCATTGGGGATCTGTGCTTGCCCAGGAACGGTACACCTCACGGTGTTCGTTCTCGGCAGAGGCTCTTCCGAAAAGGCAAACGTCCAGCTCCTTGTCCCACAAGGAAGGTGCCAGCCCTGAAAGCTCGTGCTGCTCTTCACTGTCCCCGTGCAGCCTATGCACAGGCACAACAGCACTGGGGATCTGTGCTTGCCCAGGATCGGTACACCTCTCGGTGTCCGTTCTCGGCATAGCATTTTTCTGAAAAGGCAAACGTCCGGCTCCTTGTCCCACAAGGAAGGTGCCAGCCCTGAAAGCTCTTGCTGCTCTTCACTGTCCCCGTGCAGCCTATGCACAGGCACAACAGCATTGGGGATCTGTGCTTGCCCAGGAACGGTACACCTCACGGTGTTCGTTCTCGGCATAGCTTTTTTCTGAAAAGGCAAACGTCCAGCTCCTTGTCCCACAAGGAAGGTGCCAGCCCTGAAAGCTCTTGCTGCTCTTCACTGTCCCCGTGCAGCCTATGCACAGGCACAACAGCACTGGGGATATGTGCTTGCCCAGGATCGGTACACCTCACGGTGTTCGTTCTCGGCAGAGGCTCTTCCGAAAAGGCAAAGGTCCGGCTCCTTGTCCCACAAGGAAGGTGCCAGCCCTGAAAGCTCGTGCTGCTCTTCACTGTCCCCGTGCAGCCTATGCACAGGCACAACAGCATTGGGGATCCGTGCTTGCCCAGGAACGGTACACCTCTCGGTGTCCGTTCTCGGCATAGCATTTTTCTGAAAAGGCAAACGTCCGGCTCCTTGTCCCACAAGGAAGGTGCCAGCCCTGAAAGCTCGTGCTGCTCTTCACTGTCCCCGTGCAGCCTATGCACAGGCACAACAGCATTGGGGATCTGTGCTTGCCCAGGAATGGTACACCTCACGGTGTTCGTTCTCGGCAGAGGCTCTTCCGAAAAGGCAAACGTCCGGCTCCTTGTCCCACAAGGAAGGTGCCAGCCCTGAAAGCTCTTGCTGCTCTTCACTGTCCCCGTGCAGCCTATGCACAGGCACAACAGCATTCGGGATCTGTGCTTGCCCAGGATCGGTACACCTCTCGGTGTCCGTTCTCAGCATAACATTTTTCTGAAAAGGCAAACGTCCGGCTCCTTGTCCCACAAGGAAGGTGCCAGCCCTGAAAGCTCTTGCTGCTCTTCACTGTCCCCGTGCAGCCTATGCACAGGCACAACAGCATTGGGGATCTGTGCTTGCCCAGGAACGGTACACCTCACGGTGTTCGTTCTTGGCAGATACTCTTCCAAAAAGGCAAACGTCCGGCTCCTTGTCCCACAAGGAAGGTGCCAGCCCTGAAAGCTCTTGCTGCTCTTCACTGTCCCCGTGCAGCCTATGCACAGGCACAACAGCATTGGGGATCTGTGCTTGCCCAGGAACGGTACACCTCACGGTGTTCGTTCTCGGCAGAGGCTCTTCCGAAAAGGCAAACGTCCAGCTCCTTGTCCCACAAGGAAGGTGCCAGCCCTGAAAGCTCTTGCTGCTCTTCACTGTCCCCGTGCAGCCTATGCACAGGCACAACAGCATTCGGCATCTGTGCTTGCCCAGGAACGGTACACCTCTCGGTGTCCGTTCTCGGCATAGCATTTTTCTGAAAAGGCAAACGTCCGGCTCCTTGTCCCACAAGGAAGGTGCCAGCCCTGAAAGCTCTTGCTGCTCTTCACTGTCCCCGTGCAGCCTATGCACAGGCACAACAGCATTGGGGATCCGTGCTTGCCCAGGAACGGTACACCTCTCGGTGTCCGTTCTCGGCATAGCATTTTTCTGAAAAGGCAAACGTCCGGCTCCTTGTCCCACAAGGAAGGTGCCAGCCCTGAAAGCTCGTGCTGCTCTTCACTGTCCCCGTGCAGCCTATGCACAGGCACAACAGCATTGGGGATATGTGCTTGCCCAGGAACGGTACACCTCACGGTGTTCGTTCTCGGCAGAGACTCTTCCAAAAAGGCAAACGTCCGGCTCCTTGTCCCACAAGGAAGGTGCCAGCCCTGAAAGCTCTTGCTGCTCTTCACTGTCCCCGTGCAGCCTATGCACAGGCACAACAGCATTGGGGATCTGTGCTTGCCCAGGAACGGTACACCTCACGGTGTTCGTTCTCGGCAGAGGCTCTTCCGAAAAGGCAAACGTCCAGCTCCTTGTCCCACAAGGAAGGTGCCAGCCCTGAAAGCTCTTGCTGCTCTTCACTGTCCCCGTGCAGCCTATGCACAGGCACAACAGCATTCGGGATCTGTGCTTGCCCAGGAACAGTACACCTCTCGGTGTCCGTTCTCGGCATAGCATTTTTCTGAAAAGGCAAACGTCCGGCTCCTTGTCCCACAAGGAAGGTGCCAGTCCTGAAAGCTCTTGCTGCTCTTCACTGTCCCCGTGCAGCCTATGCACAGGCACAACAGCATTGGGGATCTGTGCTTGCCCAGGAGCGGTACACCTCTCGGTGTTCGTTCTCGGCAGAGGCTCTTCCGAAAAGGCAAACGTCCGGCTCCTTGTCCCACAAGGAAGGTGCCAGCCCTTAAAGCTCGTGCTGCTCTTCACTGTCCCCGTGCAGCCTATGCACAGGCACAACAGCATTGGGGATATGTGCTTGCCCAGGATCGGTACACCTCACGGTGTTCGTTCTCGGCATAGCATTTTTCTGAAAAGGCAAACGTCCGGCTCCTTGTCCCACAAGGAAGGTGCCAGCCCTGAAAGCTCGTGCTGCTCTTCACTGTCCCCGTGCAGCCTATGCACAGGCACAACAGCATTGGGGATCTGTGCTTGCCCAGGAACGGTACACCTCACGGTGTTCGTTCTCGGCAGAGGCTCTTCCGAAAAGGCAAACGTCCAGCTCCTTGTCCCACAAGGAAGGTGCCAGCCCTGAAAGCTCGTGCTGCTCTTCACTGTCCCCGTGCAGCCTATGCACAGGCACAACAGCATTGGGGATCCGTGCTTGCCCAGGAGCGGTACACCTCTCGGTGTCCGTTCTCGGCATAGCATTTTTCTGAAAAGGGAAACGTCCGGCTCCTTGTCCCACAAGGAAGGTGCCAGCCCTGAAAGCTCGTGCTGCTCTTCACTGTCCCCGTGCAGCCTATGCACAGGCACAACAGCATTGGGGATCTGTGCTTGCCCAGGATCGGTACACCTCACGGTATCCGTTCTCAGCATAACATTTTTCTGAAAAGGCAAACGTCCGGCTCCTTGTCCCACAAGGAAGGTGCCAGCCCTGAAAGCTCTTGCTGCTCTTCACTGTCCCCGTGCAGCCTATGCACAGGCACAACAGCATTGGGGATCTGTGCTTGCCCAGGATCGGTACACCTCACGGTGTTCGTTCTCCGCAGAGCATTTTTCTGAAAAGGCAAACGTCCGGCTCCTTGTCCCACAAGGAAGGTGCCAGCCCTGAAAGCTCTTGCTGCTCTTCACTGTCCCCGTGCAGCCTATGCACAGGCACAACAGCATTGGGGATCTGTGCTTGCCCAGGAACGGTACACCTCACGGTGTTCGTTCTCGGCAGAGGCTCTTCCGAAAAGGCAAACGTCCAGCTCCTTGTCCCACAAGGAAGGTGCCAGCCCTGAAAGCTCTTGCTGCTCTTCACTGTCCCCGTGCAGCCTATGCACAGGCACAACAGCATTCGGGATCTGTGCTTGCCCAGGATCGGTACACCTCACGGTGTTCGTTCTCGGCAGAGGCTCTTCCGAAAAGGCAAACGTCCGGCTCCTTGTCCCACAAGGAAGGTGCCAGCCCTGAAAGCTCTTGCTGCTCTTCACTGTCCCCGTGCAGCCTATGCACAGGCACAACAGCATTCGGGATCTGTGCTTGCCCAGGAACGGTACACCTCACGGTGTTCGTTCTCGGCATAACTTTTTTCTGAAAAGGCAAACGTCCAGCTCCTTGTCCCACAAGGAAGGTGCCAGCCCTGAAAGCTCTTGCTGCTCTTCACTGTCCCCGTGCAGCCTATGCACAGGCACAACAGCACTGGGGATATGTGCTTGCCCAGGATCGGTACACCTCACGGTGTTCGTTCTCGGCAGAGGCTCTTCCGAAAAGGCAAAGGTCCGGCTCCTTGTCCCACAAGGAAGGTGCCAGCCCTGAAAGCTCGTGCTGCTCTTCACTGTCCCCGTGCAGCCTATGCACAGGCACAACAGCATTGGGGATCCGTGCTTGCCCAGGAACGGTACACCTCTCGGTGTCCGTTCTCGGCATAGCATTTTTCTGAAAAGGCAAACGTCCGGCTCCTTGTCCCACAAGGAAGGTGCCAGCCCTGAAAGCTCGTGCTGCTCTTCACTGTCCCCGTGCAGCCTATGCACAGGCACAACAGCATTGGGGATCTGTGCTTGCCCAGGATCGGTACACCTCACGGTGTTCGTTCTCGGCATAGCATTTTTCTGAAAAGGCAAACGTCCGGCTCCTTGTCCCACAAGGAAGGTGCCAGCCCTGAAAGCTCTTGCTGCTCTTCACTGTCCCCGTGCAGCCTATGCACAGGCACAACAGCATTGGGGATCTGTGCTTGCCCAGGAACGGTACACCTCACGGTGTTCGTTCTCGGCAGAGGCTCTTCCGAAAAGGCAAACGTCCAGCTCCTTGTCCCACAAGGAAGGTGCCAGCCCTGAAAGCTCGTGCTGCTCTTCACTGTCCCCGTGCAGCCTATGCACAGGCACAACAGCATTGGGGATCTGTGCTTGCCCAGGATCGGTACACCTCACGGTGTCCGTTCTCGGCATAGCATTTTTCTGAAAAGGCAAACGTCCGGCTCCTTGTCCCACAAGGAAGGTGCCAGCCCTGAAAGCTCTTGCTGCTCTTCACTGTCCCCGTGCAGCCTATGCACAGGCACAACAGCATTGGGGATCTGTGCTTGCCCAGGAACGGTACACCTCACGGTGTTCGTTCTCGGCATAGCTTTTTTCTGAAAAGGCAAACGTCCAGCTCCTTGTCCCACAAGGAAGGTGCCAGCCCTGAAAGCTCGTGCTGCTCTTCACTGTCCCCGTGCAGCCTATGCACAGGCACAACAGCACTGGGGATATGTGCTTGCCCAGGATCGGTACACCTCACGGTGTTCGTTCTCGGCAGAGGCTCTTCCGAAAAGGCAAAGGTCCGGCTCCTTGTCCCACAAGGAAGGTGCCAGCCCTGAAAGCTCGTGCTGCTCTTCACTGTCCCCGTGCAGCCTATGCACAGGCACAACAGCATTGGGGATCCGTGCTTGCCCAGGAACGGTACACCTCACGGTGTCCGTTCTCGGCATAGCATTTTTCTGAAAAGTCAAACGTCCGGCTCCTTGTCCCACAAGGAAGGTGCCAGCCCTGAAAGCTCGTGCTGCTCTTCACTGTCCCCGTGCAGCCTATGCACAGGCACAACAGCATTGGGGATCTGTGCTTGCCCAGGAACGGTACACCTCACGGTGTTCGTTCTCGGCAGAGGCTCTTCCGAAAAGGCAAACTTAAGGCTCCTTGTCCCACAAGGAAGGTGCCAGCCCTGAAAGCTCTTGCTGCTCTTCACTGTCCCCGTGCAGCCTATGCACAGGCACAACAGCATTCGGGATCTGTGCTTGCCCAGGATCGGTACACCTCTCGGTGTCCGTTCTCAGCATAACATTTTTCTGAAAAGGCAAACGTCCGGCTCCTTGTCCCACAAGGAAGGTGCCAGCCCTGAAAGCTCTTGCTGCTCTTCACTGTCCCCGTGCAGCCTATGCACAGGCACAACAGCATTGGGGATCTGTGCTTGCCCAGGATCGGTACACCTCACGGTGTTCGTTCTCGGCAGAGACTCTTCCAAAAAGGCAAACGTCCGGCTCCTTGTCCCACAAGGAAGGTGCCAGCCCTGAAAGCTCTTGCTGCTCTTCACTGTCCCCGTGCAGCCTATGCACAGGCACAACAGCATTCGGGATCTGTGCTTGCCCAGGAACGGTACACCTCTCGGTGTCCGTTCTCGGCATAGCATTTTTCTGAAAAGGCAAACGTCCGGCTCCTTGTCCCACAAGGAAGGTGCCAGCCCTGAAAGATCTTGCTGCTCTTCACTGTCCCCGTGCAGCCTATGCACAGGCACAACAGCATTGGGGATCTGTGCTTGCCCAGGAGCGGTACACCTCTCGGTGTTCGTTCTCGGCAGAGGCTCTTCCGAAAAGGCAAACGTCCGGCTCCTTGTCCCACAAGGAAGGTGCCAGCCCTGAAAGCTCGTGCTGCTCTTCACTGTCCCCGTGCAGCCTATGCACAGGCACAACAGCATTGGGGATCTGTGCTTGCCCAGGAACGGTACACCTCACGGTGTTCGTTCTCGGCAGAGGCTCTTCCGAAAAGGCAAACGTCCAGCTCCTTGTCCCACAAGGAAGGTGCCAGCCCTGAAAGCTCTTGCTGCTCTTCACTGTCCCCGTGCAGCCTATGCACAGGCACAACAGCATTGGGGATCTGTGCTTGCCCAGGATCGGTACACCTCACGGTGTTCGTTCTCGGCAGAGGCTCTTCCGAAAAGGCAAACGTCCGGCTCCTTGTCCCACAAGGAAGGTGCCAGCCCTGAAAGCTCTTGCTGCTCTTCACTGTCCCCGTGCAGCCTATGCACAGGCACAACAGCATTCAGGATCTGTGCTTGCCCAGGATCGGTACACCTCTCGGTGTCCGTTCTCAGCATAACATTTTTCTGAAAAGGCAAATGTCCGGCTCCTTGTCCCACAAGGAAGGTGCCAGCCCTGAAAGCTCTTGCTGCTCTTCACTGTCCCCGTGCAGCCTATGCACAGGCACAACAGCATTCGGGATCTGTGCTTGCCCAGGAACGGTACACCTCACGGTGTTCGTTCTCAGCAGAGCCTCTTTCCGAAAAGGCAAACGTCCGGCTCCTTGTCCCACAAGGAAGGTGCCAGCCCTGAAAGCTCTTGCTGCTCTTCACTGTCCCCGTGCAGCCTATGCACAGGCACAACAGCATTGGGGATCTGTGCTTGCCCAGGAACGGTACACCTCACGGTGTTCGTTCTCGGCAGAGGCTCTTCCGAAAAGGCAAACGTCCAGCTCCTTGTCCCACAAGGAAGGTGCCAGCCCTGAAAGCTCTTGCTGCTCTTCACTGTCCCCGTGCAGCCTATGCACAGGCACAACAGCATTGGGGATCTGTGCTTGCCCAGGATCGGTACACCTCACGGTGTTCGTTCTCGGCAGAGGCTCTTCCGAAAAGGCAAACGTCCGGCTCCTTGTCCCACAAGGAAGGTGCCAGCCCTGAAAGCTCTTGCTGCTCTTCACTGTCCCCGTGCAGCCTATGCACAGGCACAACAGCATTGGGGATCTGTGCTTGCCCAGGAACGGTACACCTCACGGTGTTCGTTCTCGGCATAGCATTTTTCTGAAAAGGCAAACGTCCGGCTCCTTGTCCCACAAGGAAGGTGCCAGCCCTGAAAGCTCGTGCTGCTCTTCACTGTCCCCGTGCAGCCTATGCACAGGCACAACAGCATTGGGGATCCGTGCTTGCCCAGGAGCGGTACACCTCTCGGTGTCCGTTCTCGGCATAGCATTTTTCTGAAAAGGCAAACGTCCGGCTCCTTGTCCCACAAGGAAGGTGCCAGCCCTGAAAGCTCGTGCTGCTCTTCACTGTCCCCGTGCAGCCTATGCACAGGCACAACAGCATTGGGGATCTGTGCTTGCCCAGGAATGGTACACCTCACGGTGTTCGTTCTCGGCAGAGGCTCTTCCGAAAAGGCAAACGTCCGGCTCCTTGTCCCACAAGGAAGGTGCCAGCCCTGAAAGCTCTTGCTGCTCTTCACTGTCCCCGTGCAGCCTATGCACAGGCACAACAGCATTGGGGATCTGTGCTTGCCCAGGAACGGTACACCTCACGGTGTTCGTTCTCGGCAGATACTCTTCCAAAAAGGCAAACGTCCGGCTCCTTGTCCCACAAGGAAGGTGCCAGCCCTGAAAGCTCTTGCTGCTCTTCACTGTCCCCGTGCAGCCTATGCACAGGCACAACAGCATTGGGGATCTGTGCTTGCCCAGGAACGGTACACCTCACGGTGTTCGTTCTCGGCAGAGGCTCTTCCGAAAAGGCAAACGTCCGGCTCCTTGTCCCACAAGGAAGGTGCCAGCCCTGAAAGCTCTTGCTGCTCTTCACTGTCCCCGTGCAGCCTATGCACAGGCACAACAGCATTCGGGATCTGTGCTTGCCCAGGAACGGTACACCTCTCGGTGTCCGTTCTCGGCATAGCATTTTTCTGAAAAGGCAAACGTCCGGCTCCTTGTCCCACAAGGAAGGTGCCAGCCCTGAAAGCTCTTGCTGCTCTTCACTGTCCCCGTGCAGCCTATGCACAGGCACAACAGCATTGGGGATCCGTGCTTGCCCAGGAACGGTACACCTCTCGGTGTCCGTTCTCGGCATAGCATTTTTCTGAAAAGGCAAACGTCCGGCTCCTTGTCCCACAAGGAAGGTGCCAGCCCTGAAAGCTCGTGCTGCTCTTCACTGTCCCCGTGCAGCCTATGCACAGGCACAACAGCATTGGGGATATGTGCTTGCCCAGGAATGGTACACCTCACGGTGTTCGTTCTCGGCAGAGACTCTTCCAAAAAGGCAAACGTCCGGCTCCTTGTCCCACAAGGAAGGTGCCAGCCCTGAAAGCTCTTGCTGCTCTTCACTGTCCCCGTGCAGCCTATGCACAGGCACAACAGCATTGGGGATCTGTGCTTGCCCAGGAACGGTACACCTCACGGTGTTCGTTCTCGGCAGAGGCTCTTCCGAAAAGGCAAACGTCCAGCTCCTTGTCCCACAAGGAAGGTGCCAGCCCTGAAAGCTCTTGCTGCTCTTCACTGTCCCCGTGCAGCCTATGCACAGGCACAACAGCATTCGGGATCTGTGCTTGCCCAGGAACGGTACACCTCTCGGTGTCCGTTCTCGGCATAGCATTTTTCTGAAAAGGCAAACGTCCGGCTCCTTGTCCCACAAGGAAGGTGCCAGCCCTGAAAGCTCGTGCTGCTCTTCACTGTCCCCGTGCAGCCTATGCACAGGCACAACAGCATTGGGGATCTGTGCTTGCCCAGGAGCGGTACACCTCTCGGTGTTCGTTCTCGGCAGAGGCTCTTCCGAAAAGGCAAACGTCCGGCTCCTTGTCCCACAAGGAAGGTGCCAGCCCTTAAAGCTCGTGCTGCTCTTCACTGTCCCCGTGCAGCCTATGCACAGGCACAACAGCATTGGGGATATGTGCTTGCCCAGGATCGGTACACCTCACGGTGTTCGTTCTCGGCATAGCATTTTTCTGAAAAGGCAAACGTCCGGCTCCTTGTCCCACAAGGAAGGTGCCAGCCCTGAAAGCTCGTGCTGCTCTTCACTGTCCCCGTGCAGCCTATGCACAGGCACAACAGCATTGGGGATCTGTGCTTGCCCAGGAACGGTACACCTCACGGTGTTCGTTCTCGGCAGAGGCTCTTCCGAAAAGGCAAACGTCCAGCTCCTTGTCCCACAAGGAAGGTGCCAGCCCTGAAAGCTCGTGCTGCTCTTCACTGTCCCCGTGCAGCCTATGCACAGGCACAACAGCATTGGGGATCCGTGCTTGCCCAGGAGCGGTACACCTCTCGGTGTCCGTTCTCGGCATAGCATTTTTCTGAAAAGGCAAACGTCCGGCTCCTTGTCCCACAAGGAAGGTGCCAGCCCTGAAAGCTCGTGCTGCTCTTCACTGTCCCCGTGCAGCCTATGCACAGGCACAACAGCATTGGGGATCTGTGCTTGCCCAGGAATGGTACACCTCACGGTGTTCGTTCTCGGCAGAGGCTCTTCCGAAAAGGCAAACGTCCGGCTCCTTGTCCCACAAGGAAGGTGCCAGCCCTGAAAGCTCGTGCTGCTCTTCACTGTCCCCGTGCAGCCTATGCACAGGCACAACAGCATTGGGGATCTGTGCTTGCCCAGGAACGGTACACCTCACGGTGTTCGTTCTCGGCAGATACTCTTCCAAAAAGGCAAACGTCCGGCTCCTTGTCCCACAAGGAAGGTGCCAGCCCTGAAAGCTCTTGCTGCTCTTCACTGTCCCCGTGCAGCCTATGCACAGGCACAACAGCATTGGGGATCTGTGCTTGCCCAGGAACGGTACACCTCACGGTGTTCGTTCTCGGCAGAGGCTCTTCCGAAAAGGCAAACGTCCAGCTCCTTGTCCCACAAGGAAGGTGCCAGCCCTGAAAGCTCTTGCTGCTCTTCACTGTCCCCGTGCAGCCTATGCACAGGCACAACAGCATTCGGGATCTGTGCTTGCCCAGGAACGGTACACCTCTCGGTGTCCGTTCTCGGCATAGCATTTTTCTGAAAAGGCAAACGTCCGGCTCCTTGTCCCACAAGGAAGGTGCCAGCCCTGAAAGCTCTTGCTGCTCTTCACTGTCCCCGTGCAGCCTATGCACAGGCACAACAGCATTGGGGATCCGTGCTTGCCCAGGAACGGTACACCTCTCGGTGTCCGTTCTCGGCATAGCATTTTTCTGAAAAGGCAAACGTCCGGCTCCTTGTCCCACAAGGAAGGTGCCAGCCCTGAAAGCTCGTGCTGCTCTTCACTGTCCCCGTGCAGCCTATGCACAGGCACAACAGCATTGGGGATATGTGCTTGCCCAGGAATGGTACACCTCACGGTGTTCGTTCTCGGCAGAGACTCTTCCAAAAAGGCAAACGTCCGGCTCCTTGTCCCACAAGGAAGGTGCCAGCCCTGAAAGCTCTTGCTGCTCTTCACTGTCCCCGTGCAGCCTATGCACAGGCACAACAGCATTGGGGATCTGTGCTTGCCCAGGAACGGTACACCTCACGGTGTTCGTTCTCGGCAGAGGCTCTTCCGAAAAGGCAAACGTCCAGCTCCTTGTCCCACAAGGAAGGTGCCAGCCCTGAAAGCTCTTGCTGCTCTTCACTGTCCCCGTGCAGCCTATGCACAGGCACAACAGCATTCGGGATCTGTGCTTGCCCAGGAACGGTACACCTCTCGGTGTCCGTTCTCGGCATAGCATTTTTCTGAAAAGGCAAACGTCCGGCTCCTTGTCCCACAAGGAAGGTGCCAGCCCTGAAAGCTCGTGCTGCTCTTCACTGTCCCCGTGCAGCCTATGCACAGGCACAACAGCATTGGGGATCTGTGCTTGCCCAGGAGCGGTACACCTCTCGGTGTTCGTTCTCGGCAGAGGCTCTTCCGAAAAGGCAAACGTCCGGCTCCTTGTCCCACAAGGAAGGTGCCAGCCCTTAAAGCTCGTGCTGCTCTTCACTGTCCCCGTGCAGCCTATGCACAGGCACAACAGCATTGGGGATATGTGCTTGCCCAGGATCGGTACACCTCACGGTGTTCGTTCTCGGCATAGCATTTTTCTGAAAAGGCAAACGTCCGGCTCCTTGTCCCACAAGGAAGGTGCCAGCCCTGAAAGCTCGTGCTGCTCTTCACTGTCCCCGTGCAGCCTATGCACAGGCACAACAGCATTGGGGATCTGTGCTTGCCCAGGAACGGTACACCTCACGGTGTTCGTTCTCGGCAGAGGCTCTTCCGAAAAGGCAAACGTCCAGCTCCTTGTCCCACAAGGAAGGTGCCAGCCCTGAAAGCTCGTGCTGCTCTTCACTGTCCCCGTGCAGCCTATGCACAGGCACAACAGCATTGGGGATCCGTGCTTGCCCAGGAGCGGTACACCTCTCGGTGTCCGTTCTCGGCATAGCATTTTTCTGAAAAGGCAAACGTCCGGCTCCTTGTCCCACAAGGAAGGTGCCAGCCCTGAAAGCTCGTGCTGCTCTTCACTGTCCCCGTGCAGCCTATGCACAGGCACAACAGCATTGGGGATCTGTGCTTGCCCAGGAACGGTACACCTCACGGTGTTCGTTCTCGGCAGATACTCTTCCAAAAAGGCAAACGTCCGGCTCCTTGTCCCACAAGGAAGGTGCCAGCCCTGAAAGCTCTTGCTGCTCTTCACTGTCCCCGTGCAGCCTATGCACAGGCACAACAGCATTGGGGATCTGTGCTTGCCCAGGAACGGTACACCTCACGGTGTTCGTTCTCGGCAGAGGCTCTTCCGAAAAGGCAAACGTCCAGCTCCTTGTCCCACAAGGAAGGTGCCAGCCCTGAAAGCTCTTGCTGCTCTTCACTGTCCCCGTGCAGCCTATGCACAGGCACAACAGCATTCGGGATCTGTGCTTGCCCAGGAACGGTACACCTCTCGGTGTCCGTTCTCGGCATAGCATTTTTCTGAAAAGGCAAACGTCCGGCTCCTTGTCCCACAAGGAAGGTGCCAGCCCTGAAAGCTCTTGCTGCTCTTCACTGTCCCCGTGCAGCCTATGCACAGGCACAACAGCATTGGGGATCCGTGCTTGCCCAGGAACGGTACACCTCTCGGTGTCCGTTCTCGGCATAGCATTTTTCTGAAAAGGCAAACGTCCGGCTCCTTGTCCCACAAGGAAGGTGCCAGCCCTGAAAGCTCGTGCTGCTCTTCACTGTCCCCGTGCAGCCTATGCACAGGCACAACAGCATTGGGGATATGTGCTTGCCCAGGAATGGTACACCTCACGGTGTTCGTTCTCGGCAGAGACTCTTCCAAAAAGGCAAACGTCCGGCTCCTTGTCCCACAAGGAAGGTGCCAGCCCTGAAAGCTCTTGCTGCTCTTCACTGTCCCCGTGCAGCCTATGCACAGGCACAACAGCATTCGGGATCTGTGCTTGCCCAGGAACGGTACACCTCTCGGTGTCCGTTCTCGGCATAGCATTTTTCTGAAAAGGCAAACGTCCGGCTCCTTGTCCCACAAGGAAGGTGCCAGCCCTGAAAGCTCTTGCTGCTCTTCACTGTCCCCGTGCAGCCTATGCACAGGCACAACAGCATTGGGGATCTGTGCTTGCCCAGGATCGGTACACCTCACGGTGTTCGTTCTCGGCAGAGGCTCTTCCGAAAAGGCAAACGTCCGGCTCCTTGTCCCACAAGGAAGGTGCCAGCCCTGAAAGCTCTTGCTGCTCTTCACTGTCCCCGTGCAGCCTATGCACAGGCACAACAGCATTGGGGATCTGTGCTTGCCCAGGAACGGTACACCTCACGGTGTTCGTTCTCGGCATAGCATTTTTCTGAAAAGGCAAACGTCCGGCTCCTTGTCCCACAAGGAAGGTGCCAGCCCTGAAAGCTCGTGCTGCTCTTCACTGTCCCCGTGCAGCCTATGCACAGGCACAACAGCATTGGGGATCCGTGCTTGCCCAGGAGCGGTACACCTCTCGGTGTCCGTTCTCGGCATAGCATTTTTCTGAAAAGGCAAACGTCCGGCTCCTTGTCCCACAAGGAAGGTGCCAGCCCTGAAAGCTCGTGCTGCTCTTCACTGTCCCCGTGCAGCCTATGCACAGGCACAACAGCATTGGGGATCTGTGCTTGCCCAGGAATGGTACACCTCACGGTGTTCGTTCTCGGCAGAGGCTCTTCCGAAAAGGCAAACGTCCGGCTCCTTGTCCCACAAGGAAGGTGCCAGCCCTGAAAGCTCTTGCTGCTCTTCACTGTCCCCGTGCAGCCTATGCACAGGCACAACAGCATTGGGGATCTGTGCTTGCCCAGGAACGGTACACCTCACGGTGTTCGTTCTCGGCAGATACTCTTCCAAAAAGGCAAACGTCCGGCTCCTTGTCCCACAAGGAAGGTGCCAGCCCTGAAAGCTCTTGCTGCTCTTCACTGTCCCCGTGCAGCCTATGCACAGGCACAACAGCATTGGGGATCTGTGCTTGCCCAGGAACGGTACACCTCACGGTGTTCGTTCTCGGCAGAGGCTCTTCCGAAAAGGCAAACGTCCGGCTCCTTGTCCCACAAGGAAGGTGCCAGCCCTGAAAGCTCTTGCTGCTCTTCACTGTCCCCGTGCAGCCTATGCACAGGCACAACAGCATTCGGGATCTGTGCTTGCCCAGGAACGGTACACCTCTCGGTGTCCGTTCTCGGCATAGCATTTTTCTGAAAAGGCAAACGTCCGGCTCCTTGTCCCACAAGGAAGGTGCCAGCCCTGAAAGCTCTTGCTGCTCTTCACTGTCCCCGTGCAGCCTATGCACAGGCACAACAGCATTGGGGATCCGTGCTTGCCCAGGAACGGTACACCTCTCGGTGTCCGTTCTCGGCATAGCATTTTTCTGAAAAGGCAAACGTCCGGCTCCTTGTCCCACAAGGAAGGTGCCAGCCCTGAAAGCTCGTGCTGCTCTTCACTGTCCCCGTGCAGCCTATGCACAGGCACAACAGCATTGGGGATATGTGCTTGCCCAGGAATGGTACACCTCACGGTGTTCGTTCTCGGCAGAGACTCTTCCAAAAAGGCAAACGTCCGGCTCCTTGTCCCACAAGGAAGGTGCCAGCCCTGAAAGCTCTTGCTGCTCTTCACTGTCCCCGTGCAGCCTATGCACAGGCACAACAGCATTGGGGATCTGTGCTTGCCCAGGAACGGTACACCTCACGGTGTTCGTTCTCGGCAGAGGCTCTTCCGAAAAGGCAAACGTCCAGCTCCTTGTCCCACAAGGAAGGTGCCAGCCCTGAAAGCTCTTGCTGCTCTTCACTGTCCCCGTGCAGCCTATGCACAGGCACAACAGCATTCGGGATCTGTGCTTGCCCAGGAACGGTACACCTCTCGGTGTCCGTTCTCGGCATAGCATTTTTCTGAAAAGGCAAACGTCCGGCTCCTTGTCCCACAAGGAAGGTGCCAGCCCTGAAAGCTCGTGCTGCTCTTCACTGTCCCCGTGCAGCCTATGCACAGGCACAACAGCATTGGGGATCTGTGCTTGCCCAGGAGCGGTACACCTCTCGGTGTTCGTTCTCGGCAGAGGCTCTTCCGAAAAGGCAAACGTCCGGCTCCTTGTCCCACAAGGAAGGTGCCAGCCCTTAAAGCTCGTGCTGCTCTTCACTGTCCCCGTGCAGCCTATGCACAGGCACAACAGCATTGGGGATATGTGCTTGCCCAGGATCGGTACACCTCACGGTGTTCGTTCTCGGCATAGCATTTTTCTGAAAAGGCAAACGTCCGGCTCCTTGTCCCACAAGGAAGGTGCCAGCCCTGAAAGCTCGTGCTGCTCTTCACTGTCCCCGTGCAGCCTATGCACAGGCACAACAGCATTGGGGATCTGTGCTTGCCCAGGAACGGTACACCTCACGGTGTTCGTTCTCGGCAGAGGCTCTTCCGAAAAGGCAAACGTCCAGCTCCTTGTCCCACAAGGAAGGTGCCAGCCCTGAAAGCTCGTGCTGCTCTTCACTGTCCCCGTGCAGCCTATGCACAGGCACAACAGCATTGGGGATCCGTGCTTGCCCAGGAGCGGTACACCTCTCGGTGTCCGTTCTCGGCATAGCATTTTTCTGAAAAGGCAAACGTCCGGCTCCTTGTCCCACAAGGAAGGTGCCAGCCCTGAAAGCTCGTGCTGCTCTTCACTGTCCCCGTGCAGCCTATGCACAGGCACAACAGCATTGGGGATCTGTGCTTGCCCAGGAATGGTACACCTCACGGTGTTCGTTCTCGGCAGAGGCTCTTCCGAAAAGGCAAACGTCCGGCTCCTTGTCCCACAAGGAAGGTGCCAGCCCTGAAAGCTCGTGCTGCTCTTCACTGTCCCCGTGCAGCCTATGCACAGGCACAACAGCATTGGGGATCTGTGCTTGCCCAGGAACGGTACACCTCACGGTGTTCGTTCTCGGCAGATACTCTTCCAAAAAGGCAAACGTCCGGCTCCTTGTCCCACAAGGAAGGTGCCAGCCCTGAAAGCTCTTGCTGCTCTTCACTGTCCCCGTGCAGCCTATGCACAGGCACAACAGCATTGGGGATCTGTGCTTGCCCAGGAACGGTACACCTCACGGTGTTCGTTCTCGGCAGAGGCTCTTCCGAAAAGGCAAACGTCCAGCTCCTTGTCCCACAAGGAAGGTGCCAGCCCTGAAAGCTCTTGCTGCTCTTCACTGTCCCCGTGCAGCCTATGCACAGGCACAACAGCATTCGGGATCTGTGCTTGCCCAGGAACGGTACACCTCTCGGTGTCCGTTCTCGGCATAGCATTTTTCTGAAAAGGCAAACGTCCGGCTCCTTGTCCCACAAGGAAGGTGCCAGCCCTGAAAGCTCTTGCTGCTCTTCACTGTCCCCGTGCAGCCTATGCACAGGCACAACAGCATTGGGGATCCGTGCTTGCCCAGGAACGGTACACCTCTCGGTGTCCGTTCTCGGCATAGCATTTTTCTGAAAAGGCAAACGTCCGGCTCCTTGTCCCACAAGGAAGGTGCCAGCCCTGAAAGCTCGTGCTGCTCTTCACTGTCCCCGTGCAGCCTATGCACAGGCACAACAGCATTGGGGATATGTGCTTGCCCAGGAATGGTACACCTCACGGTGTTCGTTCTCGGCAGAGACTCTTCCAAAAAGGCAAACGTCCGGCTCCTTGTCCCACAAGGAAGGTGCCAGCCCTGAAAGCTCTTGCTGCTCTTCACTGTCCCCGTGCAGCCTATGCACAGGCACAACAGCATTGGGGATCTGTGCTTGCCCAGGAACGGTACACCTCACGGTGTTCGTTCTCGGCAGAGGCTCTTCCGAAAAGGCAAACGTCCAGCTCCTTGTCCCACAAGGAAGGTGCCAGCCCTGAAAGCTCTTGCTGCTCTTCACTGTCCCCGTGCAGCCTATGCACAGGCACAACAGCATTCGGGATCTGTGCTTGCCCAGGAACGGTACACCTCTCGGTGTCCGTTCTCGGCATAGCATTTTTCTGAAAAGGCAAACGTCCGGCTCCTTGTCCCACAAGGAAGGTGCCAGCCCTGAAAGCTCGTGCTGCTCTTCACTGTCCCCGTGCAGCCTATGCACAGGCACAACAGCATTGGGGATCTGTGCTTGCCCAGGAGCGGTACACCTCTCGGTGTTCGTTCTCGGCAGAGGCTCTTCCGAAAAGGCAAACGTCCGGCTCCTTGTCCCACAAGGAAGGTGCCAGCCCTTAAAGCTCGTGCTGCTCTTCACTGTCCCCGTGCAGCCTATGCACAGGCACAACAGCATTGGGGATATGTGCTTGCCCAGGATCGGTACACCTCACGGTGTTCGTTCTCGGCATAGCATTTTTCTGAAAAGGCAAACGTCCGGCTCCTTGTCCCACAAGGAAGGTGCCAGCCCTGAAAGCTCGTGCTGCTCTTCACTGTCCCCGTGCAGCCTATGCACAGGCACAACAGCATTGGGGATCTGTGCTTGCCCAGGAACGGTACACCTCACGGTGTTCGTTCTCGGCAGAGGCTCTTCCGAAAAGGCAAACGTCCAGCTCCTTGTCCCACAAGGAAGGTGCCAGCCCTGAAAGCTCGTGCTGCTCTTCACTGTCCCCGTGCAGCCTATGCACAGGCACAACAGCATTGGGGATCCGTGCTTGCCCAGGAGCGGTACACCTCTCGGTGTCCGTTCTCGGCATAGCATTTTTCTGAAAAGGCAAACGTCCGGCTCCTTGTCCCACAAGGAAGGTGCCAGCCCTGAAAGCTCGTGCTGCTCTTCACTGTCCCCGTGCAGCCTATGCACAGGCACAACAGCATTGGGGATCTGTGCTTGCCCAGGAACGGTACACCTCACGGTGTTCGTTCTCGGCAGATACTCTTCCAAAAAGGCAAACGTCCGGCTCCTTGTCCCACAAGGAAGGTGCCAGCCCTGAAAGCTCTTGCTGCTCTTCACTGTCCCCGTGCAGCCTATGCACAGGCACAACAGCATTGGGGATCTGTGCTTGCCCAGGAACGGTACACCTCACGGTGTTCGTTCTCGGCAGAGGCTCTTCCGAAAAGGCAAACGTCCAGCTCCTTGTCCCACAAGGAAGGTGCCAGCCCTGAAAGCTCTTGCTGCTCTTCACTGTCCCCGTGCAGCCTATGCACAGGCACAACAGCATTCGGGATCTGTGCTTGCCCAGGAACGGTACACCTCTCGGTGTCCGTTCTCGGCATAGCATTTTTCTGAAAAGGCAAACGTCCGGCTCCTTGTCCCACAAGGAAGGTGCCAGCCCTGAAAGCTCTTGCTGCTCTTCACTGTCCCCGTGCAGCCTATGCACAGGCACAACAGCATTGGGGATCCGTGCTTGCCCAGGAACGGTACACCTCTCGGTGTCCGTTCTCGGCATAGCATTTTTCTGAAAAGGCAAACGTCCGGCTCCTTGTCCCACAAGGAAGGTGCCAGCCCTGAAAGCTCGTGCTGCTCTTCACTGTCCCCGTGCAGCCTATGCACAGGCACAACAGCATTGGGGATATGTGCTTGCCCAGGAATGGTACACCTCACGGTGTTCGTTCTCGGCAGAGACTCTTCCAAAAAGGCAAACGTCCGGCTCCTTGTCCCACAAGGAAGGTGCCAGCCCTGAAAGCTCTTGCTGCTCTTCACTGTCCCCGTGCAGCCTATGCACAGGCACAACAGCATTCGGGATCTGTGCTTGCCCAGGAACGGTACACCTCTCGGTGTCCGTTCTCGGCATAGCATTTTTCTGAAAAGGCAAACGTCCGGCTCCTTGTCCCACAAGGAAGGTGCCAGCCCTGAAAGCTCTTGCTGCTCTTCACTGTCCCCGTGCAGCCTATGCACAGGCACAACAGCATTGGGGATCCGTGCTTGCCCAGGAACGGTACACCTCTCGGTGTCCGTTCTCGGCATAGCATTTTTCTGAAAAGGCAAACGTCCGGCTCCTTGTCCCACAAGGAAGGTGCCAGCCCTGAAAGCTCGTGCTGCTCTTCACTGTCCCCGTGCAGCCTATGCACAGGCACAACAGCATTGGGGATATGTGCTTGCCCAGGAATGGTACACCTCACGGTGTTCGTTCTCGGCAGAGACTCTTCCAAAAAGGCAAACGTCCGGCTCCTTGTCCCACAAGGAAGGTGCCAGCCCTGAAAGCTCTTGCTGCTCTTCACTGTCCCCGTGCAGCCTATGCACAGGCACAACAGCATTGGGGATCTGTGCTTGCCCAGGAACGGTACACCTCACGGTGTTCGTTCTCGGCAGAGGCTCTTCCGAAAAGGCAAACGTCCAGCTCCTTGTCCCACAAGGAAGGTGCCAGCCCTGAAAGCTCTTGCTGCTCTTCACTGTCCCCGTGCAGCCTATGCACAGGCACAACAGCATTCGGGATCTGTGCTTGCCCAGGAACGGTACACCTCTCGGTGTCCGTTCTCGGCATAGCATTTTTCTGAAAAGGCAAACGTCCGGCTCCTTGTCCCACAAGGAAGGTGCCAGCCCTGAAAGCTCGTGCTGCTCTTCACTGTCCCCGTGCAGCCTATGCACAGGCACAACAGCATTGGGGATCTGTGCTTGCCCAGGAGCGGTACACCTCTCGGTGTTCGTTCTCGGCAGAGGCTCTTCCGAAAAGGCAAACGTCCGGCTCCTTGTCCCACAAGGAAGGTGCCAGCCCTTAAAGCTCGTGCTGCTCTTCACTGTCCCCGTGCAGCCTATGCACAGGCACAACAGCATTGGGGATATGTGCTTGCCCAGGATCGGTACACCTCACGGTGTTCGTTCTCGGCATAGCATTTTTCTGAAAAGGCAAACGTCCGGCTCCTTGTCCCACAAGGAAGGTGCCAGCCCTGAAAGCTCGTGCTGCTCTTCACTGTCCCCGTGCAGCCTATGCACAGGCACAACAGCATTGGGGATCTGTGCTTGCCCAGGAACGGTACACCTCACGGTGTTCGTTCTCGGCAGAGGCTCTTCCGAAAAGGCAAACGTCCAGCTCCTTGTCCCACAAGGAAGGTGCCAGCCCTGAAAGCTCGTGCTGCTCTTCACTGTCCCCGTGCAGCCTATGCACAGGCACAACAGCATTGGGGATCCGTGCTTGCCCAGGAGCGGTACACCTCTCGGTGTCCGTTCTCGGCATAGCATTTTTCTGAAAAGGCAAACGTCCGGCTCCTTGTCCCACAAGGAAGGTGCCAGCCCTGAAAGCTCGTGCTGCTCTTCACTGTCCCCGTGCAGCCTATGCACAGGCACAACAGCATTGGGGATCTGTGCTTGCCCAGGAACGGTACACCTCACGGTGTTCGTTCTCGGCAGATACTCTTCCAAAAAGGCAAACGTCCGGCTCCTTGTCCCACAAGGAAGGTGCCAGCCCTGAAAGCTCTTGCTGCTCTTCACTGTCCCCGTGCAGCCTATGCACAGGCACAACAGCATTGGGGATCTGTGCTTGCCCAGGAACGGTACACCTCACGGTGTTCGTTCTCGGCAGAGGCTCTTCCGAAAAGGCAAACGTCCAGCTCCTTGTCCCACAAGGAAGGTGCCAGCCCTGAAAGCTCTTGCTGCTCTTCACTGTCCCCGTGCAGCCTATGCACAGGCACAACAGCATTCGGGATCTGTGCTTGCCCAGGAACGGTACACCTCTCGGTGTCCGTTCTCGGCATAGCATTTTTCTGAAAAGGCAAACGTCCGGCTCCTTGTCCCACAAGGAAGGTGCCAGCCCTGAAAGCTCTTGCTGCTCTTCACTGTCCCCGTGCAGCCTATGCACAGGCACAACAGCATTGGGGATCCGTGCTTGCCCAGGAACGGTACACCTCTCGGTGTCCGTTCTCGGCATAGCATTTTTCTGAAAAGGCAAACGTCCGGCTCCTTGTCCCACAAGGAAGGTGCCAGCCCTGAAAGCTCGTGCTGCTCTTCACTGTCCCCGTGCAGCCTATGCACAGGCACAACAGCATTGGGGATATGTGCTTGCCCAGGAATGGTACACCTCACGGTGTTCGTTCTCGGCAGAGACTCTTCCAAAAAGGCAAACGTCCGGCTCCTTGTCCCACAAGGAAGGTGCCAGCCCTGAAAGCTCTTGCTGCTCTTCACTGTCCCCGTGCAGCCTATGCACAGGCACAACAGCATTGGGGATCTGTGCTTGCCCAGGAACGGTACACCTCACGGTGTTCGTTCTCGGCAGAGGCTCTTCCGAAAAGGCAAACGTCCAGCTCCTTGTCCCACAAGGAAGGTGCCAGCCCTGAAAGCTCTTGCTGCTCTTCACTGTCCCCGTGCAGCCTATGCACAGGCACAACAGCATTCGGGATCTGTGCTTGCCCAGGAACGGTACACCTCTCGGTGTCCGTTCTCGGCATAGCATTTTTCTGAAAAGGCAAACGTCCGGCTCCTTGTCCCACAAGGAAGGTGCCAGCCCTGAAAGCTCGTGCTGCTCTTCACTGTCCCCGTGCAGCCTATGCACAGGCACAACAGCATTGGGGATCTGTGCTTGCCCAGGAGCGGTACACCTCTCGGTGTTCGTTCTCGGCAGAGGCTCTTCCGAAAAGGCAAACGTCCGGCTCCTTGTCCCACAAGGAAGGTGCCAGCCCTTAAAGCTCGTGCTGCTCTTCACTGTCCCCGTGCAGCCTATGCACAGGCACAACAGCATTGGGGATATGTGCTTGCCCAGGATCGGTACACCTCACGGTGTTCGTTCTCGGCATAGCATTTTTCTGAAAAGGCAAACGTCCGGCTCCTTGTCCCACAAGGAAGGTGCCAGCCCTGAAAGCTCGTGCTGCTCTTCACTGTCCCCGTGCAGCCTATGCACAGGCACAACAGCATTGGGGATCTGTGCTTGCCCAGGAACGGTACACCTCACGGTGTTCGTTCTCGGCAGAGGCTCTTCCGAAAAGGCAAACGTCCAGCTCCTTGTCCCACAAGGAAGGTGCCAGCCCTGAAAGCTCGTGCTGCTCTTCACTGTCCCCGTGCAGCCTATGCACAGGCACAACAGCATTGGGGATCCGTGCTTGCCCAGGAGCGGTACACCTCTCGGTGTCCGTTCTCGGCATAGCATTTTTCTGAAAAGGCAAACGTCCGGCTCCTTGTCCCACAAGGAAGGTGCCAGCCCTGAAAGCTCGTGCTGCTCTTCACTGTCCCCGTGCAGCCTATGCACAGGCACAACAGCATTGGGGATCTGTGCTTGCCCAGGATCGGTACACCTCACGGTGTCCGTTCTCAGCATAACATTTTTCTGAAAATGCAAACGTCCGGCTCCTTGTCCCACAAGGAAGGTGCCAGCCCTGAAAGCTCTTGCTGCTCTTCACTGTCCCCGTGCAGCCTATGCACAGGCACAACAGCATTGGGGATCTGTGCTTGCCCAGGATCGGTACACCTCACGGTGTTCGTTCTCCGCATAGCATTTTTCTGAAAAGGCAAACGTCCGGCTCCTTGTCCCACAAGGAAGGTGCCAGCCCTGAAAGCTCTTGCTGCTCTTCACTGTCCCCGTGCAGCCTATGCACAGGCACAACAGCATTGGGGATCTGTGCTTGCCCAGGAACGGTACACCTCACGGTGTTCGTTCTCGGCAGAGGCTCTTCCGAAAAGGCAAACGTCCAGCTCCTTGTCCCACAAGGAAGGTGCCAGCCCTGAAAGCTCTTGCTGCTCTTCACTGTCCCCGTGCAGCCTATGCACAGGCACAACAGCATTGGGGATCTGTGCTTGCCCAGGATCGGTACACCTCACGGTGTTCGTTCTCGGCAGAGGCTCTTCCGAAAAGGCAAACGTCCGGCTCCTTGTCCCACAAGGAAGGTGCCAGCCCTGAAAGCTCTTGCTGCTCTTCACTGTCCCCGTGCAGCCTATGCACAGGCACAACAGCATTCGGGATCTGTGCTTGCCCAGGAACGGTACACCTCTCGGTGTCCGTTCTCAGCATAGCATTTTTCTGAAAAGGCAAACGTCCGGCTCCTTGTCCCACAAGGAAGGTGCCAGCCCTGAAAGCTCTTGCTGCTCTTCACTGTCCTCGTGTAGCCTATGCAGAGGCACAACAGCATTGGGGATCTGTGCTTGCCCAGGAACGGTACACCTCTCGGTGTCCGTTCTCGGCATAGCATTTTTCTGAAAAGGCAAACTTCCGGCTCCTTGTCCCACAAGGAAGGTGCCAGCCCTGAAAGCTCTTGCTGCTCTTCACTGTCCCCGTGCACCCTATCCACAGGAACAACAGCACTGGGGATCTGTGCTTGCCCAGGAACGGTACACCTCACGGTGTTCGTTCTCAGCACAGCCTCTTTCCGAAAAGGCAAACGTCCGGCTCCTTGTCCCACAAGGAAGGTGCCAGCCCTGAAAGCTCTTGCTGCTCTTCACTGTCCCCGTGCAGCCTATGCACAGGCACAACAGCATTGGGGATCTGTGCTTGCCCAGGAACGGTACACCTCACGGTGTTCGTTCTCGGCAGAGGCTCTTCCGAAAAGGCAAACTTAAGGCTCCTTGTCCCACAAGGAAGTTGCCAGCCCTGAAAGCTCGTGCTGCTCTTCACTGTCCCCGTGCAGCCTATGCACAGGCACAACAGCATTGGGGATCTGTGCTTGCCCAGGATCGGTACACCTCACGGTGTTCGTTCTCGGCAGAGGCTCTTCCGAAAAGGCAAACGTCCGGCTCCTTGTCCCACAAGGAAGGTGCCAGCCCTGAAAGCTCTTGCTGCTCTTCACTGTCCCCGTGCAGCCTATGCACAGGCACAACAGCATTGGGGATCTGTGCTTGCCCAGGATCGGTACACCTCACGGTGTTCGTTCTCCGCATAGCATTTTTCTGAAAAGGCAAACGTCCGGCTCCTTGTCCCACAAGGAAGGTGCCAGCCCTGAAAGCTCTTGCTGCTCTTCACTGTCCCCGTGCAGCCTATGCACAGGCACAACAGCATTGGGGATCTGTGCTTGCCCAGGAACGGTACACCTCACGGTGTTCGTTCTCGGCAGAGGCTCTTCCGAAAAGGCAAACGTCCAGCTCCTTGTCCCACAAGGAAGGTGCCAGCCCTGAAAGCTCGTGATGCTCTTCACTGTCCCCGTGCAGCCTATGCACAGGCACAACAGCATTGGGGATCTGTGCTTGCCCAGGATCGGTACACCTCACGGTGTTCGTTCTCGGCATAGCATTTTTCTGAAAAGGCAAACGTCCGGCTCCTTGTCCCACAAGGAAGGTGCCAGCCCTGAAAGCTCTTGCTGCTCTTCACTGTCCCCGTGCAGCCTATGCACAGGCACAACAGCATTGGGGATCTGTGCTTGCCCAGGAACGGTACACCTCACGGTGTTCGTTCTCGGCATAGCTTTTTTCTGAAAAGGCAAACGTCCAGCTCCTTGTCCCACAAGGAAGGTGCCAGCCCTGAAAGCTCTTGCTGCTCTTCACTGTCCCCGTGCAGCCTATGCACAGGCACAACAGCACTGGGGATATGTGCTTGCCCAGGATCGGTACACCTCACGGTGTTCGTTCTCGGCAGAGGCTCTTCCGAAAAGGCAAACGTCCGGCTCCTTGTCCCACAAGGAAGGTGCCAGCCCTGAAAGCTCTTGCTGCTCTTCACTGTCCCCGTGCAGCCTATGCACAGGCACAACAGCATTGGGGATCTGTGCTTGCCCAGGAACGGTACACCTCACGGTGTTCGTTCTCGGCAGAGGCTCTTCCGAAAAGGCAAACGTCCAGCTCCTTGTCCCACAAGGAAGGTGCCAGCCCTGAAAGCTCTTGCTGCTCTTCACTGTCCCCGTGCAGCCTATGCACAGGCACAACAGCATTCGGGATCTGTGCTTGCCCAGGAACGGTACACCTCTCGGTGTCCGTTCTCGGCATAGCATTTTTCTGAAAAGGCAAACGTCCGGCTCCTTGTCCCACAAGGAAGGTGCCAGCCCTGAAAGCTCTTGCTGCTCTTCACTGTCCCCGTGCAGCCTATGCACAGGCACAACAGCATTGGGGATCTGTGCTTGCCCAGGAGCGGTACACCTCTCGGTGTTCGTTCTCGGCAGAGGCTCTTCCGAAAAGGCAAACGTCCGGCTCCTTGTCCCACAAGGAAGGTGCCAGCCCTTAAAGCTCGTGCTGCTCTTCACTGTCCCCGTGCAGCCTATGCACAGGCACAACAGCATTGGGGATATGTGCTTGCCCAGGATCGGTACACCTCACGGTGTTCGTTCTCGGCATAGCATTTTTCTGAAAAGGCAAACGTCCGGCTCCTTGTCCCACAAGGAAGGTGCCAGCCCTGAAAGCTCGTGCTGCTCTTCACTGTCCCCGTGCAGCCTATGCACAGGCACAACAGCATTGGGGATCTGTGCTTGCCCAGGATCGGTACACCTCACGGTGTCCGTTCTCAGCATAACATTTTTCTGAAAATGCAAACGTCCGGCTCCTTGTCCCACAAGGAAGGTGCCAGCCCTGAAAGCTCTTGCTGCTCTTCACTGTCCCCGTGCAGCCTATGCACAGGCACAACAGCATTGGGGATATGTGCTTGCCCAGGATCGGTACACCTCACGGTGTTCGTTCTCCGCATAGCATTTTTCTGAAAAGGCAAACGTCCGGCTCCTTGTCCCACAAGGAAGGTGCCAGCCCTGAAAGCTCTTGCTGCTCTTCACTGTCCCCGTGCAGCCTATGCACAGGCACAACAGCATTGGGGATCTGTGCTTGCCCAGGAACGGTACACCTCACGGTGTTCGTTCTCGGCAGAGGCTCTTCCGAAAAGGCAAACGTCCAGCTCCTTGTCCCACAAGGAAGGTGCCAGCCCTGAAAGCTCTTGCTGCTCTTCACTGTCCCCGTGCAGCCTATGCACAGGCACAACAGCATTGGGGATCTGTGCTTGCCCAGGATCGGTACACCTCACGGTGTTCGTTCTCGGCAGAGGCTCTTCCGAAAAGGCAAACGTCCGGCTCCTTGTCCCACAAGGAAGGTGCCAGCCCTGAAAGCTCTTGCTGCTCTTCACTGTCCCCGTGCAGCCTATGCACAGGCACAACAGCATTCGGGATCTGTGCTTGCCCAGGATCGGTACACCTCTCGGTGTCCGTTCTCAGCATAACATTTTTCTGAAAAGGCAAATGTCCGGCTCCTTGTCCCACAAGGAAGGTGCCAGCCCTGAAAGCTCTTGCTGCTCTTCACTGTCCCCGTGCAGCCTATGCACAGGCACAACAGCATTCGGGATCTGTGCTTGCCCAGGAACGGTACACCTCACGGTGTTCGTTCTCGGCATAGCATTTTTCTGAAAAGGCAAACGTCCGGCTCCTTGTCCCACAAGGAAGGTGCCAGCCCTGAAAGCTCTTGCTGCTCTTCACTGTCCTCGTGTAGCCTATGCAGAGGCACAACAGCATTGGGGATCTGTGCTTGCCCAGGAACGGTACACCTCTCGGTGTCCGTTCTCGGCATAGCATTTTTCTGAAAAGGCAAACTTCCGGCTCCTTGTCCCACAAGGAAGGTGCCAGCCCTGAAAGCTCTTGCTGCTCTTCACTGTCCCCGTGCACCCTATCCACAGGAACAACAGCACTGGGGATCTGTGCTTGCCCAGGAACGGTACACCTCACGGTGTTCGTTCTCAGCAGAGCCTCTTTCCGAAAAGGCAAACGTCCGGCTCCTTGTCCCACAAGGAAGGTGCCAGCCCTGAAAGCTCTTGCTGCTCTTCACTGTCCCCGTGCAGCCTATGCACAGGCACAACAGCATTGGGGATCTGTGCTTGCCCAGGAACGGTACACCTCACGGTGTTCGTTCTCGGCAGAGGCTCTTCCGAAAAGGCAAACTTAAGGCTCCTTGTCCCACAAGGAAGTTGCCAGCCCTGAAAGCTCGTGCTGCTCTTCACTGTCCCCGTGCAGCCTATGCACAGGCACAACAGCATTGGGGATCTGTGCTTGCCCAGGAACGGTACACCTCACGGTGTTCGTTCTCGGCAGAGGCTCTTCCGAAAAGGCAAACGTCCGGCTCCTTGTCCCACAAGGAAGGTGCCAGCCCTGAAAGCTCGTGCTGCTCTTCACTGTCCCCGTGCAGCCTATGCACAGGCACAACAGCATTGGGGATCTGTGCTTGCCCAGGATCGGTACACCTCACGGTGTTCGTTCTCCGCATAGCATTTTTCTGAAAAGGCAAACGTCCGGCTCCTTGTCCCACAAGGAAGGTGCCAGCCCTGAAAGCTCTTGCTGCTCTTCACTGTCCCCGTGCAGCCTATGCACAGGCACAACAGCATTGGGGATCTGTGCTTGCCCAGGAACGGTACACCTCACGGTGTTCGTTCTCGGCAGAGGCTCTTCCGAAAAGGCAAACGTCCAGCTCCTTGTCCCACAAGGAAGGTGCCAGCCCTGAAAGCTCGTGCTGCTCTTCACTGTCCCCGTGCAGCCTATGCACAGGCACAACAGCATTGGGGATCTGTGCTTGCCCAGGATCGGTACACCTCACGGTGTTCGTTCTCGGCATAGCATTTTTCTGAAAAGGCAAACGTCCGGCTCCTTGTCCCACAAGGAAGGTGCCAGCCCTGAAAGCTCTTGCTGCTCTTCACTGTCCCCGTGCAGCCTATGCACAGGCACAACAGCATTGGGGATCTGTGCTTGCCCAGGAACGGTACACCTCACGGTGTTCGTTCTCGGCATAGCTTTTTTCTGAAAAGGCAAACGTCCAGCTCCTTGTCCCACAAGGAAGGTGCCAGCCCTGAAAGCTCTTGCTGCTCTTCACTGTCCCCGTGCAGCCTATGCACAGGCACAACAGCACTGGGGATATGTGCTTGCCCAGGATCGGTACACCTCACGGTGTTCGTTCTCGGCAGAGGCTCTTCCGAAAAGGCAAACGTCCGGCTCCTTGTCCCACAAGGAAGGTGCCAGCCCTGAAAGCTCGTGCTGCTCTTCACTGTCCCCGTGCAGCCTATGCACAGGCACAACAGCATTGGGGATCCGTGCTTGCCCAGGAACGGTACACCTCTCGGTGTCCGTTCTCGGCATAGCATTTTTCTGAAAAGGCAAACGTCCGGCTCCTTGTCCCACAAGGAAGGTGCCAGCCCTGAAAGCTCTTGCTGCTCTTCACTGTCCCCGTGCAGCCTATGCACAGGCACAACAGCATTGGGGATATGTGCTTGCCCAGGATCGGTACACCTCACGGTGTTCGTTCTCGGCAGAGGCTCTTCCGAAAAGGCAAACGTCCAGCTCCTTGTCCCACAAGGAAGGTGCCAGCCCTGAAAGCTCTTGCTGCTCTTCACTGTCCCCGTGCAGCCTATGCACAGGCACAACAGCATTCGGGATCTGTGCTTGCCCAGGATCGGTACACCTCTCGGTGTCCGTTCTCAGCATAACATTTTTCTGAAAAGGCAAACGTCCGGCTCCTTGTCCCACAAGGAAGGTGCCAGCCCTGAAAGCTCTTGCTGCTCTTCACTGTCCCCGTGCAGCCTATGCACAGGCACAACAGCATTCGGGATATGTGCTTGCCCAGGATCGGTACACCTCACGGTGTTCGTTCTCGGCAGAGACTCTTCCGAAAAGGCAAACGTCCGGCTCCTTGTCCCACAAGGAAGGTGCCAGCCCTGAAAGCTCGTGCTGCTCTTCACTGTCCCCGTGCAGCCTATGCACAGGCACAACAGCATTGGGGATCCGTGCTTGCCCAGGATCGGTACACCTCTCGGTGTCCGTTCTCGGCATAGCATTTTTCTGAAAAGGCAAACGTCCGGCTCCTTGTCCCACAAGGAAGGTGCCAGCCCTGAAAGCTCTTGCTGCTCTTCACTGTCCCCGTGCAGCCTATGCACAGGCACAACAGCATTGGGGATCTGTGCTTGCCCAGGAACGGTACACCTCACGGTGTTCGTTCTCGGCAGAGGCTCTTCCAAAAAGGCAAACGTCCGGCTCCTTGTCCCACAAGGAAGGTGCCAGCCCTGAAAGCTCGTGCTGCTCTTCACTGTCCCCGTGCAGCCTATGCACAGGCACAACAGCATTGGGGATCTGTGCTTGCCCAGGATCGGTACACCTCTCGGTGTCCGTTCTCAGCATAACATTTTTCTGAAAAGGCAAATGTCCGGCTCCTTGTCCCACAAGGAAGGTGCCAGCCCTGAAAGCTCTTGCTGCTCTTCACTGTCCCCGTGCAGCCTATGCACAGGCACAACAGCATTCGGGATCTGTGCTTGCCCAGGAACGGTACACCTCACGGTGTTCGTTCTCGGCATAGCATTTTTCTGAAAAGGCAAACGTCCGGCTCCTTGTCCCACAAGGAAGGTGCCAGCCCTGAAAGCTCTTGCTGCTCTTCACTGTCCCCGTGCAGCCTATGCACAGGCACAACAGCATTGGGGATCTGTGCTTGCCCAGGAACGGTACACCTCTCGGTGTCCGTTCTCGGCATAGCATTTTTCTGAAAAGGCAAACGTCCGGCTCCTTGTCCCACAAGGAAGGTGCCAGCCCTGAAAGCTCTTGCTGCTCTTCACTGTCCCCGTGCACCCTATCCACAGGAACAACAGCACTGGGGATCTGTGCTTGCCCAGGAACGGTACACCTCACGGTGTTCGTTCTCAGCAGAGCCTCTTTCCGAAAAGGCAAACGTCCGGCTCCTTGTCCCACAAGGAAGGTGCCAGCCCTGAAAGCTCTTGCTGCTCTTCACTGTCCCCGTGCAGCCTATGCACAGGCACAACAGCATTGGGGATCTGTGCTTGCCCAGGAACGGTACACCTCACGGTGTTCGTTCTCGGCAGAGGCTCTTCCGAAAAGGCAAACTTAAGGCTCCTTGTCCCACAAGGAAGGTGCCAGCCCTGAAAGCTCTTGCTGCTCTTCACTGTCCCCGTGCAGCCTATGCACAGGCACAACAGCATTGGGGATCTGTGCTTGCCCAGGAACGGTACACCTCACGGTGTTCGTTCTCGGCATAGCATTTTTCTGAAAAGGCAAACGTCCGGCTCCTTGTCCCACAAGGAAGGTGCCAGCCCTGAAAGCTCTTGCTGCTCTTCACTGTCCCCGTGCAGCCTATGCACAGGCACAACAGCATTGGGGATCTGTGCTTGCCCAGGAACGGTACACCTCACGGTGTTCGTTCTCGGCAGAGGCTCTTCCGAAAAGGCAAACGTCCAGCTCCTTGTCCCACAAGGAAGGTGCCAGCCCTGAAAGCTCGTGCTGCTCTTCACTGTACCCGTGCAGCCTATGCACAGGCACAACAGCATTGGGGATCTGTGCTTGCCCAGGATCGGTACACCTCACGGTGTCCGTTCTCGGCATAGCATTTTTCTGAAAAGGCAAACGTCCGGCTCCTTGTCCCACAAGGAAGGTGCCAGCCCTGAAAGCTCGTGCTGCTCTTCACTGTCCCCGTGCAGCCTATGCACAGGCACAACAGCATTGGGGATCTGTGCTTGCCCAGGAACGGTACACCTCACGGTGTTCGTTCTCGGCATAGCTTTTTTCTGAAAAGGCAAACGTCCAGCTCCTTGTCCCACAAGGAAGGTGCCAGCCCTGAAAGCTCTTGCTGCTCTTCACTGTCCCCGTGCAGCCTATGCACAGGCACAACAGCACTGGGGATATGTGCTTGCCCAGGATCGGTACACCTCACGGTGTTCGTTCTCGGCAGAGGCTCTTCCGAAAAGGCAAACGTCCGGCTCCTTGTCCCACAAGGAAGGTGCCAGCCCTGAAAGCTCTTGCTGCTCTTCACTGTCCCCGTGCAGCCTATGCACAGGCACAACAGCATTGGGGATCCGTGCTTGCCCAGGAACGGTACACCTCTCGGTGTCCGTTCTCGGCATAGCATTTTTCTGAAAAGGCAAACGTCCGGCTCCTTGTCCCACAAGGAAGGTGCCAGCCCTGAAAGCTCTTGCTGCTCTTCACTGTCCCCGTGCAGCCTATGCACAGGCACAACAGCATTGGGGATCTGTGCTTGCCCAGGAACGGTACACCTCACGGTGTTCGTTCTCGGCAGAGGCTCTTCCGAAAAGGCAAACTTAAGGCTCCTTGTCCCACAAGGAAGGTGCCAGCCCTGAAAGCTCTTGCTGCTCTTCACTGTCCCCGTGCAGCCTATGCACAGGCACAACAGCGTTTCGGATCTGTGCTTGCCCAGGATCGGTACACCTCTCGGTGTCCGTTCTCAGCATAACATTTTTCTGAAAAGGCAAACGTCCGGCTCCTTGTCCCACAAGGAAGGTGCCAGCCCTGAAAGCTCGTGCTGCTCTTCACTGTCCCCGTGCAGCCTATGCACAGGCACAACAGCATTGGGGATATGTGCTTGCCCAGGATCGGTACACCTCACGGTGTTCGTTCTCGGCAGAGACTCTTCCAAAAAGGCAAACGTCCGGCTCCTTGTCCCACAAGGAAGGTGCCAGCCCTGAAAGCTCTTGCTGCTCTTCACTGTCCTCGTGTAGCCTATGCAGAGGCACAACAGCATTGGGGATCTGTGCTTGCCCAGGAACGGTACACCTCTCGCTGTCCGTTCTCGGCATAGCATTTTTCTGAAAAGGCAAACGTCCGGCTCCTTGTCCCACAAGGAAGGTGCCAGCCCTGAAAGCTCTTGCTGCTCTTCACTGTCCCCGTGCAGCCTATGCACAGGCACAACAGCATTGGGGATCTGTGCTTGCCCAGGAACGGTACACCTCACGGTGTTCGTTCTCGGCAGAGGCTCTTCCGAAAAGGCAAACGTCCGGCTCCTTGTCCCACAAGGAAGGTGCCAGCCCTGAAAGCTCTTGCTGCTCTTCACTGTCCCCGTGCAGCCTATGCACAGGCACAACAGCATTCGGGATCTGTGCTTGCCCAGGAACGGTACACCTCACGGTGTTCGTTCTCGGCATAGCATTTTTCTGAAAAGGCAAACGTCTGGCTCCTTGTCCCACAAGGAAGGTGCCAGCCCTGAAAGCTCTTGCTGCTCTTCACTGTCCCCGTGCAGCCTATGCACAGGCACAACAGCATTGGGGATCTGTGCTTGCCCAGGAACGGTACACCTCTCGGTGTCCGTTCTCGGCATAGCATTTTTCTGAAAAGGCAAATGTCCGGATCCTTGTCCCACAAGGAAGGTGCCAGCCCTGAAAGCTCTTGCTGCTCTTCACTGTCCCCGTGCACCCTATGCACAGGAACAACAGCACTGGGGATCTGTGCTTGCCCAGGAACGGTACACCTCACGGTGTTCGTTCTCAGCAGAGCCTCTTTCCGAAAAGGCAAACGTCCGGCTCCTTGTCCCACAAGGAAGGTGCCAGCCCTGAAAGCTCTTGCTGCTCTTCACTGTCCCCGTGCAGCCTATGCACAGGCACAACAGCATTGGGGATATGTGCTTGCCCAGGATCGGTACACCTCACGGTGTTCGTTCTCGGCAGAGACTCTTCCAAAAAGGCAAACGTCCGGCTCCTTGTCCCACAAGGAAGGTGCCAGCCCTGAAAGCTCTTGCTGCTCTTCACTGTCCCCGTGCAGCCTATGCAGAGGCACAACAGCATTGGGGATCTGTGCTTGCCCAGGAACGGTACACCTCTCGGTGTCCGTTCTCGGCATAACATTTTTCTGAAAAGGCAAACGTCCGGCTCCTTGTCCCACAAGGAAGGTGCCAGCCCTGAAAGCTCTTGCTGCTCTTCACTGTCCCCGTGCAGCCTATGCACAGGCACAACAGCATTGGGGATCTGTGCTTGCCCAGGAACGGTACACCTCACGGTGTTCGTTCTCGGCAGAGGCTCTTCCGAAAAGGCAAACGTCCGGCTCCTTGTCCCACAAGGAAGGTGCCAGCCCTGAAAGCTCTTGCTGCTCTTCACTGTCCCCGTGCAGCCTATGCACAGGCACAACAGCATTCGGGATCTGTGCTTGCCCAGGAACGGTACACCTCACGGTGTTCGTTCTCGGCATAGCATTTTTCTGAAAAGGCAAACGTCCGGCTCCTTGTCCCACAAGGAAGGTGCCAGCCCTGAAAGCTCTTGCTGCTCTTCACTGTCCCCGTGCAGCCTATGCACAGGCACAACAGCATTCGGGATCTGTGCTTGCCCAGGAACGGTACACCTCTCGGTGTCCGTTCTCGGCATAGCATTTTTCTGAAAAGGCAAACGTCCGGCTCCTTGTCCCACAAGGAAGGTGCCAGCCCTGAAAGCTCTTGCTGCTCTTCACTGTCCCCGTGCAGCCTATGCACAGGAACAACAGCACTGGGGATCTGTGCTTGCCCAGGAACGGTACACCTCACGGTGTTCGTTCTCAGCAGAGCCTCTTTCCGAAAAGGCAAACGTCCGGCTCCTTGTCCCACAAGGAAGGTGCCAGCCCTGAAAGCTCTTGCTGCTCTTCACTGTCCCCGTGCAGCCTATGCACAGGCACAACAGCATTGGGGATCTGTGCTTGCCCAGGAACGGTACACCTCACGGTGTTCGTTCTCGGCAGAGGCTCTTCCGAAAAGGCAAACGTCCAGCTCCTTGTCCCACAAGGAAGGTGCCAGCCCTGAAAGCTCGTGCTGCTCTTCACTGTCCCCGTGCAGCCTATGCACAGGCACAACAGCATTCGGGATCTGTGCTTGCCCAGGATCGGTACACCTCACGGTGTTCGTTCTCGGCAGAGGCTCTTCCGAAAAGGCAAACGTCCAGCTCCTTGTCCCACAAGGAAGGTGCCAGCCCTGAAAGCTCTTGCTGCTCTTCACTGTCCCCGTGCAACCTATGCACAGGCACAACAGCATTGGGGATATGTGCTTGCCCAGGATCGGTACATCTCACGGTGTTCTTTCTCGGCATAGCATTTTTCTGAAAAGGCAAACGTCCGGCTCCTTGTCCCACAAGGAAGGTGCCAGCCCTGAAAGCTCTTGCTGCTCTTCACTGTCCCCGTGCAGCCTATGCACAGGCACAACAGCATTGGGGATCTGTGCTTGCCCAGGATCGGTACACCTCACGGTGTTCGTTCTCGGCATAGCATTTTTCTGAAAAGGCAAACGTCCGGCTCCTTGTCCCACAAGGAAGGTGCCAGCCCTGAAAGCTCTTGCTGCTCTTCACTGTCCCCGTGCAGCCTATGCACAGGCACAACAGCATTGGGGATCTGTGCTTGCCCAGGAACGGTACACCTCACGGTGTTCGTTCTCAGCAGAGGCTCTTCCGAAAAGGCAAACGTCCAGCTCCTTGTCCCACAAGGAAGGTGCCAGCCCTGAAAGCTCTTGCTGCTCTTCACTGTCCCCGTGCAGCCTATGCACAGGCACAACAGCATTCGGGATCCGTGCTTGCCCAGGATCGGTACACCTCTCGGTGTCCGTTCTCAGCATAACATTTTTCTTAAAAGGCAAACGTCCGGCTCCTTGTCCCACAAGGAAGGTGCCAGCCCTGAAAGCTCTTGCTGCTCTTCACTGTCCCCGTGCAGCCTATGCACAGGCACAACAGCATTCGGGATCTGTGCTTGCCCAGGATCGGTACACCTCACGGTGTCCGTTCTCGGCATAACATTTTTCTGAAAAGGCAAACGTCCGGCTCCTTGTCCCACAAGGAAGGTGCCAGCCCTGAAAGCTCGTGCTGCTCTTCACTGTCCCCGTGCAGCCTATGCACAGGCACAACAGCATTCGGGATCTGTGCTTGCCCAGGAACGGTACACCTCACGGTGTTCGTTCTCGGCATAGCATTTTTCTGAAAAGGCAAACGTCCGGCTCCTTGTCCCACAAGGAAGGTGCCAGCCCTGAAAGCTCGTGCTGCTCTTCACTGTCCCCGTGCAGCCTATGCACAGGCACAACAGCATTCGGGATCTGTGCTTGCCCAGGAGCGGTACACCTCTCGGTGTCCGTTCTCGGCATAGCATTTTTCTGAAAAGGCAAACGTCCTGCTCCTTGTCCCACAAGGAAGGTGCCAGCCCTTAAAGCTCGTGCTGCTCTTCACTGTCCCCGTGCAGCCTATGCACAGGCACAACAGCATTGGGGATATGTGCTTGCCCAGGATCGGTACACCTCACGGTGTTCGTTCTCGGCATAGCATTTTTCTGAAAAAGCAAACGTCCAGCTCCTTGTCCCACAAGGAAGGTGCCAGCCCTGAAAGCTCTTGCTGCTCTTCACTGTCCCCGTGCAGCCTATGCACAGGCACAACAGCATTCGGGATCCGTGCTTGCCCAGGATCGGTACACCTCTCGGTGTCCGTTCTCAGCATAACATTTTTCTGAAAAGGCAAACGTCCGGCTCCTTGTCCCACAAGGAAGGTGCCAGCCCTGAAAGCTCTTGCTGCTCTTCACTGTCCCCGTGCAGCCTATGCACAGGCACAACAGCATTCGGGATCTGTGCTTGCCCAGGAGCGGTACACCTCTCGGTGTCCGTTCTCGGCATAGCATTTTTCTGAAAAGGCAAACGTCCTGCTCCTTGTCCCACAAGGAAGGTGCCAGCCCTTAAAGCTCGTGCTGCTCTTCACTGTCCCCGTGCAGCCTATGCACAGGCACAACAGCATTGGGGATATGTGCTTGCCCAGGATCGGTACACCTCACGGTGTTCGTTCTCGGCATAGCATTTTTCTGAAAAGGCAAACGTCCGGCTCCTTGTCCCACAAGGAAGGTGCCAGCCCTGAAAGCTCTTGCTGCTCTTCACTGTCCCCGTGCAGCCTATGCACAGGCACAACAGCATTGGGGATCTGTGCTTGCCCAGGAACGGTACACCTCACGGTGTTCGTTCTCAGCAGAGGCTCTTCCGAAAAGGCAAACGTCCAGCTCCTTGTCCCACAAGGAAGGTGCCAGCCCTGAAAGCTCTTGCTGCTCTTCACTGTCCCCGTGCAGCCTATGCACAGGCACAACAGCATTCGGGATCCGTGCTTGCCCAGGATCGGTACACCTCTCGGTGTCCGTTCTCAGCATAACATTTTTCTTAAAAGGCAAACGTCCGGCTCCTTGTCCCACAAGGAAGGTGCCAGCCCTGAAAGCTCTTGCTGCTCTTCACTGTCCCCGTGCAGCCTATGCACAGGCACAACAGCATTCGGGATCTGTGCTTGCCCAGGATCGGTACACCTCACGGTGTCCGTTCTCGGCATAACATTTTTCTGAAAAGGCAAACGTCCGGCTCCTTGTCCCACAAGGAAGGTGCCAGCCCTGAAAGCTCGTGCTGCTCTTCACTGTCCCCGTGCAGCCTATGCACAGGCACAACAGCATTCGGGATCTGTGCTTGCCCAGGAACGGTACACCTCACGGTGTTCGTTCTCGGCATAGCATTTTTCTGAAAAGGCAAACGTCCGGCTCCTTGTCCCACAAGGAAGGTGCCAGCCCTGAAAGCTCTTGCTGCTCTTCACTGTCCCCGTGCAGCCTATGCACAGGCACAACAGCATTCGGGATCTGTGCTTGCCCAGGAGCGGTACACCTCTCGGTGTCCGTTCTCGGCATAGCATTTTTCTGAAAAGGCAAACGTCCTGCTCCTTGTCCCACAAGGAAGGTGCCAGCCCTTAAAGCTCGTGCTGCTCTTCACTGTCCCCGTGCAGCCTATGCACAGGCACAACAGCATTGGGGATATGTGCTTGCCCAGGATCGGTACACCTCACGGTGTTCGTTCTCGGCATAGCATTTTTCTGAAAAGGCAAACGTCCAGCTCCTTGTCCCACAAGGAAGGTGCCAGCCCTGAAAGCTCTTGCTGCTCTTCACTGTCCCCGTGCAGCCTATGCACAGGCACAACAGCATTCGGGATCCGTGCTTGCCCAGGATCGGTACACCTCTCGGTGTCCGTTCTCAGCATAACATTTTTCTGAAAAGGCAAACGTCCGGCTCCTTGTCCCACAAGGAAGGTGCCAGCCCTGAAAGCTCTTGCTGCTCTTCACTGTCCCCGTGCAGCCTATGCACAGGCACAACAGCATTCGGGATCTGTGCTTGCCCAGGATCGGTACACCTCTCGGTGTCCGTTCTCAGCATAACATTTTTCTGAAAAGGCAAACGTCCGGCTCCTTGTCCCACAAGGAAGGTGCCAGCCCTGAAAGCTCTTGCTGCTCTTCACTGTCCCCGTGCAGCCTATGCACAGGCACAACAGCATTGGGGATCTGTGCTTGCCCAGGATCGGTACACCTCACGGTGTCCGTTCTCAGCATAACATTTTTCTGAAAAGGCAAACGTCCGGCTCCTTGTCCCACAAGGAAGGTGCCAGCCCTGAAAGCTCTTGCTGCTCTTCACTGTCCCCGTGCAGCCTATGCACAGGCACAACAGCATTCGGGATCTGTGCTTGCCCAGGAACGGTACACCTCACGGTGTTCGTTCTCGGCATAGCATTTTTCTGAAAAGGCAAACGTCCGGCTCCTTGTCCCACAAGGAAGGTGCCAGCCCTGAAAGCTCTTGCTGCTCTTCACTGTCCCCGTGCAGCCTATGCACAGGCACAACAGCATTCGGGATCTGTGCTTGCCCAGGAGCGGTACACCTCTCGGTGTTCGTTCTCGGCAGAGGCTCTTCCGAAAAGGCAAACGTCCTGCTCCTTGTCCCACAAGGAAGGTGCCAGCCCTTAAAGCTCGTGCTACTCTTCACTGTCCCCGTGCAGCCTATGTACAGGCACAACAGCATTGGGGATATGTGCTTGCCCAGGATCGGTACACCTCACGGTGTTCGTTCTCGGCATAGCATTTTTCTGAAAAGGCAAACGTCCGGCTCCTTGTCCCACAAGGAAGGTGCCAGCCCTGAAAGCTCGTGCTGCTCTTCACTGTCCCCGTGCAGCCTATGCACAGGCACAACAGCATTGGGGATCTGTGCTTGCCCAGGAACGGTACACCTCACGGTGTTCGTTCTCGGCAGAGGCTCTTCCGAAAAGGCAAACGTCCAGCTCCTTGTCCCACAAGGAAGGTGCCAGCCCTGAAAGCTCGTGCTGCTCTTCACTGTCCCCGTGCAGCCTATGCACAGGCACAACAGCATTGGGGATCCGTGCTTGCCCAGGATCGGTACACCTCACGGTGTCCGTTCTCGGCATAGCATTTTTCTGAAAAGGCAAACGTCCGGCTCCTTGTCCCACAAGGAAGGTGCCAGCCCTGAAAGCTCTTGCTGCTCTTCACTGTCCCCGTGCAGCCTATGCACAGGCACAACAGCATTGGGGATCTGTGCTTGCCCAGGAACGGTACACCTCACGGTGTTCGTTCTCGGCAGAGGCTCTTCCGAAAAGGCAAACGTCCGGCTCCTTGTCCCACAAGGAAGGTGCCAGCCCTGAAAGCTCTTGCTGCTCTTCACTGTCCCCGTGCAGCCTATGCATAGGCACAACAGCATTCGGGATCTGTGCTTGCCCAGGATCGGTACACCTCTCGGTGTCCGTTCTCAGCATAACATTTTTCTGAAAAGGCAAACGTCCGGCTCCTTGTCCCACAAGGAAGGTGCCAGCCCTGAAAGCTCTTGCTGCTCTTCACTGTCCCCGTGCAGCCTATGCACAGGCACAACAGCATTGGGGATCTGTGCTTGCCCAGGAACGGTACACCTCACGGTGTTCGTTCTCGGCAGAGGCTCTTCCGAAAAGGCAAACGTCCGGCTCCTTGTCCCACAAGGAAGGTGCCAGCCCTGAAAGCTCGTGCTGCTCTTCACTGTCCCCGTGCAGCCTATGCACAGGCACAACAGCATTCGGGATCTGTGCTTGCCCAGGATCGGTACACCTCTCGGTGTCCGTTCTCAGCATAACATTTTTCTGAAAAGGCAAACGTCCGGCTCCTTGTCCCACAAGGAAGGTGCCAGCAGTGAAAGCTCTTGCTGCTCTTCACTGTCCCCGTGCAGCCTATGCACAGGCACAACAGCATTCGGGATATGTGCTTGCCCAGGATCGGTACACCTCACGGTGTCCCTTCTCGGCATAACATTTTTCTGAAAAGGCAAACGTCCGGCTCCTTGTCCCACAAGGAAGGTGCCAGCCCTGAAAGCTCTTGCTGCTCTTCACTGTCCCCGTGCAGCCTATGCACAGGCACAACAGCATTGGGGATCTGTGCTTGCCCAGGAGCGGTACACCTCTCGGTGTTCGTTCTCGGCAGAGGCTCTTCCGAAAAGGCAAACGTCCTGCTCCTTGTCCCACAAGGAAGGTGCCAGCCCTTAAAGCTCGTGCTGCTCTTCACTGTCCCCGTGCAGCCTATGCACAGGCACAACAGCATTGGGGATATGTGGTTGCCCAGGATCGGTACACCTCACGGTGTTCGTTCTCGGCATAGCATTTTTCTGAAAAGGCAAACGTCCGGCTCCTTGTCCCACAAGGAAGGTGCCAGCCCTGAAAGCTCGTGCTGCTCTTCACTGTCCCCGTGCAGCCTATGCACAGGCACAACAGCATTGGGGATCTGTGCTTGCCCAGGAACGGTACACCTCACGGTGTTCGTTCTCGGCAGAGGCTCTTCCGAAAAGGCAAACGTCCAGCTCCTTGTCCCACATGGAAGGTGCCAGCCCTGAAAGCTCGTGCTGCTCTTCACTGTCCCCGTGCAGCCTATGCACAGGCACAACAGCATTGGGGATCCGTGCTTGCCCAGGATCGGTACACCTCACGGTGTCCGTTCTCGGCATTGCATTTTTCTGAAAAGGCAAACGTCCGGCTCCTTGTCCCACAAGGAAGGTGCCAGCCCTGAAAGCTCTTGCTGCTCTTCACTGTCCCCGTGCAGCCTATGCAGAGGCACAACAGCATTGGGGATCTGTGCTTGCCCAGGAACGGTACACCTCACGGTGTTCGTTCTCGGCAGAGGCTCTTCCGAAAAGGCAAACGTCCGGCTCCTTGTCCCACAAGGAAGGTGCCAGCCCTGAAAGCTCTTGCTGCTCTTCACTGTCCCCGTGCAGCCTATGCATAGGCACAACAGCATTCGGGATCTGTGCTTGCCCAGGATCGGTACACCTCTCGGTGTCCGTTCTCAGCATAACATTTTTCTGAAAAGGCAAACGTCCGGCTCCTTGTCCCACAAGGAAGGTGCCAGCCCTGAAAGCTCTTGCTGCTCTTCACTGTCCCCGTGCAGCCTATGCACAGGCACAACAGCATTGGGGATCTGTGCTTGCCCAGGAACGGTACACCTCACGGTGTTCGTTCTCGGCAGAGGCTCTTCCGAAAAGGCAAACGTCCGGCTCCTTGTCCCACAAGGAAGGTGCCAGCCCTGAAAGCTCTTGCTGCTCTTCACTGTCCCCGTGCAGCCTATGCACAGGCACAACAGCATTCGGGATCTGTGCTTGCCCAGGAACGGTACACCTCACGGTGTTCGTTCTCGGCATAGCATTTTTCTGAAAAGGCAAACGTCCGGCTCCTTGTCCCACAAGGAAGGTGCCAGCCCTGAAAGCTCTTGCTGCTCTTCACTGTCCTCATGTAGCCTATGCAGAGGCACAACAGCATTGGGGATCTGTGCTTGCCCAGGAACGGTACACCTCTCGGTGTCCGTTCTCGGCATAGCATTTTTCTGAAAAGGCAAACGTCCGGCTCCTTGTCCCACAAGGAAGGTGCCAGCCCTGAAAGCTCTTGCTGCTCTTCACTGTCCCCGTGCAGCCTATGCACAGGAACAACAGCACTGGGGATCTGTGCTTGCCCAGGAACGGTACACCTCACGGTGTTCGTTCTCAGCAGAGCCTCTTTCCGAAAAGGCAAACGTCCGGCTCCTTGTCCCACAAGGAAGGTGCCAGCCCTGAAAGCTCTTGCTGCTCTTCACTGTCCCCGTGCAGCCTATGCACAGGCACAACAGCATTGGGGATCTGTGCTTGCCCAGGAACGGTACACCTCACGGTGTTCGTTCTCGGCAGAGGCTCTTCCGAAAAGGCAAACGTCCAGCTCCTTGTCCCACAAGGAAGGTGCCAGCCCTGAAAGCTCGTGCTGCTCTTCACTGTCCCCGTGCAGCCTATGCACAGGCACAACAGCATTGGGGATCTGTGCTTGCCCAGGATCGGTACACCTCACGGTGTTCGTTCTCGGCAGAGGCTCTTCCGAAAAGGCAAACGTCCAGCTCCTTGTCCCACAAGGAAGGTGCCAGCCCTGAAAGCTCTTGCTGCTCTTCACTGTCCCCGTGCAGCCTATGCACAGGCACAACAGCATTGGGGATATGTGCTTGCCCAGGATCGGTACATCTCACGGTGTTCTTTCTCGGCATAGCATTTTTCTGAAAAGGCAAACGTCCGGCTCCTTGTCCCACAAGGAAGGTGCCAGCCCTGAAAGCTCTTGCTGCTCTTCACTGTCCCCGTGCAGCCTATGCACAGGCACAACAGCATTGGGGATCTGTGCTTGCCCAGGATCGGTACACCTCACGGTGTTCGTTCTCGGCATAGCATTTTTCTGAAAAGGCAAACGTCCGGCTCCTTGTCCCACAAGGAAGGTGCCAGCCCTGAAAGCTCTTGCTGCTCTTCACTGTCCCCGTGCAGCCTATGCACAGGCACAACAGCATTGGGGATCTGTGCTTGCCCAGGAACGGTACACCTCACGGTGTTCGTTCTCGGCAGAGGCTCTTCCGAAAAGGCAAACGTCCGGCTCCTTGTCCCACAAGGAAGGTGCCAGCCCTGAAAGCTCTTGCTGCTCTTCACTGTCCCCGTGCAGCCTATGCACAGGCACAACAGCATTCGGGATCTGTGCTTGCCCAGGAACGGTACACCTCACGGTGTTCGTTCTCGGCATAGCATTTTTCTGAAAAGGCAAACGTCCGGCTCCTTGTCCCACAAGGAAGGTGCCAGCCCTGAAAGCTCGTGCTGCTCTTCACTGTCCCCGTGCAGCCTATGCACAGGCACAACAGCATTGGGGATCTGTGCTTGCCCAGGAACGGTACACCTCTCGGTGTCCGTTCTCGGCATAGCATTTTTCTGAAAAGGCAAATGTCCGGCTCATTGTCCCACAAGGAAGGTGCCAGCCCTGAAAGCTCTTGCTGCTCTTCACTGTCCCCGTGCACCCTATGCACAGGAACAACAGCACTGGGGATCTGTGCTTGCCCAGAAACGGTACACCTCACGGTGTTCGTTCTCAGCAGAGCCTCTTTCCGAAAAGGCAAACGTCCGGCTCCTTGTCCCACAAGGAAGGTGCCAGCCCTGAAAGCTCTTGCTGCTCTTCACTGTCCCCGTGCAGCCTATGCACAGGCACAACAGCATTCGGGATCTGTGCTTGCCCAGGAACGGTACACCTCACGGTGTTCGTTCTCGGCAGAGGCTCTTCCGAAAAGGCAAACGTCCAGCTCCTTGTCCCACAAGGAAGGTGCCAGCCCTGAAAGCTCGTGCTGCTCTTCACTGTCCCCGTGCAGCCTATGCACAGGCACAACAGCATTCGGGATCTGTGCTTGCCCAGGATCGGTACACCTCACGGTGTTCGTTCTCGGCAGAGGCTCTTCCGAAAAGGCAAACGTCCAGCTCCTTGTCCCACAAGGAAGGTGCCAGCCCTGAAAGCTCTTGCTGCTCTTCACTGTCCCCGTGCAACCTATGCACAGGCACAACAGCATTGGGGATATGTGCTTGCCCAGGATCGGTACATCTCACGGTGTTCTTTCTCGGCATAGCATTTTTCTGAAAAGGCAAACGTCCGGCTCCTTGTCCCACAAGGAAGGTGCCAGCCCTGAAAGCTCTTGCTGCTCTTCACTGTCCCCGTGCAGCCTATGCACAGGCACAACAGCATTGGGGATCTGTGCTTGCCCAGGAACGGTACACCTCTCGGTGTTCGTTCTCGGCAGAGACTCTTCCAAAAAGGCAAACGTCCGGCTCCTTGTCCCACAAGGAAGGTGCCAGCCCTGAAAGCTCTTGCTGCTCTTCACTGTCCCCGTGCAGCCTATGCACAGGCACAACAGCATTGGGGATCTGTGCTTGCCCAGGATCGGTACACCTCACGGTGTTCGTTCTCGGCATAGCATTTTTCTGAAAAGGCAAACGTCCGGCTCCTTGTCCCACAAGGAAGGTGCCAGCCCTGAAAGCTCTTGCTGCTCTTCACTGTCCCCGTGCAGCCTATGCACAGGCACAACAGCATTGGGGATCTGTGCTTGCCCAGGAACGGTACACCTCACGGTGTTCGTTCTCAGCAGAGGCTCTTCCGAAAAGGCAAACGTCCAGCTCCTTGTCCCACAAGGAAGGTGCCAGCCCTGAAAGCTCTTGCTGCTCTTCACTGTCCCCGTGCAGCCTATGCACAGGCACAACAGCATTCGGGATCCGTGCTTGCCCAGGATCGGTACACCTCTCGGTGTCCGTTCTCAGCATAACATTTTTCTGAAAAGGCAAACGTCCGGCTCCTTGTCCCACAAGGAAGGTGCCAGCCCTGAAAGCTCTTGCTGCTCTTCACTGTCCCCGTGCAGCCTATGCACAGGCACAACAGCATTGGGGATCTGTGCTTGCCCAGGATCGGTACACCTCACGGTGTTCCTTCTCGGCATAGCATTTTTCTGAAAAGGCAAACGTCCGGCTCCTTGTCCCACAAGGAAGGTGCCAGCCCTGAAAGCTCTTGCTGCTCTTCACTGTCCCCGTGCAGCCTATGCACAGGCACAACAGCATTCGGGATCTGTGCTTGCCCAGGATCGGTACACCTCACGGTGTTCGTTCTCGGCATAGCATTTTTCTGAAAAGGCAAACGTCCGGCTCCTTGTCCCACAAGGAAGGTGCCAGCCCTGAAAGCTCTTGCTGCTCTTCACTGTCCCCGTGCAGCCTATGCACAGGCACAACAGCATTGGGGATCTGTGCTTGCCCAGGAACGGTACACCTCACGGTGTTCGTTCTCAGCAGAGGCTCTTCCGAAAAGGCAAACGTCCAGCTCCTTGTCCCACAAGGAAGGTGCCAGCCCTGAAAGCTCTTGCTGCTCTTCACTGTCCCCGTGCAGCCTATGCACAGGCACAACAGCATTCGGGATCCGTGCTTGCCCAGGATCGGTACACCTCTCGGTGTCCGTTCTCAGCATAACATTTTTCTGAAAAGGCAAACGTCCGGCTCCTTGTCCCACAAGGAAGGTGCCAGCCCTGAAAGCTCTTGCTGCTCTTCACTGTCCCCGTGCAGCCTATGCACAGGCACAACAGCATTCGGGATCTGTGCTTGCCCAGGATCGGTACACCTCTCGGTGTCCGTTCTCAGCATAACATTTTTCTGAAAAGGCAAACGTCCGGCTCCTTGTCCCACAAGGAAGGTGCCAGCCCTGAAAGCTCTTGCTGCTCTTCACTGTCCCCGTGCAGCCTATGCACAGGCACAACAGCATTCGGGATCTGTGCTTGCCCAGGATCGGTACACCTCACGGTGTCCGTTCTCAGCATAACATTTTTCTGAAAAGGCAAACGTCCGGCTCCTTGTCCCACAAGGAAGGTGCCAGCCCTGAAAGCTCTTGCTGCTCTTCACTGTCCCCGTGCAGCCTATGCACAGGCACAACAGCATTCGGGATCTGTGCTTGCCCAGGAACGGTACACCTCACGGTGTTCGTTCTCGGCATAGCATTTTTCTGAAAAGGCAAACGTCCGGCTCCTTGTCCCACAAGGAAGGTGCCAGCCCTGAAAGCTCTTGCTGCTCTTCACTGTCCCCGTGCAGCCTATGCACAGGCACAACAGCATTCGGGATCTGTGCTTGCCCAGGAGCGGTACACCTCTCGGTGTTCGTTCTCGGCAGAGGCTCTTCCGAAAAGGCAAACGTCCTGCTCCTTGTCCCACAAGGAAGGTGCCAGCCCTTAAAGCTCGTGCTGCTCTTCACTGTCCCCGTGCAGCCTAAGCACAGGCACAACAGCATTGGGGATATGTGCTTGCCCAGGATCGGTACACCTCACGGTGTTCGTTCTCGGCATAGCATTTTTCTGAAAAGGCAAACGTCCGGCTCCTTGTCCCACAAGGAAGGTGCCAGCCCTGAAAGCTCGTGCTGCTCTTCACTGTCCCCGTGCAGCCTATGCACAGGCACAACAGCATTGGGGATCTGTGCTTGCCCAGGAACGGTACACCTCACGGTGTTCGTTCTCGGCAGAGGCTCTTCCGAAAAGGCAAACGTCCAGCTCCTTGTCCCACAAGGAAGGTGCCAGCCCTGAAAGCTCGTGCTGCTCTTCACTGTCCCCGTGCAGCCTATGCACAGGCACAACAGCATTGGGGATCCGTGCTTGCCCAGGATCGGTACACCTCACGGTGTCCGTTCTCGGCATAGCATTTTTCTGAAAAGGCAAACGTCCGGCTCCTTGTCCCACAAGGAAGGTGCCAGCCCTGAAAGCTCTTGCTGCTCTTCACTGTCCCCGTGCAGCCTATGCATAGGCACAACAGCATTCGGGATCTGTGCTTGCCCAGGATCGGTACACCTCTCGGTGTCCGTTCTCAGCATAACATTTTTCTGAAAAGGCAAACGTCCGGCTCCTTGTCCCACAAGGAAGGTGCCAGCCCTGAAAGCTCTTGCTGCTCTTCACTGTCCCCGTGCAGACTATGCACAGGCACAACAGCATTGGGGATCTGTGCTTGCCCAGGAACGGTACACCTCACGGTGTTCGTTCTCGGCAGAGGCTCTTCCGAAAAGGCAAACGTCCGGCTCCTTGTCCCACAAGGAAGGTGCCAGCCCTGAAAGCTCGTGCTGCTCTTCACTGTCCCCGTGCAGCCTATGCACAGGCACAACAGCATTCGGGATCTGTGCTTGCCCAGGATCGGTACACCTCTCGGTGTCCGTTCTCAGCATAACATTTTTCTGAAAAGGCAAACGTCCGGCTCCTTGTCCCACAAGGAAGGTGCCAGCAGTGAAAGCTCTTGCTGCTCTTCACTGTCCCCGTGCAGCCTATGCACAGGCACAACAGCATTCGGGATATGTGCTTGCCCAGGATCGGTACACCTCACGGTGTCCCTTCTCGGCATAACATTTTTCTGAAAAGGCAAACGTCCGGCTCCTTGTCCCACAAGGAAGGTGCCAGCCCTGAAAGCTCTTGCTGCTCTTCACTGTCCCCGTGCAGCCTATGCACAGGCACAACAGCATTGGGGATCTGTGCTTGCCCAGGAGCGGTACACCTCTCGGTGTTCGTTCTCGGCAGAGGCTCTTCCGAAAAGGCAAACGTCCTGCTCCTTGTCCCACAAGGAAGGTGCCAGCCCTTAAAGCTCGTGCTGCTCTTCACTGTCCCCGTGCAGCCTATGCACAGGCACAACAGCATTGGGGATATGTGCTTGCCCAGGATCGGTACACCTCACGGTGTTCGTTCTCGGCATAGCATTTTTCTGAAAAGGCAAACGTCCGGCTCCTTGTCCCACAAGGAAGGTGCCAGCCCTGAAAGCTCGTGCTGCTCTTCACTGTCCCCGTGCAGCCTATGCACAGGCACAACAGCATTGGGGATCTGTGCTTGCCCAGGAACGGTACACCTCACGGTGTTCGTTCTCGGCAGAGGCTCTTCCGAAAAGGCAAACGTCCAGCTCCTTGTCCCACATGGAAGGTGCCAGCCCTGAAAGCTCGTGCTGCTCTTCACTGTCCCCGTGCAGCCTATGCACAGGCACAACAGCATTGGGGATCCGTGCTTGCCCAGGATCGGTACACCTCACGGTGTCCGTTCTCGGCATTGCATTTTTCTGAAAAGGCAAACGTCCGGCTCCTTGTCCCACAAGGAAGGTGCCAGCCCTGAAAGCTCTTGCTGCTCTTCACTGTCCCCGTGCAGCCTATGCACAGGCACAACAGCATTGGGGATCTGTGCTTGCCCAGGAACGGTACACCTCACGGTGTTCGTTCTCGGCAGAGGCTCTTCCGAAAAGGCAAACGTCCGGCTCCTTGTCCCACAAGGAAGGTGCCAGCCCTGAAAGCTCTTGCTGCTCTTCACTGTCCCCGTGCAGCCTATGCATAGGCACAACAGCATTGGGGATCTGTGCTTGCCCAGGATCGGTACACCTCTCGGTGTCCGTTCTCAGCATAACATTTTTCTGAAAAGGCAAACGTCCGGCTCCTTGTCCCACAAGGAAGGTGCCAGCCCTGAAAGCTCTTGCTGCTCTTCACTGTCCCCGTGCAGCCTATGCACAGGCACAACAGCATTGGGGATCTGTGCTTGCCCAGGAACGGTACACCTCACGGTGTTCGTTCTCGGCAGAGGCTCTTCCGAAAAGGCAAACGTCCGGCTCCTTGTCCCACAAGGAAGGTGCCAGCCCTGAAAGCTCTTGCTGCTCTTCACTGTCCCCGTGCAGCCTATGCACAGGCACAACAGCATTCGGGATCTGTGCTTGCCCAGGAACGGTACACCTCACGGTGTTCGTTCTCGGCATAGCATTTTTCTGAAAAGGCAAACGTCCGGCTCCTTGTCCCACAAGGAAGGTGCCAGCCCTGAAAGCTCTTGCTGCTCTTCACTGTCCTCATGTAGCCTATGCAGAGGCACAACAGCATTGGGGATCTGTGCTTGCCCAGGAACGGTACACCTCTCGGTGTCCGTTCTCGGCATAGCATTTTTCTGAAAAGGCAAACTTCCGGCTCCTTGTCCCACAAGGAAGGTGCCAGCCCTGAAAGCTCTTGCTGCTCTTCACTGTCCCCGTGCAGCCTATGCACAGGAACAACAGCACTGGGGATCTGTGCTTGCCCAGGAACGGTACACCTCACGGTGTTCGTTCTCAGCAGAGCCTCTTTCCGAAAAGGCAAACGTCCGGCTCCTTGTCCCACAAGGAAGGTGCCAGCCCTGAAAGCTCTTGCTGCTCTTCACTGTCCCCGTGCAGCCTATGCACAGGCACAACAGCATTGGGGATCTGTGCTTGCCCAGGAACGGTACACCTCACGGTGTTCGTTCTCGGCAGAGGCTCTTCCGAAAAGGCAAACGTCCAGCTCCTTGTCCCACAAGGAAGGTGCCAGCCCTGAAAGCTCTTGCTGCTCTTCACTGTCCCCGTGCACCCTATGCACAGGCACAACAGCATTGGGGATATGTGCTTGCCCAGGATCGGTACATCTCACGGTGTTCTTTCTCGGCATAGCATTTTTCTGAAAAGGCAAACGTCCGGCTCCTTGTCCCACAAGGAAGGTGCCAGCCCTGAAAGCTCTTGCTGCTCTTCACTGTCCCCGTGCAGCCTATGCACAGGCACAACAGCATTGGGGATCTGTGCTTGCCCAGGAACGGTACACCTCACGGTGTTCGTTCTCGGCAGAGGCTCTTCCGAAAAGGCAAACGTCCAGCTCCTTGTCCCACAAGGAAGGTGCCAGCCCTGAAAGCTCTTGCTGCTCTTCACTGTCCCCGTGCAGCCTATGCACAGGCACAACAGCATTCGGGATCCGTGCTTGCCCAGGATCGGTACACCTCTCGGTGTCCGTTCTCAGCATAACATTTTTCTGAAAAGGCAAACGTCCGGCTCCTTGTCCCACAAGGAAGGTGCCAGCCCTGAAAGCTCTTGCTGCTCTTCACTGTCCCCGTGCAGCCTATGCACAGGCACAACAGCATTGGGGATCTGTGCTTGCCCAGGAACGGTACACCTCACGGTGTTCGTTCTCGGCAGAGGCTCTTCCGAAAAGGCAAACGTCCGGCTCCTTGTCCCACAAGGAAGGTGCCAGCCCTGAAAGCTCTTGCTGCTCTTCACTGTCCCCGTGCAGCCTATGCACAGGCACAACAGCATTCGGGATCTGTGCTTGCCCAGGAACGGTACACCTCACGGTGTTCGTTCTCGGCATAGCATTTTTCTGAAAAGGCAAACGTCCGGCTCCTTGTCCCACAAGGAAGGTGCCAGCCCTGAAAGCTCTTGCTGCTCTTCACTGTCCCCGTGCAGCCTATGCACAGGCACAACAGCATTGGGGATCTGTGCTTGCCCAGGAACGGTACACCTCTCGGTGTCCGTTCTCGGCATAGCATTTTTCTGAAAAGGCAAATGTCCGGCTCCTTGTCCCACAAGGAAGGTGCCAGCCCTGAAAGCTCTTGCTGCTCTTCACTGTCCCCGTGCAGCCTATGCACAGGAACAACAGCACTGGGGATCTGTGCTTGCCCAGAAACGGTACACCTCACGGTGTTCGTTCTCAGCAGAGCCTCTTTCCGAAAAGGCAAACGTCCGGCTCCTTGTCCCACAAGGAAGGTGCCAGCCCTGAAAGCTCTTGCTGCTCTTCACTGTCCCCGTGCAGCCTATGCACAGGCACAACAGCATTGGGGATCTGTGCTTGCCCAGGAACGGTACACCTCACGGTGTTCGTTCTCGGCAGAGGCTCTTCCGAAAAGGCAAACGTCCAGCTCCTTGTCCCACAAGGAAGGTGCCAGCCCTGAAAGCTCTTGCTGCTCTTCACTGTCCCCGTGCAGCCTATGCACAGGCACAACAGCATTGGGGATCTGTGCTTGCCCAGGATCGGTACACCTCACGGTGTTCGTTCTCGGCATAGCATTTTTCTGAAAAGGCAAACGTCCGGCTCCTTGTCCCACAAGGAAGGTGCCAGCCCTGAAAGCTCTTGCTGCTCTTCACTGTCCCCGTGCAGCCTATGCACAGGCACAACAGCATTGGGGATCTGTGCTTGCCCAGGAACGGTACACCTCACGGTGTTCGTTCTCGGCATAGCATTTTTCTGAAAAGGCAAACGTCCGGCTCCTTGTCCCACAAGGAAGGTGCCAGCCCTGAAAGCTCGTGCTGCTCTTCACTGTCCCCGTGCAGCCTATGCACAGGCACAACAGCATTCGGGATCTGTGCTTGCCCAGGATCGGTACACCTCTCGGTGTCCGTTCTCAGCATAACATTTTTCTGAAAAGGCAAACGTCCGGCTCCTTGTCCCACAAGGAAGGTGCCAGCCCTGAAAGCTCTTGCTGCTCTTCACTGTCCCCGTGCAGCCTATGCACAGGCACAACAGCATTCGGGATCTGTGCTTGCCCAGGATCGGTACACCTCTCGGTGTCCGTTCTCAGCATAACATTTTTCTGAAAAGGCAAACGTCCGGCTCCTTGTCCCACAAGGAAGGTGCCAGCCCTGAAAGCTCTTGCTGCTCTTCACTGTCCCCGTGCAGCCTATGCACAGGCACAACAGCATTCGGGATCTGTGCTTGCCCAGGAACGGTACACCTCACGGTGTTCGTTCTCGGCATAGCATTTTTCTGAAAAGGCAAACGTCCGGCTCCTTGTCCCACAAGGAAGGTGCCAGCCCTGAAAGCTCTTGCTGCTCTTCACTGTCCCCGTGCAGCCTATGCACAGGCACAACAGCATTCGGGATCTGTGCTTGCCCAGGAGCGGTACACCTCTCGGTGTTCGTTCTCGGCAGAGGCTCTTCCGAAAAGGCAAACGTCCTGCTCCTTGTCCCACAAGGAAGGTGCCAGCCCTTAAAGCTCGTGCTGCTCTTCACTGTCCCCGTGCAGCCTATGCACAGGCACAACAGCATTGGGGATATGTGCTTGCCCAGGATCGGTACACCTCACGGTGTTCGTTCTCGGCATAGCATTTTTCTGAAAAGGCAAACGTCCGGCTCCTTGTCCCACAAGGAAGGTGCCAGCCCTGAAAGCTCTTGCTGCTCTTCACTGTCCCCGTGCAACCTATGCACAGGCACAACAGCATTGGGGATATGTGCTTGCCCAGGATCGGTACATCTCACGGTGTTCTTTCTCGGCATAGCATTTTTCTGAAAAGGCAAACGTCCGGCTCCTTGTCCCACAAGGAAGGTGCCAGCCCTGAAAGCTCTTGCTGCTCTTCACTGTCCCCGTGCAGCCTATGCACAGGCACAACAGCATTGGGGATCTGTGCTTGCCCAGGAACGGTACACCTCTCGGTGTTCGTTCTCGGCAGAGACTCTTCCAAAAAGGCAAACGTCCGGCTCCTTGTCCCACAAGGAAGGTGCCAGCCCTGAAAGCTCTTGCTGCTCTTCACTGTCCCCGTGCAGCCTATGCACAGGCACAACAGCATTGGGGATCTGTGCTTGCCCAGGATCGGTACACCTCACGGTGTTCGTTCTCGGCATAGCATTTTTCTGAAAAGGCAAACGTCCGGCTCCTTGTCCCACAAGGAAGGTGCCAGCCCTGAAAGCTCTTGCTGCTCTTCACTGTCCCCGTGCAGCCTATGCACAGGCACAACAGCATTGGGGATCTGTGCTTGCCCAGGAACGGTACACCTCACGGTGTTCGTTCTCAGCAGAGGCTCTTCCGAAAAGGCAAACGTCCAGCTCCTTGTCCCACAAGGAAGGTGCCAGCCCTGAAAGCTCTTGCTGCTCTTCACTGTCCCCGTGCAGCCTATGCACAGGCACAACAGCATTCGGGATCCGTGCTTGCCCAGGATCGGTACACCTCTCGGTGTCCGTTCTCAGCATAACATTTTTCTGAAAAGGCAAACGTCCGGCTCCTTGTCCCACAAGGAAGGTGCCAGCCCTGAAAGCTCTTGCTGCTCTTCACTGTCCCCGTGCAGCCTATGCACAGGCACAACAGCATTGGGGATCTGTGCTTGCCCAGGAACGGTACACCTCACGGTGTTCGTTCTCGGCATAGCATTTTTCTGAAAAGGCAAACGTCCGGCTCCTTGTCCCACAAGGAAGGTGCCAGCCCTGAAAGCTCTTGCTGCTCTTCACTGTCCCCGTGCAGCCTATGCACAGGCACAACAGCATTCGGGATCTGTGCTTGCCCAGGATCGGTACACCTCACGGTGTTCGTTCTCGGCATAGCATTTTTCTGAAAAGGCAAACGTCCGGCTCCTTGTCCCACAAGGAAGGTGCCAGCCCTGAAAGCTCTTGCTGCTCTTCACTGTCCCCGTGCAGCCTATGCACAGGCAGAACTACATTGGGGATCTGTGCTTGCTCAGGAACTGTACACCTCACGGTGTTCGTTATCGGCAGAGGCTCTTCCGAAAAGGCAAACGTCCAGCTCCTTGTCCCACAAGGAAGGTGCCAGCCCTGAAAGCTCTTGCTGCTCTTCACTGTCCCCGTGCAGCCTATGCACAGGCACAACAGCATTCGGGATCCGTGCTTGCCCAGGATCGGTACACCTCTCGGTGTCCGTTCTCAGCATAACATTTTTCTGAAAAGGCAAACGTCCGGCTCCTTGTCCCACAAGGAAGGTGCCAGCCCTGAAAGCTCTTGCTGCTCTTCACTGTCCCCGTGCAGCCTATGCACAGGCACAACAGCATTCGGGATCTGTGCTTGCCCAGGATCGGTACACCTCTCGGTGTCCGTTCTCAGCATAACATTTTTCTGAAAAGGCAAACGTCCGGCTCCTTGTCCCACAAGGAAGGTGCCAGCCCTGAAAGCTCTTGCTGCTCTTCACTGTCCCCGTGCAGCCTATGCACAGGCACAACAGCATTCGGGATCTGTGCTTGCCCAGGATCGGTACACTTCTCGGTGTCCGTTCTCAGCATAACATTTTTCTGAAAAGGCAAACGTCCGGCTCCTTGTCCCACAAGGAAGGTGCCAGCCCTGAAAGCTCTTGCTGCTCTTCACTGTCCCCGTGCAGCCTATGCACAGGCACAACAGCATTCGGGATCTGTGCTTGCCCAGGAACGGTACACCTCACGGTGTTCGTTCTCGGCATAGCATTTTTCTGAAAAGGCAAACGTCCGGCTCCTTGTCCCACAAGGAAGGTGCCAGCCCTGAAAGCTCTTGCTGCTCTTCACTGTCCCCGTGCAGCCTATGCACAGGCACAACAGCATTCGGGATCTGTGCTTGCCCAGGAGCGGTACACCTCTCGGTGTTCGTTCTCGGCAGAGGCTCTTCCGAAAAGGCAAACGTCCTGCTCCTTGTCCCACAAGGAAGGTGCCAGCCCTTAAAGCTCGTGCTGCTCTTCACTGTCCCCGTGCAGCCTATGCACAGGCACAACAGCATTGGGGATATGTGCTTGCCCAGGATCGGTACACCTCACGGTGTTCGTTCTCGGCATAGCATTTTTCTGAAAAGGCAAACGTCCGGCTCCTTGTCCCACAAGGAAGGTGCCAGCCCTGAAAGCTCGTGCTGCTCTTCACTGTCCCCGTGCAGCCTATGCACAGGCACAACAGCATTGGGGATCTGTGCTTGCCCAGGAACGGTACACCTCACGGTGTTCGTTCTCGGCAGAGGCTCTTCCGAAAAGGCAAACGTCCAGCTCCTTGTCCCACAAGGAAGGTGCCAGCCCTGAAAGCTCGTGCTGCTCTTCACTGTCCCCGTGCAGCCTATGCACAGGCACAACAGCATTGGGGATCCGTGCTTGCCCAGGATCGGTACACCTCACGGTGTCCGTTCTCGGCATAGCATTTTTCTGAAAAGGCAAACGTCCGGCTCCTTGTCCCACAAGGAAGGTGCCAGCCCTGAAAGCTCTTGCTGCTCTTCACTGTCCCCGTGCAGCCTATGCACAGGCACAACAGCATTGGGGATCTGTGCTTGCCCAGGAACGGTACACCTCACGGTGTTCGTTCTCGGCAGAGGCTCTTCCGAAAAGGCAAACGTCCGGCTCCTTGTCCCACAAGGAAGGTGCCAGCCCTGAAAGCTCTTGCTGCTCTTCACTGTCCCCGTGCAGCCTATGCATAGGCACAACAGCATTCGGGATCTGTGCTTGCCCAGGATCGGTACACCTCTCGGTGTCCGTTCTCAGCATAACATTTTTCTGAAAAGGCAAACGTCCGGCTCCTTGTCCCACAAGGAAGGTGCCAGCCCTGAAAGCTCTTGCTGCTCTTCACTGTCCCCGTGCAGCCTATGCACAGGCACAACAGCATTCGGGATATGTGCTTGCCCAGGATCGGTACACCTCACGGTGTCCCTTCTCGGCATAACATTTTTCTGAAAAGGCAAACGTCCGGCTCCTTGTCCCACAAGGAAGGTGCCAGCCCTGAAAGCTCTTGCTGCTCTTCACTGTCCCCGTGCAGCCTATGCACAGGCACAACAGCATTGGGGATCTGTGCTTGCCCAGGAGCGGTACACCTCTCGGTGTTCGTTCTCGGCAGAGGCTCTTCCGAAAAGGCAAACGTCCTGCTCCTTGTCCCACAAGGAAGGTGCCAGCCCTTAAAGCTCGTGCTGCTCTTCACTGTCCCCGTGCAGCCTATGCACAGGCACAACAGCATTGGGGATATGTGCTTGCCCAGGATCGGTACACCTCACGGTGTTCGTTCTCGGCATAGCATTTTTCTGAAAAGGCAAACGTCCGGCTCCTTGTCCCACAAGGAAGGTGCCAGCCCTGAAAGCTCGTGCTGCTCTTCACTGTCCCCGTGCAGCCTATGCACAGGCACAACAGCATTGGGGATCTGTGCTTGCCCAGGAACGGTACACCTCACGGTGTTCGTTCTCGGCAGAGGCTCTTCCGAAAAGGCAAACGTCCAGCTCCTTGTCCCACATGGAAGGTGCCAGCCCTGAAAGCTCGTGCTGCTCTTCACTGTCCCCGTGCAGCCTATGCACAGGCACAACAGCATTGGGGATCCGTGCTTGCCCAGGATCGGTACACCTCACGGTGTCCGTTCTCGGCATTGCATTTTTCTGAAAAGGCAAACGTCCGGCTCCTTGTCCCACAAGGAAGGTGCCAGCCCTGAAAGCTCTTGCTGCTCTTCACTGTCCCCGTGCAGCCTATGCACAGGCACAACAGCATTGGGGATCTGTGCTTGCCCAGGAACGGTACACCTCACGGTGTTCGTTCTCGGCAGAGGCTCTTCCGAAAAGGCAAACGTCCGGCTCCTTGTCCCACAAGGAAGGTGCCAGCCCTGAAAGCTCTTGCTGCTCTTCACTGTCCCCGTGCAGCCTATGCATAGGCACAACAGCATTCGGGATCTGTGCTTGCCCAGGATCGGTACACCTCTCGGTGTCCGTTCTCAGCATAACATTTTTCTGAAAAGGCAAACGTCCGGCTCCTTGTCCCACAAGGAAGGTGCCAGCCCTGAAAGCTCTTGCTGCTCTTCACTGTCCCCGTGCAGCCTATGCACAGGCACAACAGCATTGGGGATCTGTGCTTGCCCAGGAACGGTACACCTCACGGTGTTCGTTCTCGGCAGAGGCTCTTCCGAAAAGGCAAACGTCCGGCTCCTTGTCCCACAAGGAAGGTGCCAGCCCTGAAAGCTCTTGCTGCTCTTCACTGTCCCCGTGCAGCCTATGCAGAGGCACAACAGCATTCGGGATCTGTGCTTGCCCAGGAACGGTACACCTCACGGTGTTCGTTCTCGGCATAGCATTTTTCTGAAAAGGCAAACGTCCGGCTCCTTGTCCCACAAGGAAGGTGCCAGCCCTGAAAGCTCTTGCTGCTCTTCACTGTCCTCATGTAGCCTATGCAGAGGCACAACAGCATTGGGGATCTGTGCTTGCCCAGGAACGGTACACCTCTCGGTGTCCGTTCTCGGCATAGCATTTTTCTGAAAAGGCAAACGTCCGGCTCCTTGTCCCACAAGGAAGGTGCCAGCCCTGAAAGCTCTTGCTGCTCTTCACTGTCCCCGTGCAGCCTATGCACAGGAACAACAGCACTGGGGATCTGTGCTTGCCCAGGAACGGTACACCTCACGGTGTTCGTTCTCAGCAGAGCCTCTTTCCGAAAAGGCAAACGTCCGGCTCCTTGTCCCACAAGGAAGGTGCCAGCCCTGAAAGCTCTTGCTGCTCTTCACTGTCCCCGTGCAGCCTATGCACAGGCACAACAGCATTGGGGATCTGTGCTTGCCCAGGAACGGTACACCTCACGGTGTTCGTTCTCGGCAGAGGCTCTTCCGAAAAGGCAAACGTCCAGCTCCTTGTCCCACAAGGAAGGTGCCAGCCCTGAAAGCTCTTGCTGCTCTTCACTGTCCCCGTGCAGCCTATGCACAGGCACAACAGCATTGGGGATATGTGCTTGCCCAGGATCGGTACATCTCACGGTGTTCTTTCTCGGCATAGCATTTTTCTGAAAAGGCAAACGTCCGGCTCCTTGTCCCACAAGGAAGGTGCCAGCCCTGAAAGCTCTTGCTGCTCTTCACTGTCCCCGTGCAGCCTATGCACAGGCACAACAGCATTGGGGATATGTGCTTGCCCAGGATCGGTACACCTCACGGTGTTCGTTCTCGGCATAGCATTTTTCTGAAAAGGCAAACGTCCGGCTCCTTGTCCCACAAGGAAGGTGCCAGCCCTGAAAGCTCTTGCTGCTCTTCACTGTCCCCGTGCAGCCTATGCACAGGCACAACAGCATTGGGGATCTGTGCTTGCCCAGGAACGGTACACCTCACGGTGTTCGTTCTCGGCAGAGGCTCTTCCGAAAAGGCAAACGTCCAGCTCCTTGTCCCACAAGGAAGGTGCCAGCCCTGAAAGCTCTTGCTGCTCTTCACTGTCCCCGTGCAGCCTATGCACAGGCACAACAGCATTCGGGATCCGTGCTTGCCCAGGATCGGTACACCTCTCGGTGTCCGTTCTCAGCATAACATTTTTCTGAAAAGGCAAACGTCCGGCTCCTTGTCCCACAAGGAAGGTGCCAGCCCTGAAAGCTCTTGCTGCTCTTCACTGTCCCCGTGCAGCCTATGCACAGGCACAACAGCATTGGGGATCTGTGCTTGCCCAGGAACGGTACACCTCACGGTGTTCGTTCTCGGCAGAGGCTCTTCCGAAAAGGCAAACGTCCGGCTCCTTGTCCCACAAGGAAGGTGCCAGCCCTGAAAGCTCTTGCTGCTCTTCACTGTCCCCGTGCAGCCTATGCACAGGCACAACAGCATTCGGGATCTGTGCTTGCCCAGGAACGGTACACCTCACGGTGTTCGTTCTCGGCATAGCATTTTTCTGAAAAGGCAAACGTCCGGCTCCTTGTCCCACAAGGAAGGTGCCAGCCCTGAAAGCTCTTGCTGCTCTTCACTGTCCCCGTGCAGCCTATGCACAGGCACAACAGCATTGGGGATCTGTGCTTGCCCAGGATCGGTACACCTCTCGGTGTCCGTTCTCGGCATAGCATTTTTCTGAAAAGGCAAATGTCCGGCTCCTTGTCCCACAAGGAAGGTGCCAGCCCTGAAAGCTCTTGCTGCTCTTCACTGTCCCCGTGCACCCTATGCACAGGAACAACAGCACTGGGGATCTGTGCTTGCCCAGAAACGGTACACCTCACGGTGTTCGTTCTCAGCAGAGCCTCTTTCCGAAAAGGCAAACGTCCGGCTCCTTGTCCCACAAGGAAGGTGCCAGCCCTGAAAGCTCTTGCTGCTCTTCACTGTCCCCGTGCAGCCTATGCACAGGCACAACAGCATTGGGGATCTGTGCTTGCCCAGGAACGGTACACCTCACGGTGTTCGTTCTCGGCAGAGGCTCTTCCGAAAAGGCAAACGTCCAGCTCCTTGTCCCACAAGGAAGGTGCCAGCCCTGAAAGCTCGTGCTGCTCTTCACTGTCCCCGTGCAGCCTATGCACAGGCACAACAGCATTCGGGATCTGTGCTTGCCCAGGATCGGTACACCTCACGGTGTTCGTTCTCGGCAGAGGCTCTTCCGAAAAGGCAAACGTCCAGCTCCTTGTCCCACAAGGAAGGTGCCAGCCCTGAAAGCTCTTGCTGCTCTTCACTGTCCCCGTGCAACCTATGCACAGGCACAACAGCATTGGGGATATGTGCTTGCCCAGGATCGGTACATCTCACGGTGTTCTTTCTCGGCATAGCATTTTTCTGAAAAGGCAAACGTCCGGCTCCTTGTCCCACAAGGAAGGTGCCAGCCCTGAAAGCTCTTGCTGCTCTTCACTGTCCCCGTGCAGCCTATGCACAGGCACAACAGCATTGGGGATCTGTGCTTGCCCAGGAACGGTACACCTCTCGGTGTTCGTTCTCGGCAGAGACTCTTCCAAAAAGGCAAACTTAAGGCTCCTTGTCCCACAAGGAAGGTGCCAGCCCTGAAAGCTCTTGCTGCTCTTCACTGTCCCCGTGCAGCCTATGCACAGGCACAACAGCATTGGGGATCTGTGCTTGCCCAGGATCGGTACACCTCACGGTGTTCGTTCTCGGCATAGCATTTTTCTGAAAAGGCAAACGTCCGGCTCCTTGTCCCACAAGGAAGGTGCCAGCCCTGAAAGCTCTTGCTGCTCTTCACTGTCCCCGTGCAGCCTATGCACAGGCACAACAGCATTGGGGATCTGTGCTTGCCCAGGAACGGTACACCTCACGGTGTTCGTTCTCAGCAGAGGCTCTTCCGAAAAGGCAAACGTCCAGCTCCTTGTCCCACAAGGAAGGTGCCAGCCCTGAAAGCTCGTGCTGCTCTTCACTGTCCCCGTGCAGCCTATGCACAGGCACAACAGCATTCGGGATCCGTGCTTGCCCAGGATCGGTACACCTCTCGGTGTCCGTTCTCAGCATAACATTTTTCTGAAAAGGCAAACGTCCGGCTCCTTGTCCCACAAGGAAGGTGCCAGCCCTGAAAGCTCTTGCTGCTCTTCACTGTCCCCGTGCAGCCTATGCACAGGCACAACAGCATTCGGGATCTGTGCTTGCCCAGGATCGGTACACCTCTCGGTGTCCGTTCTCAGCATAACATTTTTCTGAAAAGGCAAACGTCCGGCTCCTTGTCCCACAAGGAAGGTGCCAGCCCTGAAAGCTCTTGCTGCTCTTCACTGTCCCCGTGCAGCCTATGCACAGGCACAACAGCATTCGGGATCTGTGCTTGCCCAGGAACGGTACACCTCACGGTGTTCGTTCTCGGCATAGCATTTTTCTGAAAAGGCAAACGTCCGGCTCCTTGTCCCACAAGGAAGGTGCCAGCCCTGAAAGCTCTTGCTGCTCTTCACTGTCCCCGTGCAGCCTATGCACAGGCACAACAGCATTCGGGATCTGTGCTTGCCCAGGAGCGGTACACCTCTCGGTGTTCGTTCTCGGCAGAGGCTCTTCCGAAAAGGCAAACGTCCTGCTCCTTGTCCCACAAGGAAGGTGCCAGCCCTTAAAGCTCGTGCTGCTCTTCACTGTCCCCGTGCAGCCTATGCACAGGCACAACAGCATTGGGGATATGTGCTTGCCCAGGATCGGTACACCTCACGGTGTTCGTTCTCGGCATAGCATTTTTCTGAAAAGGCAAACGTCCGGCTCCTTGTCCCACAAGGAAGGTGCCAGCCCTGAAAGCTCTTGCTGCTCTTCACTGTCCCCGTGCAACCTATGCACAGGCACAACAGCATTGGGGATATGTGCTTGCCCAGGATCGGTACATCTCACGGTGTTCTTTCTCGGCATAGCATTTTTCTGAAAAGGCAAACGTCCGGCTCCTTGTCCCACAAGGAAGGTGCCAGCCCTGAAAGCTCTTGCTGCTCTTCACTGTCCCCGTGCAGCCTATGCACAGGCACAACAGCATTGGGGATCTGTGCTTGCCCAGGAACGGTACACCTCTCGGTGTTCGTTCTCGGCAGAGACTCTTCCAAAAAGGCAAACGTCCGGCTCCTTGTCCCACAAGGAAGGTGCCAGCCCTGAAAGCTCTTGCTGCTCTTCACTGTCCCCGTGCAGCCTATGCACAGGCACAACAGCATTGGGGATCTGTGCTTGCCCAGGATCGGTACACCTCACGGTGTTCGTTCTCGGCATAGCATTTTTCTGAAAAGGCAAACGTCCGGCTCCTTGTCCCACAAGGAAGGTGCCAGCCCTGAAAGCTCTTGCTGCTCTTCACTGTCCCCGTGCAGCCTATGCACAGGCACAACAGCATTGGGGATCTGTGCTTGCCCAGGAACGGTACACCTCACGGTGTTCGTTCTCAGCAGAGGCTCTTCCGAAAAGGCAAACGTCCAGCTCCTTGTCCCACAAGGAAGGTGCCAGCCCTGAAAGCTCGTGCTGCTCTTCACTGTCCCCGTGCAGCCTATGCACAGGCACAACAGCATTCGGGATCCGTGCTTGCCCAGGATCGGTACACCTCTCGGTGTCCGTTCTCAGCATAACATTTTTCTGAAAAGGCAAACGTCCGGCTCCTTGTCCCACAAGGAAGGTGCCAGCCCTGAAAGCTCTTGCTGCTCTTCACTGTCCCCGTGCAGCCTATGCACAGGCACAACAGCATTCGGGATCTGTGCTTGCCCAGGATCGGTACACCTCTCGGTGTCCGTTCTCAGCATAACATTTTTCTGAAAAGGCAAACGTCCGGCTCCTTGTCCCACAAGGAAGGTGCCAGCCCTGAAAGCTCTTGCTGCTCTTCACTGTCCCCGTGCAGCCTATGCACAGGCACAACAGCATTCGGGATCTGTGCTTGCCCAGGAACGGTACACCTCACGGTGTTCGTTCTCGGCATAGCATTTTTCTGAAAAGGCAAACGTCCGGCTCCTTGTCCCACAAGGAAGGTGCCAGCCCTGAAAGCTCTTGCTGCTCTTCACTGTCCCCGTGCAGCCTATGCACAGGCACAACAGCATTCGGGATCTGTGCTTGCCCAGGAGCGGTACACCTCTCGGTGTTCGTTCTCGGCAGAGGCTCTTCCGAAAAGGCAAACGTCCTGCTCCTTGTCCCACAAGGAAGGTGCCAGCCCTTAAAGCTCGTGCTGCTCTTCACTGTCCCCGTGCAGCCTATGCACAGGCACAACAGCATTGGGGATATGTGCTTGCCCAGGATCGGTACACCTCACGGTGTTCGTTCTCGGCATAGCATTTTTCTGAAAAGGCAAACGTCCGGCTCCTTGTCCCACAAGGAAGGTGCCAGCCCTGAAAGCTCTTGCTGCTCTTCACTGTCCCCGTGCAACCTATGCACAGGCACAACAGCATTCGGGATATGTGCTTGCCCAGGATCGGTACATCTCACGGTGTTCTTTCTCGGCATAGCATTTTTCTGAAAAGGCAAACGTCCGGCTCCTTGTCCCACAAGGAAGGTGCCAGCCCTGAAAGCTCTTGCTGCTCTTCACTGTCCCCGTGCAGCCTATGCACAGGCACAACAGCATTGGGGATCTGTGCTTGCCCAGGAACGGTACACCTCTCGGTGTTCGTTCTCGGCAGAGACTCTTCCAAAAAGGCAAACGTCCGGCTCCTTGTCCCACAAGGAAGGTGCCAGCCCTGAAAGCTCTTGCTGCTCTTCACTGTCCCCGTGCAGCCTATGCACAGGCACAACAGCATTGGGGATCTGTGCTTGCCCAGGATCGGTACACCTCACGGTGTTCGTTCTCGGCATAGCATTTTTCTGAAAAGGCAAACGTCCGGCTCCTTGTCCCACAAGGAAGGTGCCAGCCCTGAAAGCTCTTGCTGCTCTTCACTGTCCCCGTGCAGCCTATGCACAGGCACAACAGCATTGGGGATCTGTGCTTGCCCAGGAACGGTACACCTCACGGTGTTCGTTCTCAGCAGAGGCTCTTCCGAAAAGGCAAACGTCCAGCTCCTTGTCCCACAAGGAAGGTGCCAGCCCTGAAAGCTCGTGCTGCTCTTCACTGTCCCCGTGCAGCCTATGCACAGGCACAACAGCATTCGGGATCCGTGCTTGCCCAGGATCGGTACACCTCTCGGTGTCCGTTCTCAGCATAACATTTTTCTGAAAAGGCAAACGTCCGGCTCCTTGTCCCACAAGGAAGGTGCCAGCCCTGAAAGCTCTTGCTGCTCTTCACTGTCCCCGTGCAGCCTATGCACAGGCACAACAGCATTCGGGATCTGTGCTTGCCCAGGATCGGTACACCTCTCGGTGTCCGTTCTCAGCATAACATTTTTCTGAAAAGGCAAACGTCCGGCTCCTTGTCCCACAAGGAAGGTGCCAGCCCTGAAAGCTCTTGCTGCTCTTCACTGTCCCCGTGCAGCCTATGCACAGGCACAACAGCATTCGGGATCTGTGCTTGCCCAGGAACGGTACACCTCACGGTGTTCGTTCTCGGCATAGCATTTTTCTGAAAAGGCAAACGTCCGGCTCCTTGTCCCACAAGGAAGGTGCCAGCCCTGAAAGCTCTTGCTGCTCTTCACTGTCCCCGTGCAGCCTATGCACAGGCACAACAGCATTCGGGATCTGTGCTTGCCCAGGAGCGGTACACCTCTCGGTGTTCGTTCTCGGCAGAGGCTCTTCCGAAAAGGCAAACGTCCTGCTCCTTGTCCCACAAGGAAGGTGCCAGCCCTTAAAGCTCGTGCTGCTCTTCACTGTCCCCGTGCAGCCTATGCACAGGCACAACAGCATTGGGGATATGTGCTTGCCCAGGATCGGTACACCTCACGGTGTTCGTTCTCGGCATAGCATTTTTCTGAAAAGGCAAACGTCCGGCTCCTTGTCCCACAAGGAAGGTGCCAGCCCTGAAAGCTCTTGCTGCTCTTCACTGTCCCCGTGCAACCTATGCACAGGCACAACAGCATTGGGGATATGTGCTTGCCCAGGATCGGTACATCTCACGGTGTTCTTTCTCGGCATAGCATTTTTCTGAAAAGGCAAACGTCCGGCTCCTTGTCCCACAAGGAAGGTGCCAGCCCTGAAAGCTCTTGCTGCTCTTCACTGTCCCCGTGCAGCCTATGCACAGGCACAACAGCATTGGGGATCTGTGCTTGCCCAGGAACGGTACACCTCTCGGTGTTCGTTCTCGGCAGAGACTCTTCCAAAAAGGCAAACGTCCGGCTCCTTGTCCCACAAGGAAGGTGCCAGCCCTGAAAGCTCTTGCTGCTCTTCACTGTCCCCGTGCAGCCTATGCACAGGCACAACAGCATTGGGGATCTGTGCTTGCCCAGGATCGGTACACCTCACGGTGTTCGTTCTCGGCATAGCATTTTTCTGAAAAGGCAAACGTCCGGCTCCTTGTCCCACAAGGAAGGTGCCAGCCCTGAAAGCTCTTGCTGCTCTTCACTGTCCCCGTGCAGCCTATGCACAGGCACAACAGCATTGGGGATCTGTGCTTGCCCAGGAACGGTACACCTCACGGTGTTCGTTCTCAGCAGAGGCTCTTCCGAAAAGGCAAACGTCCAGCTCCTTGTCCCACAAGGAAGGTGCCAGCCCTGAAAGCTCGTGCTGCTCTTCACTGTCCCCGTGCAGCCTATGCACAGGCACAACAGCATTCGGGATCCGTGCTTGCCCAGGATCGGTACACCTCTCGGTGTCCGTTCTCAGCATAACATTTTTCTGAAAAGGCAAACGTCCGGCTCCTTGTCCCACAAGGAAGGTGCCAGCCCTGAAAGCTCTTGCTGCTCTTCACTGTCCCCGTGCAGCCTATGCACAGGCACAACAGCATTGGGGATCTGTGCTTGCCCAGGAACGGTACACCTCACGGTGTTCGTTCTCGGCATAGCATTTTTCTGAAAAGGCAAACGTCCGGCTCCTTGTCCCACAAGGAAGGTGCCAGCCCTGAAAGCTCTTGCTGCTCTTCACTGTCCCCGTGCAGCCTATGCACAGGCACAACAGCATTCGGGATCTGTGCTTGCCCAGGATCGGTACACCTCACGGTGTTCGTTCTCGGCATAGCATTTTTCTGAAAAGGCAAACGTCCGGCTCCTTGTCCCACAAGGAAGGTGCCAGCCCTGAAAGCTCTTGCTGCTCTTCACTGTCCCCGTGCAGCCTATGCACAGGCAGAACTACATTGGGGATCTGTGCTTGCCCAGGAACGGTACACCTCACGGTGTTCGTTATCGGCAGAGGCTCTTCCGAAAAGGCAAACGTCCAGCTCCTTGTCCCACAAGGAAGGTGCCAGCCCTGAAAGCTCTTGCTGCTCTTCACTGTCCCCGTGCAGCCTATGCACAGGCACAACAGCATTCGGGATCCGTGCTTGCCCAGGATCGGTACACTTCTCGGTGTCCGTTCTCAGCATAACATTTTTCTGAAAAGGCAAACGTCCGGCTCCTTGTCCCACAAGGAAGGTGCCAGCCCTGAAAGCTCTTGCTGCTCTTCACTGTCCCCGTGCAGCCTATGCACAGGCACAACAGCATTCGGGATCTGTGCTTGCCCAGGATCGGTACACCTCTCGGTGTCCGTTCTCAGCATAACATTTTTCTGAAAAGGCAAACGTCCGGCTCCTTGTCCCACAAGGAAGGTGCCAGCCCTGAAAGCTCTTGCTGCTCTTCACTGTCCCCGTGCAGCCTATGCACAGGCACAACAGCATTCGGGATCTGTGCTTGCCCAGGATCGGTACACCTCACGGTGTCCGTTCTCAGCATAACATTTTTCTGAAAAGGCAAACGTCCGGCTCCTTGTCCCACAAGGAAGGTGCCAGCCCTGAAAGCTCTTGCTGCTCTTCACTGTCCCCGTGCAGCCTATGCACAGGCACAACAGCATTCGGGATCTGTGCTTGCCCAGGAACGGTACACCTCACGGTGTTCGTTCTCGGCATAGCATTTTTCTGAAAAGGCAAACGTCCGGCTCCTTGTCCCACAAGGAAGGTGCCAGCCCTGAAAGCTCTTGCTGCTCTTCACTGTCCCCGTGCAGCCTATGCACAGGCACAACAGCATTCGGGATCTGTGCTTGCCCAGGAACGGTACACCTCTCGGTGTTCGTTCTCGGCAGAGGCTCTTCCGAAAAGGCAAACGTCCTGCTCCTTGTCCCACAAGGAAGGTGCCAGCCCTTAAAGCTCGTGCTGCTCTTCACTGTCCCCGTGCAGCCTATGCACAGGCACAACAGCATTGGGGATATGTGCTTGCCCAGGATCGGTACACCTCACGGTGTTCGTTCTCGGCATAGCATTTTTCTGAAAAGGCAAACGTCCGGCTCCTTGTCCCACAAGGAAGGTGCCAGCCCTGAAAGCTCGTGCTGCTCTTCACTGTCCCCGTGCAGCCTATGCACAGGCACAACAGCATTGGGGATCTGTGCTTGCCCAGGAACGGTACACCTCACGGTGTTCGTTCTCGGCAGAGGCTCTTCCGAAAAGGCAAACGTCCAGCTCCTTGTCCCACATGGAAGGTGCCAGCCCTGAAAGCTCGTGCTGCTCTTCACTGTCCCCGTGCAGCCTATGCACAGGCACAACAGCATTGGGGATCCGTGCTTGCCCAGGATCGGTACACCTCACGGTGTCCGTTCTCGGCATAGCATTTTTCTGAAAAGGCAAACGTCCGGCTCCTTGTCCCACAAGGAAGGTGCCAGCCCTGAAAGCTCTTGCTGCTCTTCACTGTCCCCGTGCAGCCTATGCACAGGCACAACAGCATTGGGGATCTGTGCTTGCCCAGGAACGGTACACCTCACGGTGTTCGTTCTCGGCAGAGGCTCTTCCGAAAAGGCAAACGTCCGGCTCCTTGTCCCACAAGGAAGGTGCCAGCCCTGAAAGCTCTTGCTGCTCTTCACTGTCCCCGTGCAGCCTATGCATAGGCACAACAGCATTCGGGATCTGTGCTTGCCCAGGATCGGTACACCTCTCGGTGTCCGTTCTCAGCATAACATTTTTCTGAAAAGGCAAACGTCCGGCTCCTTGTCCCACAAGGAAGGTGCCAGCCCTGAAAGCTCTTGCTGCTCTTCACTGTCCCCGTGCAGCCTATGCACAGGCACAACAGCATTCGGGATATGTGCTTGCCCAGGATCGGTACATCTCACGGTGTTCTTTCTCGGCATAGCATTTTTCTGAAAAGGCAAACGTCCGGCTCCTTGTCCCACAAGGAAGGTGCCAGCCCTGAAAGCTCTTGCTGCTCTTCACTGTCCCCGTGCAGCCTATGCACAGGCACAACAGCATTGGGGATATGTGCTTGCCCAGGATCGGTACACCTCACGGTGTTCGTTCTCGGCATAGCATTTTTCTGAAAAGGCAAACGTCCGGCTCCTTGTCCCACAAGGAAGGTGCCAGCCCTGAAAGCTCTTGCTGCTCTTCACTGTCCCCGTGCAGCCTATGCACAGGCACAACAGCATTGGGGATCTGTGCTTGCCCAGGAACGGTACACCTCACGGTGTTTGTTCTCGGCAGAGGCTCTTCTGAAAAGGCAAACGTCCAGCTCCTTGTCCCACAAGGAAGGTGCCAGCCCTGAAAGCTCTTGCTGCTCTTCACTGTCCCCGTGCAGCCTATGCACAGGCACAACAGCATTCGGGATCCGTGCTTGCCCAGGATCGGTACACCTCTCGGTGTCCGTTCTCAGCATAACATTTTTCTGAAAAGGCAAACGTCCGGCTCCTTGTCCCACAAGGAAGGTGCCAGCCCTGAAAGCTCTTGCTTCTCTTCACTGTCCCCGTGCAGCCTATGCACAGGCACAACAGCATTGGGGATCTGTGCTTGCCCAGGAACGGTACACCTCACGGTGTTCGTTCTCGGCAGAGGCTCTTCCGAAAAGGCAAACGTCCGGCTCCTTGTCCCACAAGGAAGGTGCCAGCCCTGAAAGCTCTTGCTGCTCTTCACTGTCCCCGTGCAGCCTATGCACAGGCACAACAGCATTCGGGATCTGTGCTTGCCCAGGAACGGTACACCTCACGGTGTTCGTTCTCGGCATAGCATTTTTCTGAAAAGGCAAACGTCCGGCTCCTTGTCCCACAAGGAAGGTGCCAGCCCTGAAAGCTCTTGCTGCTCTTCACTGTCCCCGTGCAGCCTATGCACAGGCACAACAGCATTGGGGATCTGTGCTTGCCCAGGAACGGTACACCTCTCGGTGTCCGTTCTCGGCATAGCATTTTTCTGAAAAGGCAAATGTCCGGCTCCTTGTCCCACAAGGAAGGTGCCAGCCCTGAAAGCTCTTGCTGCTCTTCACTGTCCCCGTGCACCCTATGCACAGGAACAACAGCACTGGGGATCTGTGCTTGCCCAGAAACGGTACACCTCACGGTGTTCGTTCTCAGCAGAGCCTCTTTCCGAAAAGGCAAACGTCCGGCTCCTTGTCCCACAAGGAAGGTGCCAGCCCTGAAAGCTCTTGCTGCTCTTCACTGTCCCCGTGCAGCCTATGCACAGGCACAACAGCATTGGGGATCTGTGCTTGCCCAGGAACGGTACACCTCACGGTGTTCGTTCTCGGCAGAGGCTCTTCCGAAAAGGCAAACGTCCAGCTCCTTGTCCCACAAGGAAGGTGCCAGCCCTGAAAGCTCGTGCTGCTCTTCACTGTCCCCGTGCAGCCTATGCACAGGCACAACAGCATTCGGGATCTGTGCTTGCCCAGGATCGGTACACCTCACGGTGTTCGTTCTCGGCAGAGGCTCTTCCGAAAAGGCAAACGTCCAGCTCCTTGTCCCACAAGGAAGGTGCCAGCCCTGAAAGCTCTTGCTGCTCTTCACTGTCCCCGTGCAACCTATGCACAGGCACAACAGCATTGGGGATATGTGCTTGCCCAGGATCGGTACATCTCACGGTGTTCTTTCTCGGCATAGCATTTTTCTGAAAAGGCAAACGTCCGGCTCCTTGTCCCACAAGGAAGGTGCCAGCCCTGAAAGCTCTTGCTGCTCTTCACTGTCCCCGTGCAGCCTATGCACAGGCACAACAGCATTGGGGATCTGTGCTTGCCCAGGAACGGTACACCTCTCGGTGTTCGTTCTCGGCAGAGACTCTTCCAAAAAGGCAAACGTCCGGCTCCTTGTCCCACAAGGAAGGTGCCAGCCCTGAAAGCTCTTGCTGCTCTTCACTGTCCCCGTGCAGCCTATGCACAGGCACAACAGCATTGGGGATCTGTGCTTGCCCAGGATCGGTACACCTCACGGTGTTCGTTCTCGGCATAGCATTTTTCTGAAAAGGCAAACGTCCGGCTCCTTGTCCCACAAGGAAGGTGCCAGCCCTGAAAGCTCTTGCTGCTCTTCACTGTCCCCGTGCAGCCTATGCACAGGCACAACAGCATTGGGGATCTGTGCTTGCCCAGGAACGGTACACCTCACGGTGTTCGTTCTCAGCAGAGGCTCTTCCGAAAAGGCAAACGTCCAGCTCCTTGTCCCACAAGGAAGGTGCCAGCCCTGAAAGCTCGTGCTGCTCTTCACTGTCCCCGTGCAGCCTATGCACAGGCACAACAGCATTCGGGATCCGTGCTTGCCCAGGATCGGTACACCTCTCGGTGTCCGTTCTCAGCATAACATTTTTCTGAAAAGGCAAACGTCCGGCTCCTTGTCCCACAAGGAAGGTGCCAGCCCTGAAAGCTCTTGCTGCTCTTCACTGTCCCCGTGCAGCCTATGCACAGGCACAACAGCATTCGGGATCTGTGCTTGCCCAGGATCGGTACACCTCTCGGTGTCCGTTCTCAGCATAACATTTTTCTGAAAAGGCAAACGTCCGGCTCCTTGTCCCACAAGGAAGGTGCCAGCCCTGAAAGCTCTTGCTGCTCTTCACTGTCCCCGTGCAGCCTATGCACAGGCACAACAGCATTCGGGATCTGTGCTTGCCCAGGAACGGTACACCTCACGGTGTTCGTTCTCGGCATAGCATTTTTCTGAAAAGGCAAACGTCCGGCTCCTTGTCCCACAAGGAAGGTGCCAGCCCTGAAAGCTCTTGCTGCTCTTCACTGTCCCCGTGCAGCCTATGCACAGGCACAACAGCATTCGGGATCTGTGCTTGCCCAGGAGCGGTACACCTCTCGGTGTTCGTTCTCGGCAGAGGCTCTTCCGAAAAGGCAAACGTCCTGCTCCTTGTCCCACAAGGAAGGTGCCAGCCCTTAAAGCTCGTGCTGCTCTTCACTGTCCCCGTGCAGCCTATGCACAGGCACAACAGCATTGGGGATATGTGCTTGCCCAGGATCGGTACACCTCACGGTGTTCGTTCTCGGCATAGCATTTTTCTGAAAAGGCAAACGTCCGGCTCCTTGTCCCACAAGGAAGGTGCCAGCCCTGAAAGCTCTTGCTGCTCTTCACTGTCCCCGTGCAACCTATGCACAGGCACAACAGCATTGGGGATATGTGCTTGCCCAGGATCGGTACATCTCACGGTGTTCTTTCTCGGCATAGCATTTTTCTGAAAAGGCAAACGTCCGGCTCCTTGTCCCACAAGGAAGGTGCCAGCCCTGAAAGCTCTTGCTGCTCTTCACTGTCCCCGTGCAGCCTATGCACAGGCACAACAGCATTGGGGATCTGTGCTTGCCCAGGAACGGTACACCTCTCGGTGTTCGTTCTCGGCAGAGACTCTTCCAAAAAGGCAAACGTCCGGCTCCTTGTCCCACAAGGAAGGTGCCAGCCCTGAAAGCTCTTGCTGCTCTTCACTGTCCCCGTGCAGCCTATGCACAGGCACAACAGCATTGGGGATCTGTGCTTGCCCAGGATCGGTACACCTCACGGTGTTCGTTCTCGGCATAGCATTTTTCTGAAAAGGCAAACGTCCGGCTCCTTGTCCCACAAGGAAGGTGCCAGCCCTGAAAGCTCTTGCTGCTCTTCACTGTCCCCGTGCAGCCTATGCACAGGCACAACAGCATTGGGGATCTGTGCTTGCCCAGGATCGGTACACCTCACGGTGTTCGTTCTCGGCATAGCATTTTTCTGAAAAGGCAAACGTCCGGCTCCTTGTCCCACAAGGAAGGTGCCAGCCCTGAAAGCTCTTGCTGCTCTTCACTGTCCCCGTGCAGCCTATGCACAGGCACAACAGCATTGGGGATCTGTGCTTGCCCAGGAACGGTACACCTCACGGTGTTCGTTCTCAGCAGAGGCTCTTCCGAAAAGGCAAACGTCCAGCTCCTTGTCCCACAAGGAAGGTGCCAGCCCTGAAAGCTCGTGCTGCTCTTCACTGTCCCCGTGCAGCCTATGCACAGGCACAACAGCATTCGGGATCCGTGCTTGCCCAGGATCGGTACACCTCTCGGTGTCCGTTCTCAGCATAACATTTTTCTGAAAAGGCAAACGTCCGGCTCCTTGTCCCACAAGGAAGGTGCCAGCCCTGAAAGCTCTTGCTGCTCTTCACTGTCCCCGTGCAGCCTATGCACAGGCACAACAGCATTGGGGATCTGTGCTTGCCCAGGAACGGTACACCTCACGGTGTTCGTTCTCGGCATAGCATTTTTCTGAAAAGGCAAACGTCCGGCTCCTTGTCCCACAAGGAAGGTGCCAGCCCTGAAAGCTCTTGCTGCTCTTCACTGTCCCCGTGCAGCCTATGCACAGGCACAACAGCATTCGGGATCTGTGCTTGCCCAGGATCGGTACACCTCTCGGTGTCCGTTCTCAGCATAACATTTTTCTGAAAAGGCAAACGTCCGGCTCCTTGTCCCACAAGGAAGGTGCCAGCCCTGAAAGCTCTTGCTGCTCTTCACTGTCCCCGTGCAGCCTATGCACAGGCACAACAGCATTCGGGATCTGTGCTTGCCCAGGATCGGTACACCTCTCGGTGTCCGTTCTCAGCATAACATTTTTCTGAAAAGGCAAACGTCCGGCTCCTTGTCCCACAAGGAAGGTGCCAGCCCTGAAAGCTCTTGCTGCTCTTCACTGTCCCCGTGCAGCCTATGCACAGGCACAACAGCATTCGGGATCTGTGCTTGCCCAGGAACGGTACACCTCACGGTGTTCGTTCTCGGCATAGCATTTTTCTGAAAAGGCAAACGTCCGGCTCCTTGTCCCACAAGGAAGGTGCCAGCCCTGAAAGCTCTTGCTGCTCTTCACTGTCCCCGTGCAGCCTATGCACAGGCACAACAGCATTGGGGATATGTGCTTGCCCAGGATCGGTACACCTCACGGTGTTCGTTCTCGGCATAGCATTTTTCTGAAAAGGCAAACGTCCGGCTCCTTGTCCCACAAGGAAGGTGCCAGCCCTGAAAGCTCTTGCTGCTCTTCACTGTCCCCGTGCAACCTATGCACAGGCACAACAGCATTGGGGATATGTGCTTGCCCACGATCGGTACATCTCACGGTGTTCTTTCTCGGCATAGCATTTTTCTGAAAAGGCAAACGTCCGGCTCCTTGTCCCACAAGGAAGGTGCCAGCCCTGAAAGCTCTTGCTGCTCTTCACTGTCCCCGTGCAGCCTATGCACAGGCACAACAGCATTGGGGATCTGTGCTTGCCCAGGAACGGTACACCTCTCGGTGTTCGTTCTCGGCAGAGACTCTTCCAAAAAGGCAAACGTCCGGCTCCTTGTCCCACAAGGAAGGTGCCAGCCCTGAAAGCTCTTGCTGCTCTTCACTGTCCCCGTGCAGCCTATGCACAGGCACAACAGCATTGGGGATCTGTGCTTGCCCAGGATCGGTACACCTCACGGTGTTCGTTCTCGGCATAGCATTTTTCTGAAAAGGCAAACGTCCGGCTCCTTGTCCCACAAGGAAGGTGCCAGCCCTGAAAGCTCTTGCTGCTCTTCACTGTCCCCGTGCAGCCTATGCACAGGCACAACAGCATTGGGGATCTGTGCTTGCCCAGGAACGGTACACCTCACGGTGTTCGTTCTCAGCAGAGGCTCTTCCGAAAAGGCAAACGTCCAGCTCCTTGTCCCACAAGGAAGGTGCCAGCCCTGAAAGCTCTTGCTGCTCTTCACTGTCCCCGTGCAGCCTATGCACAGGCACAACAGCATTCGGGATCCGTGCTTGCCCAGGATCGGTACACCTCTCGGTGTCCGTTCTCAGCATAACATTTTTCTGAAAAGGCAAACGTCCGGCTCCTTGTCCCACAAGGAAGGTGCCAGCCCTGAAAGCTCTTGCTGCTCTTCACTGTCCCCGTGCAGCCTATGCATAGGCACAACAGCATTGGGGATCTGTGCTTGCCCAGGAACGGTACACCTCACGGTGTTCGTTCTCGGCATAGCATTTTTCTGAAAAGGCAAACGTCCGGCTCCTTGTCCCACAAGGAAGGTGCCAGCCCTGAAAGCTCTTGCTGCTCTTCACTGTCCCAGTGCAGCCTATGCACAGGCACAACAGCATTCGGGATCTGTGCTTGCCCAGGATCGGTACACCTCACGGTGTTCGTTCTCGGCATAGCATTTTTCTGAAAAGGCAAACGTCCGGCTCCTTGTCCCACAAGGAAGGTGCCAGCCCTGAAAGCTCTTGCTGCTCTTCACTGTCCCCGTGCAGCCTATGCACAGGCACAACAGCATTGGGGATCTGTGCTTGCCCAGGAACGGTACACCTCACGGTGTTCGTTCTCAGCAGAGGCTCTTCCGAAAAGGCAAACGTCCAGCTCCTTGTCCCACAAGGAAGGTGCCAGCCCTGAAAGCTCGTGCTGCTCTTCACTGTCCCCGTGCAGCCTATGCACAGGCACAACAGCATTCGGGATCCGTGCTTGCCCAGGATCGGTACACCTCTCGGTGTCCGTTCTCAGCATAACATTTTTCTGAAAAGGCAAACGTCCGGCTCCTTGTCCCACAAGGAAGGTGCCAGCCCTGAAAGCTCTTGCTGCTCTTCACTGTCCCCGTGCAGCCTATGCACAGGCACAACAGCATTCGGGATCTGTGCTTGCCCAGGATCGGTACACCTCTCGGTGTCCGTTCTCAGCATAACATTTTTCTGAAAAGGCAAACGTCCGGCTCCTTGTCCCACAAGGAAGGTGCCAGCCCTGAAAGCTCTTGCTGCTCTTCACTGTCCCCGTGCAGCCTATGCACAGGCACAACAGCATTCGGGATCTGTGCTTGCCCAGGATCGGTACACCTCACGGTGTCCGTTCTCAGCATAACATTTTTCTGAAAAGGCAAACGTCCGGCTCCTTGTCCCACAAGGAAGGTGCCAGCCCTGAAAGCTCTTGCTGCTCTTCACTGTCCCCGTGCAGCCTATGCACAGGCACAACAGCATTCGGGATCTGTGCTTGCCCAGGAACGGTACACCTCACGGTGTTCGTTCTCGGCATAGCATTTTTCTGAAAAGGCAAACGTCCGGCTCCTTGTCCCACAAGGAAGGTGCCAGCCCTGAAAGCTCTTGCTGCTCTTCACTGTCCCCGTGCAGCCTATGCACAGGCACAACAGCATTCGGGATCTGTGCTTGCCCAGGAGCGGTACACCTCTCGGTGTTCGTTCTCGGCAGAGGCTCTTCCGAAAAGGCAAACGTCCTGCTCCTTGTCCCACAAGGAAGGTGCCAGCCCTTAAAGCTCGTGCTGCTCTTCACTGTCCCCGTGCAGCCTATGCACAGGCACAACAGCATTGGGGATATGTGCTTGCCCAGGATCGGTACACCTCACGGTGTTCGTTCTCGGCATAGCATTTTTCTGAAAAGGCAAACGTCCGGCTCCTTGTCCCACAAGGAAGGTGCCAGCCCTGAAAGCTCGTGCTGCTCTTCACTGTCCCCGTGCAGCCTATGCACAGGCACAACAGCATTGGGGATCTGTGCTTGCCCAGGAACGGTACACCTCACGGTGTTCGTTCTCGGCAGAGGCTCTTCCGAAAAGGCAAACGTCCAGCTCCTTGTCCCACAAGGAAGGTGCCAGCCCTGAAAGCTCGTGCTGCTCTTCACTGTCCCCGTGCAGCCTATGCACAGGCACAACAGCATTGGGGATCCGTGCTTGCCCAGGATCGGTACACCTCACGGTGTCCGTTCTCGGCATAGCATTTTTCTGAAAAGGCAAACGTCCGGCTCCTTGTCCCACAAGGAAGGTGCCAGCCCTGAAAGCTCTTGCTGCTCTTCACTGTCCCCGTGCAGCCTATGCACAGGCACAACAGCATTGGGGATCTGTGCTTGCCCAGGAACGGTACACCTCACGGTGTTCGTTCTCGGCAGAGGCTCTTCCGAAAAGGCAAACGTCCGGCTCCTTGTCCCACAAGGAAGGTGCCAGCCCTGAAAGCTCTTGCTGCTCTTCACTGTCCCCGTGCAGCCTATGCATAGGCACAACAGCATTCGGGATCTGTGCTTGCCCAGGATCGGTACACCTCTCGGTGTCCGTTCTCAGCATAACATTTTTCTGAAAAGGCAAACGTCCGGCTCCTTGTCCCACAAGGAAGGTGCCAGCCCTGAAAGCTCTTGCTGCTCTTCACTGTCCCCGTGCAGACTATGCACAGGCACAACAGCATTGGGGATCTGTGCTTGCCCAGGAACGGTACACCTCACGGTGTCCGTTCTCGGCAGAGGCTCTTCCGAAAAGGCAAACGTCCGGCTCCTTGTCCCACAAGGAAGGTGCCAGCCCTGAAAGCTCGTGCTGCTCTTCACTGTCCCCGTGCAGCCTATGCACAGGCACAACAGCATTCGGGATCTGTGCTTGCCCAGGATCGGTACACCTCTCGGTGTCCGTTCTCAGCATAACATTTTTCTGAAAAGGCAAACGTCCGGCTCCTTGTCCCACAAGGAAGGTGCCAGCCCTGAAAGCTCGTGCTGCTCTTCACTGTCCCCGTGCAGCCTATGCACAGGCACAACAGCATTGGGGATCTGTGCTTGCCCAGGAACGGTACACCTCACGGTGTTCGTTCTCGGCAGAGGCTCTTCCGAAAAGGCAAACGTCCAGCTCCTTGTCCCACATGGAAGGTGCCAGCCCTGAAAGCTCGTGCTGCTCTTCACTGTCCCCGTGCAGCCTATGCACAGGCACAACAGCATTGGGGATCCGTGCTTGCCCAGGATCGGTACACCTCACGGTGTCCGTTCTCGGCATTGCATTTTTCTGAAAAGGCAAACGTCCGGCTCCTTGTCCCACAAGGAAGGTGCCAGCCCTGAAAGCTCTTGCTGCTCTTCACTGTCCCCGTGCAGCCTATGCACAGGCACAACAGCATTGGGGATCTGTGCTTGCCCAGGAACGGTACACCTCACGGTGTTCGTTCTCGGCAGAGGCTCTTCCGAAAAGGCAAACGTCCGGCTCCTTGTCCCACAAGGAAGGTGCCAGCCCTGAAAGCTCTTGCTGCTCTTCACTGTCCCCGTGCAGCCTATGCATAGGCACAACAGCATTCGGGATCTGTGCTTGCCCAGGATCGGTACACCTCTCGGTGTCCGTTCTCAGCATAACATTTTACTGAAAAGGCAAACGTCCGGCTCCTTGTCCCACAAGGAAGGTGCCAGCCCTGAAAGCTCTTGCTGCTCTTCACTGTCCCCGTGCAGCCTATGCACAGGCACAACAGCATTGGGGATCTGTGCTTGCCCAGGAACGGTACACCTCACGGTGTTCGTTCTCGGCAGAGGCTCTTCCGAAAAGGCAAACGTCCGGCTCCTTGTCCCACAAGGAAGGTGCCAGCCCTGAAAGCTCTTGCTGCTCTTCACTGTCCCCGTGCAGCCTATGCACAGGCACAACAGCATTCGGGATCTGTGCTTGCCCAGGAACGGTACACCTCACGGTGTTCGTTCTCGGCATAGCATTTTTCTGAAAAGGCAAACGTCCGGCTCCTTGTCCCACAAGGAAGGTGCCAGCCCTGAAAGCTCTTGCTGCTCTTCACTGTCCTCGTGTAGCCTATGCAGAGGCACAACAGCATTGGGGATCTGTGCTTGCCCAGGAACGGTACACCTCTCGGTGTCCGTTCTCGGCATAGCATTTTTCTGAAAAGGCAAACGTCCGGCTCCTTGTCCCACAAGGAAGGTGCCAGCCCTGAAAGCTCTTGCTGCTCTTCACTGTCCCCGTGCAGCCTATGCACAGGAACAACAGCACTGGGGATCTGTGCTTGCCCAGGAACGGTACACCTCACGGTGTTCGTTCTCAGCAGAGCCTCTTTCCGAAAAGGCAAACGTCCGGCTCCTTGTCCCACAAGGAAGGTGCCAGCCCTGAAAGCTCTTGCTGCTCTTCACTGTCCCCGTGCAGCCTATGCACAGGCACAACAGCATTGGGGATCTGTGCTTGCCCAGGAACGGTACACCTCACGGTGTTCGTTCTCGGCAGAGGCTCTTCCGAAAAGGCAAACGTCCAGCTCCTTGTCCCACAAGGAAGGTGCCAGCCCTGAAAGCTCGTGCTGCTCTTCACTGTCCCCGTGCAGCCTATGCACAGGCACAACAGCATTGGGGACCTGTGCTTGCCCAGGAACGGTACACCTCACGTGTTCGTTCTCGGCAGAGGCTCTTCCGAAAAGGCAAACGTCCAGCTCCTTGTCCCACAAGGAAGGTGCCAGCCCTGAAAGCTCTTGCTGCTCTTCACTGTCCCCGTGCAGCCTATGCACAGGCACAACAGCATTGGGGATATGTGCTTGCCCAGGATCGGTACACCTCACGGTGTTCGTTCTCGGCATAGCATTTTTCTGAAAAGGCAAACGTCCGGCTCCTTGTCCCACAAGGAAGGTGCCAGCCCTGAAAGCTCTTGCTGCTCTTCACTGTCCCCATGCAGCCTATGCACAGGCACAACAGCATTGGGGATCTGTGCTTGCCCAGGAACGGTACACCTCACGGTGTTCGTTCTCGGCAGAGGCTCTTCCGAAAAGGCAAACGTCCAGCTCCTTGTCCCACAAGGAAGGTGCCAGCCCTGAAAGCTCTTGCTGCTCTTCACTGTCCCCGTGCAGCCTATGCACAGGCACAACAGCATTCGGGATCCGTGCTTGCCCAGGATCGGTACACCTCTCGGTGTCCGTTCTCAGCATAACATTTTTCTGAAAAGGCAAACGTCCGGCTCCTTGTCCCACAAGGAAGGTGCCAGCCCTGAAAGCTCTTGCTGCTCTTCACTGTCCCCGTGCAGCCTATGCACAGGCACAACAGCATTGGGGATCTGTGCTTGCCCAGGAACGGTACACCTCACGGTGTTCGTTCTCGGCAGAGGCTCTTCCGAAAAGGCAAACGTCCGGCTCCTTGTCCCACAAGGAAGGTGCCAGCCCTGAAAGCTCTTGCTGCTCTTCACTGTCCCCGTGCAGCCTATGCACAGGCACAACAGCATTCGGGATCTGTGCTTGCCCAGGAACGGTACACCTCACGGTGTTCGTTCTCGGCATAGCATTTTTCTGAAAAGGCAAACGTCCGGCTCCTTGTCCCACAAGGAAGGTGCCAGCCCTGAAAGCTCTTGCTGCTCTTCACTGTCCCCGTGCAGCCTATGCACAGGCACAACAGCATTGGGGATCTGTGCTTGCCCAGGAACGGTACACCTCTCGGTGTCCGTTCTCGGCATAGCATTTTTCTGAAAAGGCAAATGTCCGGCTCCTTGTCCCACAAGGAAGGTGCCAGCCCTGAAAGCTCTTGCTGCTCTTCACTGTCCCCGTGCACCCTATGCACAGGAACAACAGCACTGGGGATCTGTGCTTGCCCAGAAACGGTACACCTCACGGTGTTCGTTCTCAGCAGAGCCTCTTTCCGAAAAGGCAAACGTCCGGCTCCTTGTCCCACAAGGAAGGTGCCAGCCCTGAAAGCTCTTGCTGCTCTTCACTGTCCCCGTGCAGCCTATGCACAGGCACAACAGCATTGGGGATCTGTGCTTGCCCAGGAACGGTACACCTCACGGTGTTCGTTCTCGGCAGAGGCTCTTCCGAAAAGGCAAACGTCCAGCTCCTTGTCCCACAAGGAAGGTGCCAGCCCTGAAAGCTCGTGCTGCTCTTCACTGTCCCCGTGCAGCCTATGCACAGGCACAACAGCATTCGGGATCTGTGCTTGCCCAGGATCGGTACACCTCACGGTGTTCGTTCTCGGCAGAGGCTCTTCCGAAAAGGCAAACGTCCAGCTCCTTGTCCCACAAGGAAGGTGCCAGCCCTGAAAGCTCTTGCTGCTCTTCACTGTCCCCGTGCAACCTATGCACAGGCACAACAGCATTGGGGATATGTGCTTGCCCAGGATCGGTACATCTCACGGTGTTCTTTCTCGGCATAGCATTTTTCTGAAAAGGCAAACGTCCGGCTCCTTGTCCCACAAGGAAGGTGCCAGCCCTGAAAGCTCGTGCTGCTCTTCACTGTCCCCGTGCAGCCTATGCACAGGCACAACAGCATTGGGGATCTGTGCTTGCCCAGGAACGGTACACCTCTCGGTGTTCGTTCTCGGCAGAGACTCTTCCAAAAAGGCAAACGTCCGGCTCCTTGTCCCACAAGGAAGGTGCCAGCCCTGAAAGCTCTTGCTGCTCTTCACTGTCCCCGTGCAGCCTATGCACAGGCACAACAGCATTGGGGATCTGTGCTTGCCCAGGATCGGTACACCTCACGGTGTTCGTTCTCGGCATAGCATTTTTCTGAAAAGGCAAACGTCCGGCTCCTTGTCCCACAAGGAAGGTGCCAGCCCTGAAAGCTCTTGCTGCTCTTCACTGTCCCCGTGCAGCCTATGCACAGGCACAACAGCATTGGGGATCTGTGCTTGCCCAGGAACGGTACACCTCACGGTGTTCGTTCTCAGCAGAGGCTCTTCCGAAAAGGCAAACGTCCAGCTCCTTGTCCCACAAGGAAGGTGCCAGCCCTGAAAGCTCTTGCTGCTCTTCACTGTCCCCGTGCAGCCTATGCACAGGCACAACAGCATTCGGGATCCGTGCTTGCCCAGGATCGGTACACCTCTCGGTGTCCGTTCTCAGCATAACATTTTTCTGAAAAGGCAAACGTCCGGCTCCTTGTCCCACAAGGAAGGTGCCAGCCCTGAAAGCTCTTGCTGCTCTTCACTGTCCCCGTGCAGCCTATGCACAGGCACAACAGCATTGGGGATCTGTGCTTGCCCAGGAACGGTACACCTCACGGTGTTCGTTCTCGGCATAGCATTTTTCTGAAAAGGCAAACGTCCGGCTCCTTGTCCCACAAGGAAGGTGCCAGCCCTGAAAGCTCTTGCTGCTCTTCACTGTCCCCGTGCAGCCTATGCACAGGCACAACAGCATTCGGGATCTGTGCTTGCCCAGGATCGGTACACCTCTCGGTGTCCGTTCTCAGCATAACATTTTTCTGAAAAGGCAAACGTCCGGCTCCTTGTCCCACAAGGAAGGTGCCAGCCCTGAAAGCTCTTGCTGCTCTTCACTGTCCCCGTGCAGCCTATGCACAGGCACAACAGCATTCGGGATCTGTGCTTGCCCAGGATCGGTACACCTCTCGGTGTCCGTTCTCAGCATAACATTTTTCTGAAAAGGCAAACGTCCGGCTCCTTGTCCCACAAGGAAGGTGCCAGCCCTGAAAGCTCGTGCTGCTCTTCACTGTCCCCGTGCAGCCTATGCACAGGCACAACAGCATTCGGGATCTGTGCTTGCCCAGGAGCGGTACACCTCTCGGTGTTCGTTCTCGGCAGAGGCTCTTCCGAAAAGGCAAACGTCCTGCTCCTTGTCCCACAAGGAAGGTGCCAGCCCTTAAAGCTCGTGCTGCTCTTCACTGTCCCCGTGCAGCCTATGCACAGGCACAACAGCATTGGGGATATGTGCTTGCCCAGGATCGGTACACCTCACGGTGTTCGTTCTCGGCATAGCATTTTTCTGAAAAGGCAAACGTCCGGCTCCTTGTCCCACAAGGAAGGTGCCAGCCCTGAAAGCTCGTGCTGCTCTTCACTGTCCCCGTGCAGCCTATGCACAGGCACAACAGCATTGGGGATCTGTGCTTGCCCAGGAACGGTACACCTCACGGTGTTCGTTCTCGGCAGAGGCTCTTCCGAAAAGGCAAACGTCCAGCTCCTTGTCCCACAAGGAAGGTGCCAGCCCTGAAAGCTCGTGCTGCTCTTCACTGTCCCCGTGCAGCCTATGCACAGGCACAACAGCATTGGGGATCCGTGCTTGCCCAGGATCGGTACACCTCACGGTGTCCGTTCTCGGCATAGCATTTTTCTGAAAAGGCAAACGTCCGGCTCCTTGTCCCACAAGGAAGGTGCCAGCCCTGAAAGCTCTTGCTGCTCTTCACTGTCCCCGTGCAGCCTATGCACAGGCACAACAGCATTGGGGATCTGTGCTTGCCCAGGAACGGTACACCTCACGGTGTTCGTTCTCGGCAGAGGCTCTTCCGAAAAGGCAAACGTCCGGCTCCTTGTCCCACAAGGAAGGTGCCAGCCCTGAAAGCTCTTGCTGCTCTTCACTGTCCCCGTGCAGCCTATGCATAGGCACAACAGCATTCGGGATCTGTGCTTGCCCAGGATCGGTACACCTCTCGGTGTCCGTTCTCAGCATAACATTTTTCTGAAAAGGCAAACGTCCGGCTCCTTGTCCCACAAGGAAGGTGCCAGCCCTGAAAGCTCTTGCTGCTCTTCACTGTCCCCGTGCAGCCTATGCACGGGCACAACAGCATTGGGGATCTGTGCTTGCCCAGGAACGGTACACCTCACGGTGTTCGTTCTCGGCAGAGGCTCTTCCGAAAAGGCAAACGTCCGGCTCCTTGTCCCACAAGGAAGGTGCCAGCCCTGAAAGCTCTTGCTGCTCTTCACTGTCCCCGTGCAGCCTATGCACAGGCACAACAGCATTCGGGATCTGTGCTTGCCCAGGAACGGTACACCTCACGGTGTTCGTTCTCGGCATAGCATTTTTCTGAAAAGGCAAACGTCCGGCTCCTTGTCCCACAAGGAAGGTGCCAGCCCTGAAAGCTCTTGCTGCTCTTCACTGTCCCCGTGCAGCCTATGCACAGGCACAACAGCATTGGGGATCTGTGCTTGCCCAGGAACGGTACACCTCTCGGTGTCCGTTCTCGGCATAGCATTTTTCTGAAAAGGCAAATGTCCGGCTCCTTGTCCCACAAGGAAGGTGCCAGCCCTGAAAGCTCTTGCTGCTCTTCACTGTCCCCGTGCACCCTATGCACAGGAACAACAGCACTGGGGATCTGTGCTTGCCCAGGAACGGTACACCTCACGGTGTTCGTTCTCAGCAGAGCCTCTTTCCGAAAAGGCAAACGTCCGGCTCCTTGTCCCACAAGGAAGGTGCCAGCCCTGAAAGCTCTTGCTGCTCTTCACTGTCCCCGTGCAGCCTATGCACAGGCACAACAGCATTGGGGATCTGTGCTTGCCCAGGAACGGTACACCTCACGGTGTTCGTTCTCGGCAGAGGCTCTTCCGAAAAGGCAAACGTCCAGCTCCTTGTCCCACAAGGAAGGTGCCAGCCCTGAAAGCTCGTGCTGCTCTTCACTGTCCCCGTGCAGCCTATGCACAGGCACAACAGCATTCGGGATCTGTGCTTGCCCAGGATCGGTACACCTCACGGTGTTCGTTCTCGGCAGAGGCTCTTCCGAAAAGGCAAACGTCCAGCTCCTTGTCCCACAAGGAAGGTGCCAGCCCTGAAAGCTCTTGCTGCTCTTCACTGTCCCCGTGCAACCTATGCACAGGCACAACAGCATTGGGGATATGTGCTTGCCCAGGATCGGTACATCTCACGGTGTTCTTTCTCGGCATAGCATTTTTCTGAAAAGGCAAACGTCCGGCTCCTTGTCCCACAAGGAAGGTGCCAGCCCTGAAAGCTCGTGCTGCTCTTCACTGTCCCCGTGCAGCCTATGCACAGGCACAACAGCATTGGGGATCTGTGCTTGCCCAGGAACGGTACACCTCTCGGTGTTCGTTCTCGGCAGAGACTCTTCCAAAAAGGCAAACGTCCGGCTCCTTGTCCCACAAGGAAGGTGCCAGCCCTGAAAGCTCTTGCTGCTCTTCACTGTCCCCGTGCAGCCTATGCACAGGCACAACAGCATTGGGGATCTGTGCTTGCCCAGGATCGGTACACCTCACGGTGTTCGTTCTCGGCATAGCATTTTTCTGAAAAGGCAAACGTCCGGCTCCTTGTCCCACAAGGAAGGTGCCAGCCCTGAAAGCTCTTGCTGCTCTTCACTGTCCCCGTGCAGCCTATGCACAGGCACAACAGCATTGGGGATCTGTGCTTGCCCAGGAACGGTACACCTCACGGTGTTCGTTCTCAGCAGAGGCTCTTCCGAAAAGGCAAACGTCCAGCTCCTTGTCCCACAAGGAAGGTGCCAGCCCTGAAAGCTCTTGCTGCTCTTCACTGTCCCCGTGCAGCCTATGCACAGGCACAACAGCATTCGGGATCCGTGCTTGCCCAGGATCGGTACACCTCTCGGTGTCCGTTCTCAGCATAACATTTTTCTGAAAAGGCAAACGTCCGGCTCCTTGTCCCACAAGGAAGGTGCCAGCCCTGAAAGCTCTTGCTGCTCTTCACTGTCCCCGTGCAGCCTATGCACAGGCACAACAGCATTGGGGATCTGTGCTTGCCCAGGAACGGTACACCTCACGGTGTTCGTTCTCGGCATAGCATTTTTCTGAAAAGGCAAACGTCTGGCTCCTTGTCCCACAAGGAAGGTGCCAGCCCTGAAAGCTCTTGCTGCTCTTCACTGTCCCCGTGCAGCCTATGCACAGGCACAACAGCATTCGGGATCTGTGCTTGCCCAGGATCGGTACACCTCTCGGTGTCCGTTCTCAGCATAACATTTTTCTGAAAAGGCAAACGTCCGGCTCCTTGTCCCACAAGGAAGGTGCCAGCCCTGAAAGCTCTTGCTGCTCTTCACTGTCCCCGTGCAGCCTATGCACAGGCACAACAGCATTCGGGATCTGTGCTTGCCCAGGATCGGTACACCTCTCGGTGTCCGTTCTCAGCATAACATTTTTCTGAAAAGGCAAACGTCCGGCTCCTTGTCCCACAAGGAAGGTGCCAGCCCTGAAAGCTCGTGCTGCTCTTCACTGTCCCCGTGCAGCCTATGCACAGGCACAACAGCATTCGGGATCTGTGCTTGCCCAGGAGCGGTACACCTCTCGGTGTTCGTTCTCGGCAGAGGCTCTTCCGAAAAGGCAAACGTCCTGCTCCTTGTCCCACAAGGAAGGTGCCAGCCCTTAAAGCTCGTGCTGCTCTTCACTGTCCCCGTGCAGCCTATGCACAGGCACAACAGCATTGGGGATATGTGCTTGCCCAGGATCGGTACACCTCACGGTGTTCGTTCTCGGCATAGCATTTTTCTGAAAAGGCAAACGTCCGGCTCCTTGTCCCACAAGGAAGGTGCCAGCCCTGAAAGCTCGTGCTGCTCTTCACTGTCCCCGTGCAGCCTATGCACAGGCACAACAGCATTGGGGATCTGTGCTTGCCCAGGAACGGTACACCTCACGGTGTTCGTTCTCGGCAGAGGCTCTTCCGAAAAGGCAAACGTCCAGCTCCTTGTCCCACAAGGAAGGTGCCAGCCCTGAAAGCTCGTGCTGCTCTTCACTGTCCCCGTGCAGCCTATGCACAGGCACAACAGCATTGGGGATCCGTGCTTGCCCAGGATCGGTACACCTCACGGTGTCCGTTCTCGGCATAGCATTTTTCTGAAAAGGCAAACGTCCGGCTCCTTGTCCCACAAGGAAGGTGCCAGCCCTGAAAGCTCTTGCTGCTCTTCACTGTCCCCGTGCAGCCTATGCACAGGCACAACAGCATTGGGGATCTGTGCTTGCCCAGGAACGGTACACCTCACGGTGTTCGTTCTCGGCAGAGGCTCTTCCGAAAAGGCAAACGTCCGGCTCCTTGTCCCACAAGGAAGGTGCCAGCCCTGAAAGCTCTTGCTGCTCTTCACTGTCCCCGTGCAGCCTATGCATAGGCACAACAGCATTCGGGATCTGTGCTTGCCCAGGATCGGTACACCTCTCGGTGTCCGTTCTCAGCATAACATTTTTCTGAAAAGGCAAACGTCCGGCTCCTTGTCCCACAAGGAAGGTGCCAGCCCTGAAAGCTCTTGCTGCTCTTCACTGTCCCCGTGCAGCCTATGCACAGGCACAACAGCATTCGGGATCTGTGCTTGCCCAGGAGCGGTACACCTCTCGGTGTTCGTTCTCGGCAGAGGCTCTTCCGAAAAGGCAAACGTCCTGCTCCTTGTCCCACAAGGAAGGTGCCAGCCCTTAAAGCTCGTGCTGCTCTTCACTGTCCCCGTGCAGCCTATGCACAGGCACAACAGCATTGGGGATATGTGCTTGCCCAGGATCGGTACACCTCACGGTGTTCGTTCTCGGCATAGCATTTTTCTGAAAAGGCAAACGTCCGGCTCCTTGTCCCACAAGGAAGGTGCCAGCCCTGAAAGCTCGTGCTGCTCTTCACTGTCCCCGTGCAGCCTATGCACAGGCACAACAGCATTGGGGATCTGTGCTTGCCCAGGAACGGTACACCTCACGGTGTTCGTTCTCGGCAGAGGCTCTTCCGAAAAGGCAAACGTCCAGCTCCTTGTCCCACAAGGAAGGTGCCAGCCCTGAAAGCTCGTGCTGCTCTTCACTGTCCCCGTGCAGCCTATGCACAGGCACAACAGCATTGGGGATCCGTGCTTGCCCAGGATCGGTACACCTCACGGTGTCCGTTCTCGGCATAGCATTTTTCTGAAAAGGCAAACGTCCGGCTCCTTGTCCCACAAGGAAGGTGCCAGCCCTGAAAGCTCTTGCTGCTCTTCACTGTCCCCGTGCAGCCTATGCACAGGCACAACAGCATTGGGGATCTGTGCTTGCCCAGGAACGGTACACCTCACGGTGTTCGTTCTCGGCAGAGGCTCTTCCGAAAAGGCAAACGTCCGGCTCCTTGTCCCACAAGGAAGGTGCCAGCCCTGAAAGCTCTTGCTGCTCTTCACTGTCCCCGTGCAGCCTATGCATAGGCACAACAGCATTCGGGATCTGTGCTTGCCCAGGATCGGTACACCTCTCGGTGTCCGTTCTCAGCATAACATTTTTCTGAAAAGGCAAACGTCCGGCTCCTTGTCCCACAAGGAAGGTGCCAGCCCTGAAAGCTCTTGCTGCTCTTCACTGTCCCCGTGCAGCCTATGCACGGGCACAACAGCATTGGGGATCTGTGCTTGCCCAGGAACGGTACACCTCACGGTGTTCGTTCTCGGCAGAGGCTCTTCCGAAAAGGCAAACGTCCGGCTCCTTGTCCCACAAGGAAGGTGCCAGCCCTGAAAGCTCTTGCTGCTCTTCACTGTCCCCGTGCAGCCTATGCACAGGCACAACAGCATTCGGGATCTGTGCTTGCCCAGGAACGGTACACCTCACGGTGTTCGTTCTCGGCATAGCATTTTTCTGAAAAGGCAAACGTCCGGCTCCTTGTCCCACAAGGAAGGTGCCAGCCCTGAAAGCTCTTGCTGCTCTTCACTGTCCCCGTGCAGCCTATGCACAGGCACAACAGCATTGGGGATCTGTGCTTGCCCAGGAACGGTACACCTCTCGGTGTCCGTTCTCGGCATAGCATTTTTCTGAAAAGGCAAATGTCCGGCTCCTTGTCCCACAAGGAAGGTGCCAGCCCTGAAAGCTCTTGCTGCTCTTCACTGTCCCCGTGCACCCTATGCACAGGAACAACAGCACTGGGGATCTGTGCTTGCCCAGGAACGGTACACCTCACGGTGTTCGTTCTCAGCAGAGCCTCTTTCCGAAAAGGCAAACGTCCGGCTCCTTGTCCCACAAGGAAGGTGCCAGCCCTGAAAGCTCTTGCTGCTCTTCACTGTCCCCGTGCAGCCTATGCACAGGCACAACAGCATTGGGGATCTGTGCTTGCCCAGGAACGGTACACCTCACGGTGTTCGTTCTCGGCAGAGGCTCTTCCGAAAAGGCAAACGTCCAGCTCCTTGTCCCACAAGGAAGGTGCCAGCCCTGAAAGCTCGTGCTGCTCTTCACTGTCCCCGTGCAGCCTATGCACAGGCACAACAGCATTCGGGATCTGTGCTTGCCCAGGATCGGTACACCTCACGGTGTTCGTTCTCGGCAGAGGCTCTTCCGAAAAGGCAAACGTCCAGCTCCTTGTCCCACAAGGAAGGTGCCAGCCCTGAAAGCTCTTGCTGCTCTTCACTGTCCCCGTGCAACCTATGCACAGGCACAACAGCATTGGGGATATGTGCTTGCCCAGGATCGGTACATCTCACGGTGTTCTTTCTCGGCATAGCATTTTTCTGAAAAGGCAAACGTCCGGCTCCTTGTCCCACAAGGAAGGTGCCAGCCCTGAAAGCTCGTGCTGCTCTTCACTGTCCCCGTGCAGCCTATGCACAGGCACAACAGCATTGGGGATCTGTGCTTGCCCAGGAACGGTACACCTCTCGGTGTTCGTTCTCGGCAGAGACTCTTCCAAAAAGGCAAACGTCCGGCTCCTTGTCCCACAAGGAAGGTGCCAGCCCTGAAAGCTCTTGCTGCTCTTCACTGTCCCCGTGCAGCCTATGCACAGGCACAACAGCATTGGGGATCTGTGCTTGCCCAGGATCGGTACACCTCACGGTGTTCGTTCTCGGCATAGCATTTTTCTGAAAAGGCAAACGTCCGGCTCCTTGTCCCACAAGGAAGGTGCCAGCCCTGAAAGCTCTTGCTGCTCTTCACTGTCCCCGTGCAGCCTATGCACAGGCACAACAGCATTGGGGATCTGTGCTTGCCCAGGAACGGTACACCTCACGGTGTTCGTTCTCAGCAGAGGCTCTTCCGAAAAGGCAAACGTCCAGCTCCTTGTCCCACAAGGAAGGTGCCAGCCCTGAAAGCTCTTGCTGCTCTTCACTGTCCCCGTGCAGCCTATGCACAGGCACAACAGCATTCGGGATCCGTGCTTGCCCAGGATCGGTACACCTCTCGGTGTCCGTTCTCAGCATAACATTTTTCTGAAAAGGCAAACGTCCGGCTCCTTGTCCCACAAGGAAGGTGCCAGCCCTGAAAGCTCTTGCTGCTCTTCACTGTCCCCGTGCAGCCTATGCACAGGCACAACAGCATTGGGGATCTGTGCTTGCCCAGGAACGGTACACCTCACGGTGTTCGTTCTCGGCATAGCATTTTTCTGAAAAGGCAAACGTCTGGCTCCTTGTCCCACAAGGAAGGTGCCAGCCCTGAAAGCTCTTGCTGCTCTTCACTGTCCCCGTGCAGCCTATGCACAGGCACAACAGCATTCGGGATCTGTGCTTGCCCAGGATCGGTACACCTCTCGGTGTCCGTTCTCAGCATAACATTTTTCTGAAAAGGCAAACGTCCGGCTCCTTGTCCCACAAGGAAGGTGCCAGCCCTGAAAGCTCTTGCTGCTCTTCACTGTCCCCGTGCAGCCTATGCACAGGCACAACAGCATTCGGGATCTGTGCTTGCCCAGGATCGGTACACCTCTCGGTGTCCGTTCTCAGCATAACATTTTTCTGAAAAGGCAAACGTCCGGCTCCTTGTCCCACAAGGAAGGTGCCAGCCCTGAAAGCTCTTGCTGCTCTTCACTGTCCCCGTGCAGCCTATGCACAGGCACAACAGCATTCGGGATCTGTGCTTGCCCAGGAGCGGTACACCTCTCGGTGTTCGTTCTCGGCAGAGGCTCTTCCGAAAAGGCAAACGTCCTGCTCCTTGTCCCACAAGGAAGGTGCCAGCCCTTAAAGCTCGTGCTGCTCTTCACTGTCCCCGTGCAGCCTATGCACAGGCACAACAGCATTGGGGATATGTGCTTGCCCAGGATCGGTACACCTCACGGTGTTCGTTCTCGGCATAGCATTTTTCTGAAAAGGCAAACGTCCGGCTCCTTGTCCCACAAGGAAGGTGCCAGCCCTGAAAGCTCGTGCTGCTCTTCACTGTCCCCGTGCAGCCTATGCACAGGCACAACAGCATTGGGGATCTGTGCTTGCCCAGGAACGGTACACCTCACGGTGTTCGTTCTCGGCAGAGGCTCTTCCGAAAAGGCAAACGTCCAGCTCCTTGTCCCACAAGGAAGGTGCCAGCCCTGAAAGCTCGTGCTGCTCTTCACTGTCCCCGTGCAGCCTATGCACAGGCACAACAGCATTGGGGATCCGTGCTTGCCCAGGATCGGTACACCTCACGGTGTCCGTTCTCGGCATAGCATTTTTCTGAAAAGGCAAACGTCCGGCTCCTTGTCCCACAAGGAAGGTGCCAGCCCTGAAAGCTCTTGCTGCTCTTCACTGTCCCCGTGCAGCCTATGCACAGGCACAACAGCATTGGGGATCTGTGCTTGCCCAGGAACGGTACACCTCACGGTGTTCGTTCTCGGCAGAGGCTCTTCCGAAAAGGCAAACGTCCGGCTCCTTGTCCCACAAGGAAGGTGCCAGCCCTGAAAGCTCTTGCTGCTCTTCACTGTCCCCGTGCAGCCTATGCATAGGCACAACAGCATTCGGGATCTGTGCTTGCCCAGGATCGGTACACCTCTCGGTGTCCGTTCTCAGCATAACATTTTTCTGAAAAGGCAAACGTCCGGCTCCTTGTCCCACAAGGAAGGTGCCAGCCCTGAAAGCTCTTGCTGCTCTTCACTGTCCCCGTGCAGCCTATGCACAGGCACAACAGCATTGGGGATCTGTGCTTGCCCAGGAACGGTACACCTCACGGTGTTCGTTCTCGGCAGAGGCTCTTCCGAAAAGGCAAACGTCCGGCTCCTTGTCCCACAAGGAAGGTGCCAGCCCTGAAAGCTCGTGCTGCTCTTCACTGTCCCCGTGCAGCCTATGCACAGGCACAACAGCATTCGGGATCTGTGCTTGCCCAGGATCGGTACACCTCTCGGTGTCCGTTCTCAGCATAACATTTTTCTGAAAAGGCAAACGTCCGGCTCCTTGTCCCACAAGGAAGGTGCCAGCAGTGAAAGCTCTTGCTGCTCTTCACTGTCCCCGTGCAGCCTATGCACAGGCACAACAGCATTCGGGATATGTGCTTGCCCAGGATCGGTACACCTCACGGTGTCCCTTCTCGGCATAACATTTTTCTGAAAAGGCAAACGTCCGGCTCCTTGTCCCACAAGGAAGGTGCCAGCCCTGAAAGCTCTTGCTGCTCTTCACTGTCCCCGTGCAGCCTATGCACAGGCACAACAGCATTGGGGATCTGTGCTTGCCCAGGAGCGGTACACCTCTCGGTGTTCGTTCTCGGCAGAGGCTCTTCCGAAAAGGCAAACGTCCTGCTCCTTGTCCCACAAGGAAGGTGCCAGCCCTTAAAGCTCGTGCTGCTCTTCACTGTCCCCGTGCAGCCTATGCACAGGCACAACAGCATTGGGGATATGTGCTTGCCCAGGATCGGTACACCTCACGGTGTTCGTTCTCGGCATAGCATTTTTCTGAAAAGGCAAACGTCCGGCTCCTTGTCCCACAAGGAAGGTGCCAGCCCTGAAAGCTCGTGCTGCTCTTCACTGTCCCCGTGCAGCCTATGCACAGGCACAACAGCATTGGGGATCTGTGCTTGCCCAGGAACGGTACACCTCACGGTGTTCGTTCTCTGCAGAGGCTCTTCCGAAAAGGCAAACGTCCAGCTCCTTGTCCCACATGGAAGGTGCCAGCCCTGAAAGCTCGTGCTGCTCTTCACTGTCCCCGTGCAGCCTATGCACAGGCACAACAGCATTGGGGATCCGTGCTTGCCCAGGATCGGTACACCTCACGGTGTCCGTTCTCGGCATTGCATTTTTCTGAAAAGGCAAACGTCCGGCTCCTTGTCCCACAAGGAAGGTGCCAGCCCTGAAAGCTCTTGCTGCTCTTCACTGTCCCCGTGCAGCCTATGCACAGGCACAACAGCATTGGGGATCTGTGCTTGCCCAGGAACGGTACACCTCACGGTGTTCGTTCTCGGCAGAGGCTTTTCCGAAAAGGCAAACGTCCGGCTCCTTGTCCCACAAGGAAGGTGCCAGCCCTGAAAGCTCTTGCTGCTCTTCACTGTCCCCGTGCAGCCTATGCACAGGCACAACAGCATTCGGGATCTGTGCTTGCCCAGGAACGGTACACCTCTCGGTGTTCGTTCTCGGCATAGCATTTTTCTGAAAAGGCAAACGTCCGGCTCCTTGTCCCACAAGGAAGGTGCCAGCCCTGAAAGCTCTTGCTGCTCTTCACTGTCCTCATGTAGCCTATGCAGAGGCACAACAGCATTGGGGATCTGTGCTTGCCCAGGAACGGTACACCTCTCGGTGTCCGTTCTCGGCATAGCATTTTTCTGAAAAGGCAAACGTCCGGCTCCTTGTCCCACAAGGAAGGTGCCAGCCCTGAAAGCTCTTGCTGCTCTTCACTGTCCCCGTGCACCCTATCCACAGGAACAACAGCACTGGGGATCTGTGCTTGCCCAGGAACGGTACACCTCACGGTGTTCGTTCTCAGCAGAGCCTCTTTCCGAAAAGGCAAACGTCCGGCTCCTTGTCCCACAAGGAAGGTGCCAGCCCTGAAAGCTCTTGCTGCTCTTCACTGTCCCCGTGCAGCCTATGCACAGGCACAACAGCATTGGGGATCTGTGCTTGCCCAGGATCGGTACACCTCACGGTGTTCGTTCTCGGCAGAGGCTCTTCCGAAAAGGCAAACGTCCAGCTCCTTGTCCCACAAGGAAGGTGCCAGCCCTGAAAGCTCTTGCTGCTCTTCACTGTCCCCGTGCAGCCTATGCACAGGCACAACAGCATTGGGGATATGTGCTTGCCCAGGATCGGTACATCTCACGGTGTTCTTTCTCGGCATAGCATTTTTCTGAAAAGGCAAACATCCGGCTCCTTGTCCCACAAGGAAGGTGCCAGCCCTGAAAGCTCTTGCTGCTCTTCACTGTCCCCGTGCAGCCTATGCACAGGCACAACAGCATTGGGGATATGTGCTTGCCCAGGATCGGTACACCTCACGGTGTTCGTTCTCGGCATAGCATTTTTCTGAAAAGGCAAACGTCCGGCTCCTTGTCCCACAAGGAAGGTGCCAGCCCTGAAAGCTCTTGCTGCTCTTCACTGTCCCCGTGCAGCCTATGCACAGGCACAACAGCATTGGGGATCTGTGCTTGCCCAGGAACGGTACACCTCACGGTGTTCGTTCTCGGCAGAGGCTCTTCCGAAAAGGCAAACGTCCGGCTCCTTGTCCCACAAGGAAGGTGCCAGCCCTGAAAGCTCTTGCTGCTCTTCACTGTCCCCGTGCAGCCTATGCACAGGCACAACAGCATTCGGGATCTGTGCTTGCCCAGGATCGGTACACCTCTCGGTGTCTGTTCTCAGCATAACATTTTTCTGAAAAGGCAAACGTCCGGCTCCTTGTCCCACAAGGAAGGTGCCAGCCCTGAAAGCTCTTGCTGCTCTTCACTGTCCCCGTGCAGCCTATGCACAGGCACAACAGCATTGGGGATCCGTGCTTGCCCAGGATCGGTACACCTCACGGTGTCCGTTCTCGGCATAGCATTTTTCTGAAAAGGCAAACGTCCGGCTCCTTGTCCCAAAAGGAAGGTGCCAGCCCTGAAAGCTCGTGCTGCTCTTCACTGTCCCCGTGCAGCCTATGCACAGGCACAACAGCATTGGGGATCTGTGCTTGCCCAGGAACGGTACACCTCACGGTGTTCGTTCTCGGCAGAGGCTCTTCCGAAAAGGCAAACGTCCGGCTCCTTGTCCCACAAGGAAGGTGCCAGCCCTGAAAGCTCTTGCTGCTCTTCACTGTCCCAGTGCAGCCTATGCATAGGCACAACAGCATTGGGGATCTGTGCTTGCCCAGGAACGGTACACCTCACGGTGTTCGTTCTCGGCAGAGGCTCTTCCGAAAAGGCAAACGTCCGGCTCCTTGTCCCACAAGGAAGGTGCCAGCCCTGAAAGCTCTTGCTGCTCTTCACTGTCCCCGTGCAGCCTATGCACAGGCACAACAGCATTCGGGATCTGTGCTTGCCCAGGAGCGGTACACCTCTCGGTGTTCGTTCTCGGCAGAGGCTCTTCCGAAAAGGCAAACGTCCTGCTCCTTGTCCCACAAGGAAGGTGCCAGCCCTTAAAGCTCGTGCTGCTCTTCACTGTCCCCGTGCAGCCTATGCACAGGCACAACAGCATTGGGGATCTGTGCTTGCCCAGGATCGGTACACCTCACGGTGTTCGTTCTCGGCATAGCATTTTTCTGAAAAGGCAAACGTCCGGCTCCTTGTCCCACAAGGAAGGTGCCAGCCCTGAAAGCTCTTGCTGCTCTTCACTGTCCCCGTGCAGCCTATGCACAGGCACAACAGCATTGGGGATCTGTGCTTGCCCAGGATCGGTACACCTCACGGTGTTCGTTCTCGGCATAGCATTTTTCTGAAAAGGCAAACGTCCGGCTCCTTGTCCCACAAGGAAGGTGCCAGCCCTGAAAGCTCTTGCTGCTCTTCACTGTCCCCGTGCAGCCTATGCACAGGCACAACAGCATTGGGGATCTGTGCTTGCCCAGGAACGGTACACCTCACGGTGTTCGTTCTCAGCAGAGGCTCTTCCGAAAAGGCAAACGTCCAGCTCCTTGTCCCACAAGGAAGGTGCCAGCCCTGAAAGCTCGTGCTGCTCTTCACTGTCCCCGTGCAGCCTATGCACAGGCACAACAGCATTCGGGATCCGTGCTTGCCCAGGATCGGTACACCTCTCGGTGTCCGTTCTCAGCATAACATTTTTCTGAAAAGGCAAACGTCCGGCTCCTTGTCCCACAAGGAAGGTGCCAGCCCTGAAAGCTCTTGCTGCTCTTCACTGTCCCCGTGCAGCCTATGCACAGGCACAACAGCATTGGGGATCTGTGCTTGCCCAGGAACGGTACACCTCACGGTGTTCGTTCTCGGCATAGCATTTTTCTGAAAAGGCAAACGTCCGGCTCCTTGTCCCACAAGGAAGGTGCCAGCCCTGAAAGCTCTTGCTGCTCTTCACTGTCCCCGTGCAGCCTATGCACAGGCACAACAGCATTCGGGATCTGTGCTTGCCCAGGATCGGTACACCTCTCGGTGTCCGTTCTCAGCATAACATTTTTCTGAAAAGGCAAACGTCCGGCTCCTTGTCCCACAAGGAAGGTGCCAGCCCTGAAAGCTCTTGCTGCTCTTCACTGTCCCCGTGCAGCCTATGCACAGGCACAACAGCATTCGGGATCTGTGCTTGCCCAGGATCGGTACACCTCTCGGTGTCCGTTCTCAGCATAACATTTTTCTGAAAAGGCAAACGTCCGGCTCCTTGTCCCACAAGGAAGGTGCCAGCCCTGAAAGCTCTTGCTGCTCTTCACTGTCCCCGTGCAGCCTATGCACAGCACAACAGCATTCGGGATCTGTGCTTGCCCAGGAACGGTACACCTCACGGTGTTCGTTCTCGGCATAGCATTTTTCTGAAAAGGCAAACGTCCGGCTCCTTGTCCCACAAGGAAGGTGCCAGCCCTGAAAGCTCTTGCTGCTCTTCACTGTCCCCGTGCAGCCTATGCACAGGCACAACAGCATTCGGGATCTGTGCTTGCCCAGGAGCGGTACACCTCTCGGTGTTCGTTCTCGGCAGAGGCTCTTCCGAAAAGGCAAACGTCCTGCTCCTTGTCCCACAAGGAAGGTGCCAGCCCTTAAAGCTCGTGCTGCTCTTCACTGTCCCCGTGCAGCCTATGCACAGGCACAACAGCATTGGGGATATGTGCTTGCCCAGGATCGGTACACCTCACGGTGTTCGTTCTCGGCATAGCATTTTTCTGAAAAGGCAAACGTCCGGCTCCTTGTCCCACAAGGAAGGTGCCAGCCCTGAAAGCTCTTGCTGCTCTTCACTGTCCCCGTGCAACCTATGCACAGGCACAACAGCATTGGGGATATGTGCTTGCCCACGATCGGTACATCTCACGGTGTTCTTTCTCGGCATAGCATTTTTCTGAAAAGGCAAACGTCCGGCTCCTTGTCCCACAAGGAAGGTGCCAGCCCTGAAAGCTCTTGCTGCTCTTCACTGTCCCCGTGCAGCCTATGCACAGGCACAACAGCATTGGGGATCTGTGCTTGCCCAGGAACGGTACACCTCTCGGTGTTCGTTCTCGGCAGAGAATCTTCCAAAAAGGCAAACGTCCGGCTCCTTGTCCCACAAGGAAGGTGCCAGCCCTGAAAGCTCTTGCTGCTCTTCACTGTCCCCGTGCAGCCTATGCACAGGCACAACAGCATTGGGGATCTGTGCTTGCCCAGGATCGGTACACCTCACGGTGTTCGTTCTCGGCATAGCATTTTTCTGAAAAGGCAAACGTCCGGCTCCTTGTCCCACAAGGAAGGTGCCAGCCCTGAAAGCTCTTGCTGCTCTTCACTGTCCCCGTGCAGCCTATGCACAGGCACAACAGCATTGGGGATCTGTGCTTGCCCAGGAACGGTACACCTCACGGTGTTCGTTCTCAGCAGAGGCTCTTCCGAAAAGGCAAACGTCCAGCTCCTTGTCCCACAAGGAAGGTGCCAGCCCTGAAAGCTCTTGCTGCTCTTCACTGTCCCCGTGCAGCCTATGCACAGGCACAACAGCATTCGGGATCCGTGCTTGCCCAGGATCGGTACACCTCTCGGTGTCCGTTCTCAGCATAACATTTTTCTGAAAAGGCAAACGTCCGGCTCCTTGTCCCACAAGGAAGGTGCCAGCCCTGAAAGCTCTTGCTGCTCTTCACTGTCCCCGTGCAGCCTATGCACAGGCACAACAGCATTGGGGATCTGTGCTTGCCCAGGAACGGTACACCTCACGGTGTTCGTTCTCGGCATAGCATTTTTCTGAAAAGGCAAACGTCCGGCTCCTTGTCCCACAAGGAAGGTGCCAGCCCTGAAAGCTCTTGCTGCTCTTCACTGTCCCAGTGCAGCCTATGCACAGGCACAACAGCATTCGGGATCTGTGCTTGCCCAGGATCGGTACACCTCACGGTGTTCGTTCTCGGCATAGCATTTTTCTGAAAAGGCAAACGTCCGGCTCCTTGTCCCACAAGGAAGGTGCCAGCCCTGAAAGCTCTTGCTGCTCTTCACTGTCCCCGTGCAGCCTATGCACAGGCACAACAGCATTGGGGATCTGTGCTTGCCCAGGAACGGTACACCTCACGGTGTTCGTTCTCAGCAGAGGCTCTTCCGAAAAGGCAAACGTCCAGCTCCTTGTCCCACAAGGAAGGTGCCAGCCCTGAAAGCTCTTGCTGCTCTTCACTGTCCCCGTGCAGCCTATGCACAGGCACAACAGCATTCGGGATCCGTGCTTGCCCAGGATCGGTACACCTCTCGGTGTCCGTTCTCAGCATAACATTTTTCTGAAAAGGCAAACGTCCGGCTCCTTGTCCCACAAGGAAGGTGCCAGCCCTGAAAGCTCTTGCTGCTCTTCACTGTCCCCGTGCAGCCTATGCACAGGCACAACAGCATTCGGGATCTGTGCTTGCCCAGGATCGGTACACCTCTCGGTGTCCGTTCTCAGCATAACATTTTTCTGAAAAGGCAAACGTCCGGCTCCTTGTCCCACAAGGAAGGTGCCAGCCCTGAAAGCTCTTGCTGCTCTTCACTGTCCCCGTGCAGCCTATGCACAGGCACAACAGCATTCGGGATCTGTGCTTGCCCAGGATCGGTACACCTCACGGTGTCCGTTCTCAGCATAACATTTTTCTGAAAAGGCAAACGTCCGGCTCCTTGTCCCACAAGGAAGGTGCCAGCCCTGAAAGCTCTTGCTGCTCTTCACTGTCCCCGTGCAGCCTATGCACAGGCACAACAGCATTCGGGATCTGTGCTTGCCCAGGAACGGTACACCTCACGGTGTTCGTTCTCGGCATAGCATTTTTCTGAAAAGGCAAACGTCCGGCTCCTTGTCCCACAAGGAAGGTGCCAGCCCTGAAAGCTCTTGCTGCTCTTCACTGTCCCCGTGCAGCCTATGCACAGGCACAACAGCATTCGGGATCTGTGCTTGCCCAGGAGCGGTACACCTCTCGGTGTTCGTTCTCGGCAGAGGCTCTTCCGAAAAGGCAAACGTCCTGCTCCTTGTCCCACAAGGAAGGTGCCAGCCCTTAAAGCTCGTGCTGCTCTTCACTGTCCCCGTGCAGCCTATGCACAGGCACAACAGCATTGGGGATATGTGCTTGCCCAGGATCGGTACACCTCACGGTGTTCGTTCTCGGCATAGCATTTTTCTGAAAAGGCAAACGTCCGGCTCCTTGTCCCACAAGGAAGGTGCCAGCCCTGAAAGCTCGTGCTGCTCTTCACTGTCCCCGTGCAGCCTATGCACAGGCACAACAGCATTGGGGATCTGTGCTTGCCCAGGAACGGTACACCTCACGGTGTTCGTTCTCGGCAGAGGCTCTTCCGAAAAGGCAAACGTCCAGCTCCTTGTCCCACATGGAAGGTGCCAGCCCTGAAAGCTCGTGCTGCTCTTCACTGTCCCCGTGCAGCCTATGCACAGGCACAACAGCATTGGGGATCCGTGCTTGCCCAGGATCGGTACACCTCACGGTGTCCGTTCTCGGCATAGCATTTTTCTGAAAAGGCAAACGTCCGGCTCCTTGTCCCACAAGGAAGGTGCCAGCCCTGAAAGCTCTTGCTGCTCTTCACTGTCCCCGTGCAGCCTATGCACAGGCACAACAGCATTGGGGATCTGTGCTTGCCCAGGAACGGTACACCTCACGGTGTTCGTTCTCGGCAGAGGCTCTTCCGAAAAGGCAAACGTCCGGCTCCTTGTCCCACAAGGAAGGTGCCAGCCCTGAAAGCTCTTGCTGCTCTTCACTGTCCCCGTGCAGCCTATGCATAGGCACAACAGCATTCGGGATCTGTGCTTGCCCAGGATCGGTACACCTCTCGGTGTCCGTTCTCAGCATAACATTTTACTGAAAAGGCAAACGTCCGGCTCCTTGTCCCACAAGGAAGGTGCCAGCCCTGAAAGCTCTTGCTGCTCTTCACTGTCCCCGTGCAGCCTATGCACAGGCACAACAGCATTGGGGATCTGTGCTTGCCCAGGAACGGTACACCTCACGGTGTTCGTTCTCGGCAGAGGCTCTTCCGAAAAGGCAAACGTCCGGCTCCTTGTCCCACAAGGAAGGTGCCAGCCCTGAAAGCTCTTGCTGCTCTTCACTGTCCCCGTGCAGCCTATGCACAGGCACAACAGCATTCGGGATCTGTGCTTGCCCAGGAACGGTACACCTCACGGTGTTCGTTCTCGGCATAGCATTTTTCTGAAAAGGCAAACGTCCGGCTCCTTGTCCCACAAGGAAGGTGCCAGCCCTGAAAGCTCTTGCTGCTCTTCACTGTCCTCATGTAGCCTATGCAGAGGCACAACAGCATTGGGGATCTGTGCTTGCCCAGGAACGGTACACCTCTCGGTGTCCGTTCTCGGCATAGCATTTTTCTGAAAAGGCAAACGTCCGGCTCCTTGTCCCACAAGGAAGGTGCCAGCCCTGAAAGCTCTTGCTGCTCTTCACTGTCCCCGTGCAGCCTATGCACAGGAACAACAGCACTGGGGATCTGTGCTTGCCCAGGAACGGTACACCTCACGGTGTTCGTTCTCAGCAGAGCCTCTTTCCGAAAAGGCAAACGTCCGGCTCCTTGTCCCACAAGGAAGGTGCCAGCCCTGAAAGCTCTTGCTGCTCTTCACTGTCCCCGTGCAGCCTATGCACAGGCACAACAGCATTGGGGATCTGTGCTTGCCCAGGAACGGTACACCTCACGGTGTTCGTTCTCGGCAGAGGCTCTTCCGAAAAGGCAAACGTCCAGCTCCTTGTCCCACAAGGAAGGTGCCAGCCCTGAAAGCTCGTGCTGCTCTTCACTGTCCCCGTGCAGCCTATGCACAGGCACAACAGCATTGGGGACCTGTGCTTGCCCAGGAACGGTACACCTCACGGTGTTCGTTCTCGGCAGAGGCTCTTCCGAAAAGGCAAACGTCCAGCTCCTTGTCCCACAAGGAAGGTGCCAGCCCTGAAAGCTCTTGCTGCTCTTCACTGTCCCCGTGCAGCCTATGCACAGGCACAACAGCATTGGGGATATGTGCTTGCCCAGGATCGGTACATCTCACGGTGTTCTTTCTCGGCATAGCATTTTTCTGAAAAGGCAAACGTCCGGCTCCTTGTCCCACAAGGAAGGTGCCAGCCCTGAAAGCTCTTGCTGCTCTTCACTGTCCCCGTGCAGCCTATGCACAGGCACAACAGCATTGGGGATATGTGCTTGCCCAGGATCGGTACACCTCACGGTGTTCGTTCTCGGCATAGCATTTTTCTGAAAAGGCAAACGTCCGGCTCCTTGTCCCACAAGGAAGGTGCCAGCCCTGAAAGCTCTTGCTGCTCTTCACTGTCCCCGTGCAGCCTATGCACAGGCACAACAGCATTGGGGATCTGTGCTTGCCCAGGAACGGTACACCTCACGGTGTTCGTTCTCGGCAGAGGCTCTTCCGAAAAGGCAAACGTCCAGCTCCTTGTCCCACAAGGAAGGTGCCAGCCCTGAAAGCTCTTGCTGCTCTTCACTGTCCCCGTGCAGCCTATGCACAGGCACAACAGCATTCGGGATCCGTGCTTGCCCAGGATCGGTACACCTCTCGGTGTCCGTTCTCAGCATAACATTTTTCTGAAAAGGCAAACGTCCGGCTCCTTGTCCCACAAGGAAGGTGCCAGCCCTGAAAGCTCTTGCTGCTCTTCACTGTCCCCGTGCAGCCTATGCACAGGCACAACAGCATTGGGGATCTGTGCTTGCCCAGGAACGGTACACCTCACGGTGTTCGTTCTCGGCAGAGGCTCTTCCGAAAAGGCAAACGTCCGGCTCCTTGTCCCACAAGGAAGGTGCCAGCCCTGAAAGCTCTTGCTGCTCTTCACTGTCCCCGTGCAGCCTATGCACAGGCACAACAGCATTCGGGATCTGTGCTTGCCCAGGAACGGTACACCTCACGGTGTTCGTTCTCGGCATAGCATTTTTCTGAAAAGGCAAACGTCCGGCTCCTTGTCCCACAAGGAAGGTGCCAGCCCTGAAAGCTCTTGCTGCTCTTCACTGTCCCCGTGCAGCCTATGCACAGGCACAACAGCATTGGGGATCTGTGCTTGCCCAGGAACGGTACACCTCTCGGTGTCCGTTCTCGGCATAGCATTTTTCTGAAAAGGCAAATGTCCGGCTCCTTGTCCCACAAGGAAGGTGCCAGCCCTGAAAGCTCTTGCTGCTCTTCACTGTCCCCGTGCACCCTATGCACAGGAACAACAGCACTGGGGATCTGTGCTTGCCCAGAAACGGTACACCTCACGGTGTTCGTTCTCAGCAGAGCCTCTTTCCGAAAAGGCAAACGTCCGGCTCCTTGTCCCACAAGGAAGGTGCCAGCCCTGAAAGCTCTTGCTGCTCTTCACTGTCCCCGTGCAGCCTATGCACAGGCACAACAGCATTGGGGATCTGTGCTTGCCCAGGAACGGTACACCTCACGGTGTTCGTTCTCGGCAGAGGCTCTTCCGAAAAGGCAAACGTCCAGCTCCTTGTCCCACAAGGAAGGTGCCAGCCCTGAAAGCTCGTGCTGCTCTTCACTGTCCCCGTGCAGCCTATGCACAGGCACAACAGCATTCGGGATCTGTGCTTGCCCAGGATCGGTACACCTCTCGGTGTCCGTTCTCGGCAGAGGCTCTTCCGAAAAGGCAAACGTCCAGCTCCTTGTCCCACAAGGAAGGTGCCAGCCCTGAAAGCTCTTGCTGCTCTTCACTGTCCCCGTGCAACCTATGCACAGGCACAACAGCATTGGGGATATGTGCTTGCCCAGGATCGGTACATCTCACGGTGTTCTTTCTCGGCATAGCATTTTTCTGAAAAGGCAAACGTCCGGCTCCTTGTCCCACAAGGAAGGTGCCAGCCCTGAAAGCTCGTGCTGCTCTTCACTGTCCCCGTGCAGCCTATGCACAGGCACAACAGCATTGGGGATCTGTGCTTGCCCAGGAACGGTACACCTCTCGGTGTTCGTTCTCGGCAGAGACTCTTCCAAAAAGGCAAACGTCCGGCTCCTTGTCCCACAAGGAAGGTGCCAGCCCTGAAAGCTCTTGCTGCTCTTCACTGTCCCCGTGCAGCCTATGCACAGGCACAACAGCATTGGGGATCTGTGCTTGCCCAGGATCGGTACACCTCACGGTGTTCGTTCTCGGCATAGCATTTTTCTGAAAAGGCAAACGTCCGGCTCCTTGTCCCACAAGGAAGGTGCCAGCCCTGAAAGCTCTTGCTGCTCTTCACTGTCCCCGTGCAGCCTATGCACAGGCACAACAGCATTGGGGATCTGTGCTTGCCCAGGAACGGTACACCTCACGGTGTTCGTTCTCAGCAGAGGCTCTTCCGAAAAGGCAAACGTCCAGCTCCTTGTCCCACAAGGAAGGTGCCAGCCCTGAAAGCTCTTGCTGCTCTTCACTGTCCCCGTGCAGCCTATGCACAGGCACAACAGCATTCGGGATCCGTGCTTGCCCAGGATCGGTACACCTCTCGGTGTCCGTTCTCAGCATAACATTTTTCTGAAAAGGCAAACGTCCGGCTCCTTGTCCCACAAGGAAGGTGCCAGCCCTGAAAGCTCTTGCTGCTCTTCACTGTCCCCGTGCAGCCTATGCACAGGCACAACAGCATTGGGGATCTGTGCTTGCCCAGGAACGGTACACCTCACGGTGTTCGTTCTCGGCATAGCATTTTTCTGAAAAGGCAAACGTCCGGCTCCTTGTCCCACAAGGAAGGTGCCAGCCCTGAAAGCTCTTGCTGCTCTTCACTGTCCCCGTGCAGCCTATGCACAGGCACAACAGCATTCGGGATCTGTGCTTGCCCAGGATCGGTACACCTCTCGGTGTCCGTTCTCAGCATAACATTTTTCTGAAAAGGCAAACGTCCGGCTCCTTGTCCCACAAGGAAGGTGCCAGCCCTGAAAGCTCTTGCTGCTCTTCACTGTCCCCGTGCAGCCTATGCACAGGCACAACAGCATTCGGGATCTGTGCTTGCCCAGGATCGGTACACCTCTCGGTGTCCGTTCTCAGCATAACATTTTTCTGAAAAGGCAAACGTCCGGCTCCTTGTCCCACAAGGAAGGTGCCAGCCCTGAAAGCTCGTGCTGCTCTTCACTGTCCCCGTGCAGCCTATGCACAGGCACAACAGCATTCGGGATCTGTGCTTGCCCAGGAGCGGTACACCTCTCGGTGTTCGTTCTCGGCAGAGGCTCTTCCGAAAAGGCAAACGTCCTGCTCCTTGTCCCACAAGGAAGGTGCCAGCCCTTAAAGCTCGTGCTGCTCTTCACTGTCCCCGTGCAGCCTATGCACAGGCACAACAGCATTGGGGATATGTGCTTGCCCAGGATCGGTACACCTCACGGTGTTCGTTCTCGGCATAGCATTTTTCTGAAAAGGCAAACGTCCGGCTCCTTGTCCCACAAGGAAGGTGCCAGCCCTGAAAGCTCGTGCTGCTCTTCACTGTCCCCGTGCAGCCTATGCACAGGCACAACAGCATTGGGGATCTGTGCTTGCCCAGGAACGGTACACCTCACGGTGTTCGTTCTCGGCAGAGGCTCTTCCGAAAAGGCAAACGTCCAGCTCCTTGTCCCACAAGGAAGGTGCCAGCCCTGAAAGCTCGTGCTGCTCTTCACTGTCCCCGTGCAGCCTATGCACAGGCACAACAGCATTGGGGATCCGTGCTTGCCCAGGATCGGTACACCTCACGGTGTCCGTTCTCGGCATAGCATTTTTCTGAAAAGGCAAACGTCCGGCTCCTTGTCCCACAAGGAAGGTGCCAGCCCTGAAAGCTCTTGCTGCTCTTCACTGTCCCCGTGCAGCCTATGCACAGGCACAACAGCATTGGGGATCTGTGCTTGCCCAGGAACGGTACACCTCACGGTGTTCGTTCTCGGCAGAGGCTCTTCCGAAAAGGCAAACGTCCGGCTCCTTGTCCCACAAGGAAGGTGCCAGCCCTGAAAGCTCTTGCTGCTCTTCACTGTCCCCGTGCAGCCTATGCATAGGCACAACAGCATTCGGGATCTGTGCTTGCCCAGGATCGGTACACCTCTCGGTGTCCGTTCTCAGCATAACATTTTTCTGAAAAGGCAAACGTCCGGCTCCTTGTCCCACAAGGAAGGTGCCAGCCCTGAAAGCTCTTGCTGCTCTTCACTGTCCCCGTGCAGCCTATGCACAGGCACAACAGCATTGGGGATCTGTGCTTGCCCAGGAACGGTACACCTCACGGTGTTCGTTCTCGGCAGAGGCTCTTCCGAAAAGGCAAACGTCCGGCTCCTTGTCCCACAAGGAAGGTGCCAGCCCTGAAAGCTCGTGCTGCTCTTCACTGTCCCCGTGCAGCCTATGCACAGGCACAACAGCATTCGGGATCTGTGCTTGCCCAGGAACGGTACACCTCACGGTGTTCGTTCTCGGCATAGCATTTTTCTGAAAAGGCAAACGTCCGGCTCCTTGTCCCACAAGGAAGGTGCCAGCCCTGAAAGCTCTTGCTGCTCTTCACTGTCCCCGTGCAGCCTATGCACAGGCACAACAGCATTGGGGATCTGTGCTTGCCCAGGAACGGTACACCTCTCGGTGTCCGTTCTCGGCATAGCATTTTTCTGAAAAGGCAAATGTCCGGCTCCTTGTCCCACAAGGAAGGTGCCAGCCCTGAAAGCTCTTGCTGCTCTTCACTGTCCCCGTGCACCCTATGCACAGGAACAACAGCACTGGGGATCTGTGCTTGCCCAGAAACGGTACACCTCACGGTGTTCGTTCTCAGCAGAGCCTCTTTCCGAAAAGGCAAACGTCCGGCTCCTTGTCCCACAAGGAAGGTGCCAGCCCTGAAAGCTCTTGCTGCTCTTCACTGTCCCCGTGCAGCCTATGCACAGGCACAACAGCATTGGGGATCTGTGCTTGCCCAGGAACGGTACACCTCACGGTGTTCGTTCTCGGCAGAGGCTCTTCCGAAAAGGCAAACGTCCAGCTCCTTGTCCCACAAGGAAGGTGCCAGCCCTGAAAGCTCGTGCTGCTCTTCACTGTCCCCGTGCAGCCTATGCACAGGCACAACAGCATTCGGGATCTGTGCTTGCCCAGGATCGGTACACCTCACGGTGTTCGTTCTCGGCAGAGGCTCTTCCGAAAAGGCAAACGTCCAGCTCCTTGTCCCACAAGGAAGGTGCCAGCCCTGAAAGCTCTTGCTGCTCTTCACTGTCCCCGTGCAACCTATGCACAGGCACAACAGCATTGGGGATATGTGCTTGCCCAGGATCGGTACATCTCACGGTGTTCTTTCTCGGCATAGCATTTTTCTGAAAAGGCAAACGTCCGGCTCCTTGTCCCACAAGGAAGGTGCCAGCCCTGAAAGCTCGTGCTGCTCTTCACTGTCCCCGTGCAGCCTATGCACAGGCACAACAGCATTGGGGATCTGTGCTTGCCCAGGAACGGTACACCTCTCGGTGTTCGTTCTCGGCAGAGACTCTTCCAAAAAGGCAAACGTCCGGCTCCTTGTCCCACAAGGAAGGTGCCAGCCCTGAAAGCTCTTGCTGCTCTTCACTGTCCCCGTGCAGCCTATGCACAGGCACAACAGCATTGGGGATCTGTGCTTGCCCAGGATCGGTACACCTCACGGTGTTCGTTCTCGGCATAGCATTTTTCTGAAAAGGCAAACGTCCGGCTCCTTGTCCCACAAGGAAGGTGCCAGCCCTGAAAGCTCTTGCTGCTCTTCACTGTCCCCGTGCAGCCTATGCACAGGCACAACAGCATTGGGGATCTGTGCTTGCCCAGGAACGGTACACCTCACGGTGTTCGTTCTCAGCAGAGGCTCTTCCGAAAAGGCAAACGTCCAGCTCCTTGTCCCACAAGGAAGGTGCCAGCCCTGAAAGCTCTTGCTGCTCTTCACTGTCCCCGTGCAGCCTATGCACAGGCACAACAGCATTCGGGATCCGTGCTTGCCCAGGATCGGTACACCTCTCGGTGTCCGTTCTCAGCATAACATTTTTCTGAAAAGGCAAACGTCCGGCTCCTTGTCCCACAAGGAAGGTGCCAGCCCTGAAAGCTCTTGCTGCTCTTCACTGTCCCCGTGCAGCCTATGCACAGGCACAACAGCATTGGGGATCTGTGCTTGCCCAGGAACGGTACACCTCACGGTGTTCGTTCTCGGCATAGCATTTTTCTGAAAAGGCAAACGTCCGGCTCCTTGTCCCACAAGGAAGGTGCCAGCCCTGAAAGCTCTTGCTGCTCTTCACTGTCCCCGTGCAGCCTATGCACAGGCACAACAGCATTCGGGATCTGTGCTTGCCCAGGATCGGTACACCTCTCGGTGTCCGTTCTCAGCATAACATTTTTCTGAAAAGGCAAACGTCCGGCTCCTTGTCCCACAAGGAAGGTGCCAGCCCTGAAAGCTCTTGCTGCTCTTCACTGTCCCCGTGCAGCCTATGCAGAGGCACAACAGCATTGGGGATCTGTGCTTGCCCAGGAACGGTACACCTCTCGGTGTCCGTTCTCAGCATAACATTTTTCTGAAAAGGCAAACGTCCGGCTCCTTGTCCCACAAGGAAGGTGCCAGCCCTGAAAGCTCGTGCTGCTCTTCACTGTCCCCGTGCAGCCTATGCACAGGCACAACAGCATTCGGGATCTGTGCTTGCCCAGGAGCGGTACACCTCTCGGTGTTCGTTCTCGGCAGAGGCTCTTCCGAAAAGGCAAACGTCCTGCTCCTTGTCCCACAAGGAAGGTGCCAGCCCTTAAAGCTCGTGCTGCTCTTCACTGTCCCCGTGCAGCCTATGCACAGGCACAACAGCATTGGGGATATGTGCTTGCCCAGGATCGGTACACCTCACGGTGTTCGTTCTCGGCATAGCATTTTTCTGAAAAGGCAAACGTCCGGCTCCTTGTCCCACAAGGAAGGTGCCAGCCCTGAAAGCTCGTGCTGCTCTTCACTGTCCCCGTGCAGCCTATGCACAGGCACAACAGCATTGGGGATCTGTGCTTGCCCAGGAACGGTACACCTCACGGTGTTCGTTCTCGGCAGAGGCTCTTCCGAAAAGGCAAACGTCCAGCTCCTTGTCCCACAAGGAAGGTGCCAGCCCTGAAAGCTCGTGCTGCTCTTCACTGTCCCCGTGCAGCCTATGCACAGGCACAACAGCATTGGGGATCCGTGCTTGCCCAGGATCGGTACACCTCACGGTGTCCGTTCTCGGCATAGCATTTTTCTGAAAAGGCAAACGTCCGGCTCCTTGTCCCACAAGGAAGGTGCCAGCCCTGAAAGCTCTTGCTGCTCTTCACTGTCCCCGTGCAGCCTATGCACAGGCACAACAGCATTGGGGATCTGTGCTTGCCCAGGAACGGTACACCTCACGGTGTTCGTTCTCGGCAGAGGCTCTTCCGAAAAGGCAAACGTCCGGCTCCTTGTCCCACAAGGAAGGTGCCAGCCCTGAAAGCTCTTGCTGCTCTTCACTGTCCCCGTGCAGCCTATGCATAGGCACAACAGCATTCGGGATCTGTGCTTGCCCAGGATCGGTACACCTCTCGGTGTCCGTTCTCAGCATAACATTTTTCTGAAAAGGCAAACGTCCGGCTCCTTGTCCCACAAGGAAGGTGCCAGCCCTGAAAGCTCTTGCTGCTCTTCACTGTCCCCGTGCAGCCTATGCACAGGCACAACAGCATTGGGGATCTGTGCTTGCCCAGGAACGGTACACCTCACGGTGTTCGTTCTCGGCAGAGGCTCTTCCGAAAAGGCAAACGTCCGGCTCCTTGTCCCACAAGGAAGGTGCCAGCCCTGAAAGCTCGTGCTGCTCTTCACTGTCCCCGTGCAGCCTATGCACAGGCACAACAGCATTCGGGATCTGTGCTTGCCCAGGATCGGTACACCTCTCGGTGTCCGTTCTCAGCATAACATTTTTCTGAAAAGGCAAACGTCCGGCTCCTTGTCCCACAAGGAAGGTGCCAGCAGTGAAAGCTCTTGCTGCTCTTCACTGTCCCCGTGCAGCCTATGCACAGGCACAACAGCATTCGGGATATGTGCTTGCCCAGGATCGGTACACCTCACGGTGTCCCTTCTCGGCATAACATTTTTCTGAAAAGGCAAACGTCCGGCTCCTTGTCCCACAAGGAAGGTGCCAGCCCTGAAAGCTCTTGCTGCTCTTCACTGTCCCCGTGCAGCCTATGCACAGGCACAACAGCATTGGGGATCTGTGCTTGCCCAGGAGCGGTACACCTCTCGGTGTTCGTTCTCGGCAGAGGCTCTTCCGAAAAGGCAAACGTCCTGCTCCTTGTCCCACAAGGAAGGTGCCAGCCCTTAAAGCTCGTGCTGCTCTTCACTGTCCCCGTGCAGCCTATGCACAGGCACAACAGCATTGGGGATATGTGCTTGCCCAGGATCGGTACACCTCACGGTGTTCGTTCTCGGCATAGCATTTTTCTGAAAAGGCAAACGTCCGGCTCCTTGTCCCACAAGGAAGGTGCCAGCCCTGAAAGCTCGTGCTGCTCTTCACTGTCCCCGTGCAGCCTATGCACAGGCACAACAGCATTGGGGATCTGTGCTTGCCCAGGAACGGTACACCTCACGGTGTTCGTTCTCTGCAGAGGCTCTTCCGAAAAGGCAAACGTCCAGCTCCTTGTCCCACATGGAAGGTGCCAGCCCTGAAAGCTCGTGCTGCTCTTCACTGTCCCCGTGCAGCCTATGCACAGGCACAACAGCATTGGGGATCCGTGCTTGCCCAGGATCGGTACACCTCACGGTGTCCGTTCTCGGCATTGCATTTTTCTGAAAAGGCAAACGTCCGGCTCCTTGTCCCACAAGGAAGGTGCCAGCCCTGAAAGCTCTTGCTGCTCTTCACTGTCCCCGTGCAGCCTATGCACAGGCACAACAGCATTGGGGATCTGTGCTTGCCCAGGAACGGTACACCTCACGGTGTTCGTTCTCGGCAGAGGCTCTTCCGAAAAGGCAAACGTCCGGCTCCTTGTCCCACAAGGAAGGTGCCAGCCCTGAAAGCTCTTGCTGCTCTTCACTGTCCCCGTGCAGCCTATGCACAGGCACAACAGCATTCGGGATCTGTGCTTGCCCAGGAACGGTACACCTCTCGGTGTTCGTTCTCGGCATAGCATTTTTCTGAAAAGGCAAACGTCCGGCTCCTTGTCCCACAAGGAAGGTGCCAGCCCTGAAAGCTCTTGCTGCTCTTCACTGTCCTCATGTAGCCTATGCAGAGGCACAACAGCATTGGGGATCTGTGCTTGCCCAGGAACGGTACACCTCTCGGTGTCCGTTCTCGGCATAGCATTTTTCTGAAAAGGCAAACGTCCGGCTCCTTGTCCCACAAGGAAGGTGCCAGCCCTGAAAGCTCTTGCTGCTCTTCACTGTCCCCGTGCACCCTATCCACAGGAACAACAGCACTGGGGATCTGTGCTTGCCCAGGAACGGTACACCTCACGGTGTTCGTTCTCAGCAGAGCCTCTTTCCGAAAAGGCAAACGTCCGGCTCCTTGTCCCACAAGGAAGGTGCCAGCCCTGAAAGCTCTTGCTGCTCTTCACTGTCCCCGTGCAGCCTATGCACAGGCACAACAGCATTGGGGATCTGTGCTTGCCCAGGAACGGTACACCTCACGGTGTTTGTTCTCGGCAGAGGCTCTTCCGAAAAGGCAAACTTAAGGCTCCTTGTCCCACAAGGAAGGTGCCAGCCCTGAAAGCTCGTGCTGCTCTTCACTGTCCCCGTGCAGCCTATGCACAGGCACAACAGCATTGGGGATCTGTGATTGCCCAGGATCGGTACACCTCACGGTGTTCGTTCTCGGCAGAGGCTCTTCCGAAAAGGCAAACGTCCAGCTCCTTGTCCCACAAGGAAGGTGCCAGCCCTGAAAGCTCTTGCTGCTCTTCACTGTCCCCGTGCAGCCTATGCACAGGCACAACAGCATTGGGGATATGTGCTTGCCCAGGATCGGTACATCTCACGGTGTTCTTTCTCGGCATAGCATTTTTCTGAAAAGGCAAACATCCGGCTCCTTGTCCCACAAGGAAGGTGCCAGCCCTGAAAGCTCTTGCTGCTCTTCACTGTCCCCGTGCAGCCTATGCACAGGCACAACAGCATTGGGGATATGTGCTTGCCCAGGATCGGTACACCTCACGGTGTTCGTTCTCGGCATAGCATTTTTCTGAAAAGGCAAACGTCCGGCTCCTTGTCCCACAAGGAAGGTGCCAGCCCTGAAAGCTCTTGCTGCTCTTCACTGTCCCCGTGCAGCCTATGCACAGGCACAACAGCATTGGGGATCTGTGCTTGCCCAGGAACGGTACACCTCACGGTGTTCGTTCTCGGCAGAGGCTCTTCCGAAAAGGCAAACGTCCGGCTCCTTGTCCCACAAGGAAGGTGCCAGCCCTGAAAGCTCTTGCTGCTCTTCACTGTCCCCGTGCAGCCTATGCACAGGCACAACAGCATTCGGGATCTGTGCTTGCCCAGGATCGGTACACCTCTCGGTGTCTGTTCTCAGCATAACATTTTTCTGAAAAGGCAAACGTCCGGCTCCTTGTCCCACAAGGAAGGTGCCAGCCCTGAAAGCTCTTGCTGCTCTTCACTGTCCCCGTGCAGCCTATGCACAGGCACAACAGCATTGGGGATCCGTGCTTGCCCAGGATCGGTACACCTCACGGTGTCCGTTCTCGGCATAGCATTTTTCTGAAAAGGCAAACGTCCGGCTCCTTGTCCCAAAAGGAAGGTGCCAGCCCTGAAAGCTCGTGCTGCTCTTCACTGTCCCCGTGCAGCCTATGCACAGGCACAACAGCATTGGGGATCTGTGCTTGCCCAGGAACGGTACACCTCACGGTGTTCGTTCTCGGCAGAGGCTCTTCCGAAAAGGCAAACGTCCGGCTCCTTGTCCCACAAGGAAGGTGCCAGCCCTGAAAGCTCTTGCTGCTCTTCACTGTCCCAGTGCAGCCTATGCATAGGCACAACAGCATTGGGGATCTGTGCTTGCCCAGGAACGGTACACCTCACGGTGTTCGTTCTCGGCAGAGGCTCTTCCGAAAAGGCAAACGTCCGGCTCCTTGTCCCACAAGGAAGGTGCCAGCCCTGAAAGCTCTTGCTGCTCTTCACTGTCCCCGTGCAGCCTATGCACAGGCACAACAGCATTGGGGATCTGTGCTTGCCCAGGATCGGTACACCTCTCGGTGTCCGTTCTCAGCATAACATTTTTCTGAAAAGGCAAACGTCCGGCTCCTTGTCCCACAAGGAAGGTGCCAGCCCTGAAAGCTCTTGCTGCTCTTCACTGTCCCCGTGCAGACTATGCACAGGCACAACAGCATTGGGGATCTGTGCTTGCCCAGGAACGGTACACCTCACGGTGTTCGTTCTCGGCAGAGGCTCTTCCGAAAAGGCAAACGTCCGGCTCCTTGTCCCACAAGGAAGGTGCCAGCCCTGAAAGCTCGTGCTGCTCTTCACTGTCCCCGTGCAGCCTATGCACAGGCACAACAGCATTCGGGATCTGTGCTTGCCCAGGATCGGTACACCTCTCGGTGTCCGTTCTCAGCATAACATTTTTCTGAAAAGGCAAACGTCCGGCTCCTTGTCCCACAAGGAAGGTGCCAGCCCTGAAAGCTCGTGCTGCTCTTCACTGTCCCCGTGCAGCCTATGCACAGGCACAACAGCATTGGGGATCTGTGCTTGCCCAGGAACGGTACACCTCACGGTGTTCGTTCTCGGCAGAGGCTCTTCCGAAAAGGCAAACATCCAGCTCCTTGTCCCACATGGAAGGTGCCAGCCCTGAAAGCTCGTGCTGCTCTTCACTGTCCCCGTGCAGCCTATGCACAGGCACAACAGCATTGGGGATCCGTGCTTGCCCAGGATCGGTACACCTCACGGTGTCCGTTCTCGGCATTGCATTTTTCTGAAAAGGCAAACGTCCGGCTCCTTGTCCCACAAGGAAGGTGCCAGCCCTGAAAGCTCTTGCTGCTCTTCACTGTCCCCGTGCAGCCTATGCACAGGCACAACAGCATTGGGGATCTGTGCTTGCCCAGGAACGGTACACCTCACGGTGTTCGTTCTCGGCAGAGGCTCTTCCGAAAAGGCAAACGTCCGGCTCCTTGTCCCACAAGGAAGGTGCCAGCCCTGAAAGCTCTTGCTGCTCTTCACTGTCCCCGTGCAGCCTATGCATAGGCACAACAGCATTCGGGATCTGTGCTTGCCCAGGATCGGTACACCTCTCGGTGTCCGTTCTCAGCATAACATTTTACTGAAAAGGCAAACGTCCGGCTCCTTGTCCCACAAGGAAGGTGCCAGCCCTGAAAGCTCTTGCTGCTCTTCACTGTCCCCGTGCAGCCTATGCACAGGCACAACAGCATTGGGGATCTGTGCTTGCCCAGGAACGGTACACCTCACGGTGTTCGTTCTCGGCAGAGGCTCTTCCGAAAAGGCAAACGTCCGGCTCCTTGTCCCACAAGGAAGGTGCCAGCCCTGAAAGCTCTTGCTGCTCTTCACTGTCCCCGTGCAGCCTATGCACAGGCACAACAGCATTCGGGATCTGTGCTTGCCCAGGAACGGTACACCTCACGGTGTTCGTTCTCGGCATAGCATTTTTCTGAAAAGGCAAACGTCCGGCTCCTTGTCCCACAAGGAAGGTGCCAGCCCTGAAAGCTCTTGCTGCTCTTCACTGTCCTCATGTAGCCTATGCAGAGGCACAACAGCATTGGGGATCTGTGCTTGCCCAGGAACGGTACACCTCTCGGTGTCCGTTCTCGGCATAGCATTTTTCTGAAAAGGCAAACGTCCGGCTCCTTGTCCCACAAGGAAGGTGCCAGCCCTGAAAGCTCTTGCTGCTCTTCACTGTCCCCGTGCAGCCTATGCACAGGAACAACAGCACTGGGGATCTGTGCTTGCCCAGGAACGGTACACCTCACGGTGTTCGTTCTCAGCAGAGCCTCTTTCCGAAAAGGCAAACGTCCGGCTCCTTGTCCCACAAGGAAGGTGCCAGCCCTGAAAGCTCTTGCTGCTCTTCACTGTCCCCGTGCAGCCTATGCACAGGCACAACAGCATTGGGGATCTGTGCTTGCCCAGGAACGGTACACCTCACGGTGTTCGTTCTCGGCAGAGGCTCTTCCGAAAAGGCAAACGTCCAGCTCCTTGTCCCACAAGGAAGGTGCCAGCCCTGAAAGCTCGTGCTGCTCTTCACTGTCCCCGTGCAGCCTATGCACAGGCACAACAGCATTGGGGATCTGTGATTGCCCAGGATCGGTACACCTCACGGTGTTCGTTCTCGGCAGAGGCTCTTCCGAAAAGGCAAACGTCCAGCTCCTTGTCCCACAAAGAAGGTGCCAGCCCTGAAAGCTCTTGCTGCTCTTCACTGTCCCCGTGCAGCCTATGCACAGGCACAACAGCATTGGGGATATGTGCTTGCCCAGGATCGGTACATCTCACGGTGTTCTTTCTCGGCATAGCATTTTTCTGAAAAGGCAAACGTCCGGCTCCTTGTCCCACAAGGAAGGTGCCAGCCCTGAAAGCTCTTGCTGCTCTTCACTGTCCCCGTGCAGCCTATGCACAGGCACAACAGCATTGGGGATATGTGCTTGCCCAGGATCGGTACACCTCACGGTGTTCGTTCTCGGCATAGCATTTTTCTGAAAAGGCAAACGTCCGGCTCCTTGTCCCACAAGGAAGGTGCCAGCCCTGAAAGCTCTTGCTGCTCTTCACTGTCCCCGTGCAGCCTATGCACAGGCACAACAGCATTGGGGATCTGTGCTTGCCCAGGAACGGTACACCTCACGGTGTTCGTTCTCGGCAGAGGCTCTTCCGAAAAGGCAAACGTCCAGCTCCTTGTCCCACAAGGAAGGTGCCAGCCCTGAAAGCTCTTGCTGCTCTTCACTGTCCCCGTGCAGCCTATGCACAGGCACAACAGCATTCGGGATCCGTGCTTGCCCAGGATCGGTACACCTCTCGGTGTCCGTTCTCAGCATAACATTTTTCTGAAAAGGCAAACGTCCGGCTCCTTGTCCCACAAGGAAGGTGCCAGCCCTGAAAGCTCTTGCTGCTCTTCACTGTCCCCGTGCAGCCTATGCACAGGCACAACAGCATTCGGGATCTGTGCTTGCCCAGGAACGGTACACCTCACGGTGTTCGTTCTCGGCATAGCATTTTTCTGAAAAGGCAAACGTCCGGCTCCTTGTCCCACAAGGAAGGTGCCAGCCCTGAAAGCTCTTGCTGCTCTTCACTGTCCCCGTGCAGCCTATGCACAGGCACAACAGCATTGGGGATCTGTGCTTGCCCAGGAATGGTACACCTCTCGGTGTCCGTTCTCGGCATAGCATTTTTCTGAAAAGGCAAATGTCCGGCTCCTTGTCCCACAAGGAAGGTGCCAGCCCTGAAAGCTCTTGCTGCTCTTCACTGTCCCCGTGCACCCTATGCACAGGAACAACAGCACTGGGGATCTGTGCTTGCCCAGAAACGGTACACCTCACGGTGTTCGTTCTCAGCAGAGCCTCTTTCCGAAAAGGCAAACGTCCGGCTCCTTGTCCCACAAGGAAGGTGCCAGCCCTGAAAGCTCTTGCTGCTCTTCACTGTCCCCGTGCAGCCTATGCACAGGCACAACAGCATTGGGGATCTGTGCTTGCCCAGGAACGGTACACCTCACGGTGTTCGTTCTCGGCAGAGGCTCTTCCGAAAAGGCAAACGTCCGGCTCCTTGTCCCACAAGGAAGGTGCCAGCCCTGAAAGCTCGTGCTGCTCTTCACTGTCCCCGTGCAGCCTATGCACAGGCACAACAGCATTCGGGATCTGTGCTTGCCCAGGAACGGTACACCTCTCGGTGTTCGTTCTCGGCATAGCATTTTTCTGAAAAGGCAAACGTCCGGCTCCTTGTCCCACAAGGAAGGTGCCAGCCCTGAAAGCTCTTGCTGCTCTTCACTGTCCTCATGTAGCCTATGCAGAGGCACAACAGCATTGGGGATCTGTGCTTGCCCAGGAACGGTACACCTCTCGGTGTCCGTTCTCGGCATAGCATTTTTCTGAAAAGGCAAACGTCCGGCTCCTTGTCCCACAAGGAAGGTGCCAGCCCTGAAAGCTCTTGCTGCTCTTCACTGTCCCCGTGCACCCTATCCACAGGAACAACAGCACTGGGGATCTGTGCTTGCCCAGGAACGGTACACCTCACGGTGTTCGTTCTCAGCAGAGCTTCTTTCCGAAAAGGCAAACTTAAGGCTCCTTGTCCCACAAGGAAGGTGCCAGCCCTGAAAGCTCGTGCTGCTCTTCACTGTCCCCGTGCAGCCTATGCACAGGCACAACAGCATTGGGGATCTGTGATTGCCCAGGATCGGTACACCTCACGGTGTTCGTTCTCGGCAGAGGCTCTTCCGAAAAGGCAAACGTCCAGCTCCTTGTCCCACAAGGAAGGTGCCAGCCCTGAAAGCTCTTGCTGCTCTTCACTGTCCCCGTGCAGCCTATGCACAGGCACAACAGCATTGGGGATATGTGCTTGCCCAGGATCGGTACATCTCACGGTGTTCTTTCTCGGCATAGCATTTTTCTGAAAAGGCAAACATCCGGCTCCTTGTCCCACAAGGAAGGTGCCAGCCCTGAAAGCTCTTGCTGCTCTTCACTGTCCCCGTGCAGCCTATGCACAGGCACAACAGCATTGGGGATATGTGCTTGCCCAGGATCGGTACACCTCACGGTGTTCGTTCTCGGCATAGCATTTTTCTGAAAAGGCAAACGTCCGGCTCCTTGTCCCACAAGGAAGGTGCCAGCCCTGAAAGCTCTTGCTGCTCTTCACTGTCCCCGTGCAGCCTATGCACAGGCACAACAGCATTGGGGATCTGTGCTTGCCCAGGAACGGTACACCTCACGGTGTTCGTTCTCGGCAGAGGCTCTTCCGAAAAGGCAAACGTCCGGCTCCTTGTCCCACAAGGAAGGTGCCAGCCCTGAAAGCTCTTGCTGCTCTTCACTGTCCCCGTGCAGCCTATGCACAGGCACAACAGCATTCGGGATCTGTGCTTGCCCAGGATCGGTACACCTCTCGGTGTCTGTTCTCAGCATAACATTTTTCTGAAAAGGCAAACGTCCGGCTCCTTGTCCCACAAGGAAGGTGCCAGCCCTGAAAGCTCTTGCTGCTCTTCACTGTCCCCGTGCAGCCTATGCACAGGCACAACAGCATTGGGGATCCGTGCTTGCCCAGGATCGGTACACCTCACGGTGTCCGTTCTCGGCATAGCATTTTTCTGAAAAGGCAAACGTCTGGCTCCTTGTCCCAAAAGGAAGGTGCCAGCCCTGAAAGCTCGTGCTGCTCTTCACTGTCCCCGTGCAGCCTATGCACAGGCACAACAGCATTGGGGATCTGTGCTTGCCCAGGAACGGTACACCTCACGGTGTTCGTTCTCGGCAGAGGCTCTTCCGAAAAGGCAAACGTCCGGCTCCTTGTCCCACAAGGAAGGTGCCAGCCCTGAAAGCTCTTGCTGCTCTTCACTGTCCCAGTGCAGCCTATGCATAGGCACAACAGCATTGGGGATCTGTGCTTGCCCAGGAACGGTACACCTCACGGTGTTCGTTCTCGGCAGAGGCTCTTCCGAAAAGGCAAACGTCCGGCTCCTTGTCCCACAAGGAAGGTGCCAGCCCTGAAAGCTCGTGCTGCTCTTCACTGTCCCCGTGCAGCCTATGCACAGGCACAACAGCATTGGGGATCTGTGCTTGCCCAGGATCGGTACACCTCTCGGTGTCCGTTCTCAGCATAACATTTTTCTGAAAAGGCAAACGTCCGGCTCCTTGTCCCACAAGGAAGGTGCCAGCCCTGAAAGCTCTTGCTGCTCTTCACTGTCCCCGTGCAGACTATGCACAGGCACAACAGCATTGGGGATCTGTGCTTGCCCAGGAACGGTACACCTCACGGTGTTCGTTCTCGGCAGAGGCTCTTCCGAAAAGGCAAACGTCCGGCTCCTTGTCCCACAAGGAAGGTGCCAGCCCTGAAAGCTCGTGCTGCTCTTCACTGTCCCCGTGCAGCCTATGCACAGGCACAACAGCATTCGGGATCTGTGCTTGCCCAGGATCGGTACACCTCTCGGTGTCCGTTCTCAGCATAACATTTTTCTGAAAAGGCAAACGTCCGGCTCCTTGTCCCACAAGGAAGGTGCCAGCCCTGAAAGCTCGTGCTGCTCTTCACTGTCCCCGTGCAGCCTATGCACAGGCACAACAGCATTGGGGATCTGTGCTTGCCCAGGAACGGTACACCTCACGGTGTTCGTTCTCGGCAGAGGCTCTTCCGAAAAGGCAAACGTCCAGCTCCTTGTCCCACATGGAAGGTGCCAGCCCTGAAAGCTCGTGCTGCTCTTCACTGTCCCCGTGCAGCCTATGCACAGGCACAACAGCATTGGGGATCCGTGCTTGCCCAGGATCGGTACACCTCACGGTGTCCGTTCTCGGCATTGCATTTTTCTGAAAAGGCAAACGTCCGGCTCCTTGTCCCACAAGGAAGGTGCCAGCCCTGAAAGCTCTTGCTGCTCTTCACTGTCCCCGTGCAGCCTATGCACAGGCACAACAGCATTGGGGATCTGTGCTTGCCCAGGAACGGTACACCTCACGGTGTTCGTTCTCGGCAGAGGCTCTTCCGAAAAGGCAAACGTCCGGCTCCTTGTCCCACAAGGAAGGTGCCAGCCCTGAAAGCTCTTGCTGCTCTTCACTGTCCCCGTGCAGCCTATGCATAGGCACAACAGCATTCGGGATCTGTGCTTGCCCAGGATCGGTACACCTCTCGGTGTCCGTTCTCAGCATAACATTTACTGAAAAGGCAAACGTCCGGCTCCTTGTCCCACAAGGAAGGTGCCAGCCCTGAAAGCTCTTGCTGCTCTTCACTGTCCCCGTGCAGCCTATGCACAGGCACAACAGCATTGGGGATCTGTGCTTGCCCAGGAACGGTACACCTCACGGTGTTCGTTCTCGGCAGAGGCTCTTCCGAAAAGGCAAACGTCCGGCTCCTTGTCCCACAAGGAAGGTGCCAGCCCTGAAAGCTCTTGCTGCTCTTCACTGTCCCCGTGCAGCCTATGCACAGGCACAACAGCATTCGGGATCTGTGCTTGCCCAGGAACGGTACACCTCACGGTGTTCGTTCTCGGCATAGCATTTTTCTGAAAAGGCAAACGTCCGGCTCCTTGTCCCACAAGGAAGGTGCCAGCCCTGAAAGCTCTTGCTGCTCTTCACTGTCCTCATGTAGCCTATGCAGAGGCACAACAGCATTGGGGATCTGTGCTTGCCCAGGAACGGTACACCTCTCGGTGTCCGTTCTCGGCATAGCATTTTTCTGAAAAGGCAAACGTCCGGCTCCTTGTCCCACAAGGAAGGTGCCAGCCCTGAAAGCTCTTGCTGCTCTTCACTGTCCCCGTGCAGCCTATGCACAGGAACAACAGCACTGGGGATCTGTGCTTGCCCAGGAACGGTACACCTCACGGTGTTCGTTCTCAGCAGAGCCTCTTTCCGAAAAGGCAAACGTCCGGCTCCTTGTCCCACAAGGAAGGTGCCAGCCCTGAAAGCTCTTGCTGCTCTTCACTGTCCCCGTGCAGCCTATGCACAGGCACAACAGCATTGGGGATCTGTGCTTGCCCAGGAACGGTACACCTCACGGTGTTCGTTCTCGGCAGAGGCTCTTCCGAAAAGGCAAACGTCCAGCTCCTTGTCCCACAAGGAAGGTGCCAGCCCTGAAAGCTCGTGCTGCTCTTCACTGTCCCCGTGCAGCCTATGCACAGGCACAACAGCATTGGGGATCTGTGATTGCCCAGGATCGGTACACCTCACGGTGTTCGTTCTCGGCAGAGGCTCTTCCGAAAAGGCAAACGTCCAGCTCCTTGTCCCACAAGGAAGGTGCCAGCCCTGAAAGCTCTTGCTGCTCTTCACTGTCCCCGTGCAGCCTATGCACAGGCACAACAGCATTGGGGATATGTGCTTGCCCAGGATCGGTACATCTCACGGTGTTCTTTCTCGGCATAGCATTTTTCTGAAAAGGCAAACGTCCGGCTCCTTGTCCCACAAGGAAGGTGCCAGCCCTGAAAGCTCTTGCTGCTCTTCACTGTCCCCGTGCAGCCTATGCACAGGCACAACAGCATTGGGGATATGTGCTTGCCCAGGATCGGTACACCTCACGGTGTTCGTTCTCGGCATAGCATTTTTCTGAAAAGGCAAACGTCCGGCTCCTTGTCCCACAAGGAAGGTGCCAGCCCTGAAAGCTCTTGCTGCTCTTCACTGTCCCCGTGCAGCCTATGCACAGGCACAACAGCATTGGGGATCTGTGCTTGCCCAGGAACGGTACACCTCACGGTGTTCGTTCTCGGCAGAGGCTCTTCCGAAAAGGCAAACGTCCAGCTCCTTGTCCCACAAGGAAGGTGCCAGCCCTGAAAGCTCTTGCTGCTCTTCACTGTCCCCGTGCAGCCTATGCACAGGCACAACAGCATTCGGGATCCGTGCTTGCCCAGGATCGGTACACCTCTCGGTGTCCGTTCTCAGCATAACATTTTTCTGAAAAGGCAAACGTCCGGCTCCTTGTCCCACAAGGAAGGTGCCAGCCCTGAAAGCTCTTGCTGCTCTTCACTGTCCCCGTGCAGCCTATGCACAGGCACAACAGCATTGGGGATCTGTGCTTGCCCAGGAACGGTACACCTCACGGTGTTCGTTCTCGGCAGAGGCTCTTCCGAAAAGGCAAACGTCCGGCTCCTTGTCCCACAAGGAAGGTGCCAGCCCTGAAAGCTCTTGCTGCTCTTCACTGTCCCCGTGCAGCCTATGCACAGGCACAACAGCATTGGGGATCTGTGCTTGCCCAGGAACGGTACACCTCACGGTGTTCGTTCTCGGCATAGCATTTTTCTGAAAAGGCAAACGTCCGGCTCCTTGTCCCACAAGGAAGGTGCCAGCCCTGAAAGCTCTTGCTGCTCTTCACTGTCCTCGTGTAGCCTATGCAGAGGCACAACAGCATTGGGGATCTGTGCTTGCCCAGGAACGGTACACCTCTCGGTGTCCGTTCTCGGCATAGCATTTTTCTGAAAAGGCAAACGTCCGGCTCCTTGTCCCACAAGGAAGGTGCCAGCCCTGAAAGCTCTTGCTGCTCTTCACTGTCCCCGTGCACCCTATGCACAGGAACAACAGCACTGGGGATCTGTGCTTGCCCAGAAACGGTACACCTCACGGTGTTCGTTCTCAGCAGAGCCTCTTTCCGAAAAGGCAAACGTCCGGCTCCTTGTCCCACAAGGAAGGTGCCAGCCCTGAAAGCTCTTGCTGCTCTTCACTGTCCCCGTGCAGCCTATGCACAGGCACAACAGCATTGGGGATCTGTGCTTGCCCAGGAACGGTACACCTCACGGTGTTCGTTCTCGGCAGAGGCTCTTCCGAAAAGGCAAACGTCCAGCTCCTTGTCCCACAAGGAAGGTGCCAGCCCTGAAAGCTCGTGCTGCTCTTCACTGTCCCCGTGCAGCCTATGCACAGGCACAACAGCATTGGGGATCTGTGCTTGCCCAGGATCGGTACACCTCACGGTGTTCGTTCTCGGCAGAGGCTCTTCCGAAAAGGCAAACGTCCAGCTCCTTGTCCCACAAGGAAGGTGCCAGCCCTGAAAGCTCTTGCTGCTCTTCACTGTCCCCGTGCAGCCTATGCACAGGCACAACAGCATTGGGGATATGTGCTTGCCCAGGATCGGTACATATCACGGTGTTCTTTCTCGGCATAGCATTTTTCTGAAAAGGCAAACGTCCGGCTCCTTGTCCCACAAGGAAGGTGCCAGCCCTGAAAGCTCTTGCTGCTCTTCACTGTCCCCGTGCAGCCTATGCACAGGCACAACAGCATTGGGGATCTGTGCTTGCCCAGGAACGGTACACCTCTCGGTGTTCGTTCTCGGCAGAGACTCTTCCAAAAAGGCAAACGTCCGGCTCCTTGTCCCACAAGGAAGGTGCCAGCCCTGAAAGCTCTTGCTGCTCTTCACTGTCCCCGTGCAGCCTATGCACAGGCACAACAGCATTGGGGATCTGTGCTTGCCCAGGATCGGTACACCTCACGGTGTTCGTTCTCGGCATAGCATTTTTCTGAAAAGGCAAACGTCCGGCTCCTTGTCCCACAAGGAAGGTGCCAGCCCTGAAAGCTCTTGCTGCTCTTCACTGTCCCCGTGCAGCCTATGCACAGGCACAACAGCATTGGGGATCTGTGCTTGCCCAGGAACGGTACACCTCACGGTGTTCGTTCTCAGCAGAGGCTCTTCCGAAAAGGCAAACGTCCAGCTCCTTGTCCCACAAGGAAGGTGCCAGCCCTGAAAGCTCTTGCTGCTCTTCACTGTCCCCGTGCAGCCTATGCACAGGCACAACAGCATTCGGGATCCGTGCTTGCCCAGGATCGGTACACCTCTCGGTGTCCGTTCTCAGCATAACATTTTTCTGAAAAGGCAAACGTCCGGCTCCTTGTCCCACAAGGAAGGTGCCAGCCCTGAAAGCTCTTGCTGCTCTTCACTGTCCCCGTGCAGCCTATGCACAGGCACAACAGCATTGGGGATCTGTGCTTGCCCAGGAACGGTACACCTCACGGTGTTCGTTCTCGGCATAGCATTTTTCTGAAAAGGCAAACGTCCGGCTCCTTGTCCCACAAGGAAGGTGCCAGCCCTGAAAGCTCTTGCTGCTCTTCACTGTCCCCGTGCAGCCTATGCACAGGCACAACAGCATTCGGGATCTGTGCTTGCCCAGGATCGGTACACCTCTCGGTGTCCGTTCTCAGCATAACATTTTTCTGAAAAGGCAAACGTCCGGCTCCTTGTCCCACAAGGAAGGTGCCAGCCCTGAAAGCTCTTGCTGCTCTTCACTGTCCCCGTGCAGCCTATGCACAGGCACAACAGCATTCGGGATCTGTGCTTGCCCAGGATCGGTACACCTCTCGGTGTCCGTTCTCAGCATAACATTTTTCTGAAAAGGCAAACCTCCGGCTCCTTGTCCCACAAGGAAGGTGCCAGCCCTGAAAGCTCTTGCTGCTCTTCACTGTCCCCGTGCAGCCTATGCACAGGCACAACAGCATTCGGGATCTGTGCTTGCCCAGGAGCGGTACACCTCTCGGTGTTCGTTCTCGGCAGAGGCTCTTCCGAAAAGGCAAACGTCCTGCTCCTTGTCCCACAAGGAAGGTGCCAGCCCTTAAAGCTCGTGCTGCTCTTCACTGTCCCCGTGCAGCCTATGCACAGGCACAACAGCATTGGGGATATGTGCTTGCCCAGGATCGGTACACCTCACGGTGTTCGTTCTCGGCATAGCATTTTTCTGAAAAGGCAAACGTCCGGCTCCTTGTCCCACAAGGAAGGTGCCAGCCCTGAAAGCTCGTGCTGCTCTTCACTGTCCCCGTGCAGCCTATGCACAGGCACAACAGCATTGGGGATCTGTGCTTGCCCAGGAACGGTACACCTCACGGTGTTCGTTCTCGGCAGAGGCTCTTCCGAAAAGGCAAACGTCCAGCTCCTTGTCCCACAAGGAAGGTGCCAGCCCTGAAAGCTCGTGCTGCTCTTCACTGTCCCCGTGCAGCCTATGCACAGGCACAACAGCATTGGGGATCCGTGCTTGCCCAGGATCGGTACACCTCACGGTGTCCGTTCTCGGCATAGCATTTTTCTGAAAAGGCAAACGTCCGGCTCCTTGTCCCACAAGGAAGGTGCCAGCCCTGAAAGCTCTTGCTGCTCTTCACTGTCCCCGTGCAGCCTATGCACAGGCACAACAGCATTGGGGATCTGTGCTTGCCCAGGAACGGTACACCTCACGGTGTTCGTTCTCGGCAGAGGCTCTTCCGAAAAGGCAAACGTCCGGCTCCTTGTCCCACAAGGAAGGTGCCAGCCCTGAAAGCTCTTGCTGCTCTTCACTGTCCCCGTGCAGCCTATGCACAGGCACAACAGCATTGGGGATCTGTGCTTGCCCAGGATCGGTACACCTCTCGGTGTCCGTTCTCAGCATAACATTTTTCTGAAAAGGCAAACGTCCGGCTCCTTGTCCCACAAGGAAGGTGCCAGCCCTGAAAGCTCTTGCTGCTCTTCACTGTCCCCGTGCAGCCTATGCACAGGCACAACAGCATTGGGGATCTGTGCTTGCCCAGGAACGGTACACCTCACGGTGTTCGTTCTCGGCAGAGGCTCTTCCGAAAAGGCAAACGTCCGGCTCCTTGTCCCACAAGGAAGGTGCCAGCCCTGAAAGCTCGTGCTGCTCTTCACTGTCCCCGTGCAGCCTATGCACAGGCACAACAGCATTCGGGATCTGTGCTTGCCCAGGATCGGTACACCTCTCGGTGTCCGTTCTCAGCATAACATTTTTCTGAAAAGGCAAACGTCCGGCTCCTTGTCCCACAAGGAAGGTGCCAGCAGTGAAAGCTCTTGCTGCTCTTCACTGTCCCCGTGCAGCCTATGCACAGGCACAACAGCATTCGGGATATGTGCTTGCCCAGGATCGGTACACCTCATGGTGTCCCTTCTCGGCATAACATTTTTCTGAAAAGGCAAACGTCCGGCTCCTTGTCCCACAAGGAAGGTGCCAGCCCTGAAAGCTCTTGCTGCTCTTCACTGTCCCCGTGCAGCCTATGCACAGGCACAACAGCATTCGGGATCTGTGCTTGCCCAGGAACGGTACACCTCACGGTGTTCGTTCTCGGCATAGCATTTTTCTGAAAAGGCAAACGTCCGGCTCCTTGTCCCACAAGGAAGGTGCCAGCCCTGAAAGCTCTTGCTGCTCTTCACTGTCCTCATGTAGCCTATGCAGAGGCACAACAGCATTGGGGATCTGTGCTTGCCCAGGAACGGTACACCTCTCGGTGTCCGTTCTCGGCATAGCATTTTTCTGAAAAGGCAAACGTCCGGCTCCTTGTCCCACAAGGAAGGTGCCAGCCCTGAAAGCTCTTGCTGCTCTTCACTGTCCCCGTGCAGCCTATGCACAGGAACAACAGCACTGGGGATCTGTGCTTGCCCAGGAACGGTACACCTCACGGTGTTCGTTCTCAGCAGAGCCTCTTTCCGAAAAGGCAAACGTCCGGCTCCTTGTCCCACAAGGAAGGTGCCAGCCCTGAAAGCTCTTGCTGCTCTTCACTGTCCCCGTGCAGCCTATGCACAGGCACAACAGCATTGGGGATCTGTGCTTGCCCAGGAACGGTACACCTCACGGTGTTCGTTCTCGGCAGAGGCTCTTCCGAAAAGGCAAACGTCCAGCTCCTTGTCCCACAAGGAAGGTGCCAGCCCTGAAAGCTCGTGCTGCTCTTCACTGTCCCCGTGCAGCCTATGCACAGGCACAACAGCATTGGGGATCTGTGATTGCCCAGGATCGGTACACCTCACGGTGTTCGTTCTCGGCAGAGGCTCTTCCGAAAAGGCAAACGTCCAGCTCCTTGTCCCACAAGGAAGGTGCCAGCCCTGAAAGCTCTTGCTGCTCTTCACTGTCCCCGTGCAGCCTATGCACAGGCACAACAGCATTGGGGATATGTGCTTGCCCAGGATCGGTACATCTCACGGTGTTCTTTCTCGGCATAGCATTTTTCTGAAAAGGCAAACGTCCGGCTCCTTGTCCCACAAGGAAGGTGCCAGCCCTGAAAGCTCTTGCTGCTCTTCACTGTCCCCGTGCAGCCTATGCACAGGCACAACAGCATTGGGGATATGTGCTTGCCCAGGATCGGTACACCTCACGGTGTTCGTTCTCGGCATAGCATTTTTCTGAAAAGGCAAACGTCCGGCTCCTTGTCCCACAAGGAAGGTGCCAGCCCTGAAAGCTCTTGCTGCTCTTCACTGTCCCCGTGCAGCCTATGCACAGGCACAACAGCATTGGGGATCTGTGCTTGCCCAGGAACGGTACACCTCACGGTGTTCGTTCTCGGCAGAGGCTCTTCCGAAAAGGCAAACGTCCAGCTCCTTGTCCCACAAGGAAGGTGCCAGCCCTGAAAGCTCTTGCTGCTCTTCACTGTCCCCGTGCAGCCTATGCACAGGCACAACAGCATTCGGGATCCGTGCTTGCCCAGGATCGGTACACCTCTCGGTGTCCGTTCTCAGCATAACATTTTTCTGAAAAGGCAAACGTCCGGCTCCTTGTCCCACAAGGAAGGTGCCAGCCCTGAAAGCTCTTGCTGCTCTTCACTGTCCCCGTGCAGCCTATGCACAGGCACAACAGCATTGGGGATCTGTGCTTGCCCAGGAACGGTACACCTCACGGTGTTCGTTCTCGGCAGAGGCTCTTCCGAAAAGGCAAACGTCCGGCTCCTTGTCCCACAAGGAAGGTGCCAGCCCTGAAAGCTCTTGCTGCTCTTCACTGTCCCCGTGCAGCCTATGCACAGGCACAACAGCATTGGGGATCTGTGCTTGCCCAGGAACGGTACACCTCACGGTGTTCGTTCTCGGCATAGCATTTTTCTGAAAAGGCAAACGTCCGGCTCCTTGTCCCACAAGGAAGGTGCCAGCCCTGAAAGCTCTTGCTGCTCTTCACTGTCCTCGTGTAGCCTATGCAGAGGCACAACAGCATTGGGGATCTGTGCTTGCCCAGGAACGGTACACCTCTCGGTGTCCGTTCTCGGCATAGCATTTTTCTGAAAAGGCAAACGTCCGGCTCCTTGTCCCACAAGGAAGGTGCCAGCCCTGAAAGCTCTTGCTGCTCTTCACTGTCCCCGTGCACCCTATGCACAGGAACAACAGCACTGGGGATCTGTGCTTGCCCAGAAACGGTACACCTCACGGTGTTCGTTCTCAGCAGAGCCTCTTTCCGAAAAGGCAAACGTCCGGCTCCTTGTCCCACATGGAAGGTGCCAGCCCTGAAAGCTCGTGCTGCTCTTCACTGTCCCCGTGCAGCCTATGCACAGGCACAACAGCATTGGGGATCTGTGCTTGCCCAGGAACGGTACACCTCACGGTGTTCGTTCTCGGCAGAGGCTCTTCCGAAAAGGCAAACGTCCAGCTCCTTGTCCCACAAGGAAGGTGCCAGCCCTGAAAGCTCGTGCTGCTCTTCACTGTCCCCGTGCAGCCTATGCACAGGCACAACAGCATTGGGGATCTGTGCTTGCCCAGGATCGGTACACCTCACGGTGTTCGTTCTCGGCAGAGGCTCTTCCGAAAAGGCAAACGTCCAGCTCCTTGTCCCACAAGGAAGGTGCCAGCCCTGAAAGCTCTTGCTGCTCTTCACTGTCCCCGTGCAGCCTATGCACAGGCACAACAGCATTGGGGATATGTGCTTGCCCAGGATCGGTACATCTCACGGTGTTCTTTCTCGGCATAGCATTTTTCTGAAAAGGCAAACGTCCGGCTCCTTGTCCCACAAGGAAGGTGCCAGCCCTGAAAGCTCTTGCTGCTCTTCACTGTCCCCGTGCAGCCTATGCACAGGCACAACAGCATTGGGGATCTGTGCTTGCCCAGGAACGGTACACCTCTCGGTGTTCGTTCTCGGCAGAGACTCTTCCAAAAAGGCAAACGTCCGGCTCCTTGTCCCACAAGGAAGGTGCCAGCCCTGAAAGCTCTTGCTGCTCTTCACTGTCCCCGTGCAGCCTATGCACAGGCACAACAGCATTGGGGATCTGTGCTTGCCCAGGATCGGTACACCTCACGGTGTTCGTTCTCGGCATAGCATTTTTCTGAAAAGGCAAACGTCCGGCTCCTTGTCCCACAAGGAAGGTGCCAGCCCTGAAAGCTCTTGCTGCTCTTCACTGTCCCCGTGCAGCCTATGCACAGGCACAACAGCATTGGGGATCTGTGCTTGCCCAGGAACGGTACACCTCACGGTGTTCGTTCTCAGCAGAGGCTCTTCCGAAAAGGCAAACGTCCAGCTCCTTGTCCCACAAGGAAGGTGCCAGCCCTGAAAGCTCTTGCTGCTCTTCACTGTCCCCGTGCAGCCTATGCACAGGCACAACAGCATTCGGGATCCGTGCTTGCCCAGGATCGGTACACCTCTCGGTGTCCGTTCTCAGCATAACATTTTTCTGAAAAGGCAAACGTCCGGCTCCTTGTCCCACAAGGAAGGTGCCAGCCCTGAAAGCTCTTGCTGCTCTTCACTGTCCCCGTGCAGCCTATGCACAGGCACAACAGCATTGGGGATCTGTGCTTGCCCAGGAACGGTACACCTCACGGTGTTCGTTCTCGGCATAGCATTTTTCTGAAAAGGCAAACGTCCGGCTCCTTGTCCCACAAGGAAGGTGCCAGCCCTGAAAGCTCTTGCTGCTCTTCACTGTCCCCGTGCAGCCTATGCACAGGCACAACAGCATTCGGGATCTGTGCTTGCCCAGGATCGGTACACCTCTCGGTGTCCGTTCTCAGCATAACATTTTTCTGAAAAGGCAAACGTCCGGCTCCTTGTCCCACAAGGAAGGTGCCAGCCCTGAAAGCTCTTGCTGCTCTTCACTGTCCCCGTGCAGCCTATGCACAGGCACAACAGCATTCGGGATCTGTGCTTGCCCAGGATCGGTACACCTCTCGGTGTCCGTTCTCAGCATAACATTTTTCTGAAAAGGCAAACGTCCGGCTCCTTGTCCCACAAGGAAGGTGCCAGCCCTGAAAGCTCTTGCTGCTCTTCACTGTCCCCGTGCAGCCTATGCACAGGCACAACAGCATTCGGGATCTGTGCTTGCCCAGGAGCGGTACACCTCTCGGTGTTCGTTCTCGGCAGAGGCTCTTCCGAAAAGGCAAACGTCCTGCTCCTTGTCCCACAAGGAAGGTGCCAGCCCTTAAAGCTCGTGCTGCTCTTCACTGTCCCCGTGCAGCCTATGCACAGGCACAACAGCATTGGGGATATGTGCTTGCCCAGGATCGGTACACCTCACGGTGTTCGTTCTCGGCATAGCATTTTTCTGAAAAGGCAAACGTCCGGCTCCTTGTCCCACAAGGAAGGTGCCAGCCCTGAAAGCTCGTGCTGCTCTTCACTGTCCCCGTGCAGCCTATGCACAGGCACAACAGCATTGGGGATCTGTGCTTGCCCAGGAACGGTACACCTCACGGTGTTCGTTCTCGGCAGAGGCTCTTCCGAAAAGGCAAACGTCCAGCTCCTTGTCCCACAAGGAAGGTGCCAGCCCTGAAAGCTCGTGCTGCTCTTCACTGTCCCCGTGCAGCCTATGCACAGGCACAACAGCATTGGGGATCCGTGCTTGCCCAGGATCGGTACACCTCACGGTGTCCGTTCTCGGCATAGCATTTTTCTGAAAAGGCAAACGTCCGGCTCCTTGTCCCACAAGGAAGGTGCCAGCCCTGAAAGCTCTTGCTGCTCTTCACTGTCCCCGTGCAGCCTATGCACAGGCACAACAGCATTGGGGATCTGTGCTTGCCCAGGAACGGTACACCTCACGGTGTTCGTTCTCGGCAGAGGCTCTTCCAAAAAGGCAAACGTCCGGCTCCTTGTCCCACAAGGAAGGTGCCAGCCCTGAAAGCTCTTGCTGCTCTTCACTGTCCCCGTGCAGCCTATGCACAGGCACAACAGCATTGGGGATCTGTGCTTGCCCAGGATCGGTACACCTCTCGGTGTCCGTTCTCAGCATAACATTTTTCTGAAAAGGCAAACGTCCGGCTCCTTGTCCCACAAGGAAGGTGCCAGCCCTGAAAGCTCTTGCTGCTCTTCACTGTCCCCGTGCAGCCTATGCACAGGCACAACAGCATTGGGGATCTGTGCTTGCCCAGGAACGGTACACCTCACGGTGTTCGTTCTCGGCAGAGGCTCTTCCGAAAAGGCAAACGTCCGGCTCCTTGTCCCACAAGGAAGGTGCCAGCCCTGAAAGCTCGTGCTGCTCTTCACTGTCCCCGTGCAGCCTATGCACAGGCACAACAGCATTCGGGATCTGTGCTTGCCCAGGATCGGTACACCTCTCGGTGTCCGTTCTCAGCATAACATTTTTCTGAAAAGGCAAACGTCCGGCTCCTTGTCCCACAAGGAAGGTGCCAGCAGTGAAAGCTCTTGCTGCTCTTCACTGTCCCCGTGCAGCCTATGCACAGGCACAACAGCATTCGGGATATGTGCTTGCCCAGGATCGGTACACCTCATGGTGTCCCTTCTCGGCATAACATTTTTCTGAAAAGGCAAACGTCCGGCTCCTTGTCCCACAAGGAAGGTGCCAGCCCTGAAAGCTCTTGCTGCTCTTCACTGTCCCCGTGCAGCCTATGCACAGGCACAACAGCATTGGGGATCTGTGCTTGCCCAGGAGCGGTACACCTCTCGGTGTTCGTTCTCGGCAGAGGCTCTTCCGAAAAGGCAAACGTCCTGCTCCTTGTCCCACAAGGAAGGTGCCAGCCCTTAAAGCTCGTGCTGCTCTTCACTGTCCCCGTGCAGCCTATGCACAGGCACAACAGCATTGGGGATATGTGCTTGCCCAGGATCGGTACACCTCACGGTGTTCGTTCTCGGCATAGCATTTTTCTGAAAAGGCAAACGTCCGGCTCCTTGTCCCACAAGGAAGGTGCCAGCCCTGAAAGCTCGTGCTGCTCTTCACTGTCCCCGTGCAGCCTATGCACAGGCACAACAGCATTGGGGATCTGTGCTTGCCCAGGAACGGTACACCTCACGGTGTTCGTTCTCTGCAGAGGCTCTTCCGAAAAGGCAAACGTCCAGCTCCTTGTCCCACATGGAAGGTGCCAGCCCTGAAAGCTCGTGCTGCTCTTCACTGTCCCCGTGCAGCCTATGCACAGGCACAACAGCATTGGGGATCCGTGCTTGCCCAGGATCGGTACACCTCACGGTGTCCGTTCTCGGCATTGCATTTTTCTGAAAAGGCAAACGTCTGGCTCCTTGTCCCACAAGGAAGGTGCCAGCCCTGAAAGCTCTTGCTGCTCTTCACTGTCCCCGTGCAGCCTATGCACAGGCACAACAGCATTGGGGATCTGTGCTTGCCCAGGAACGGTACACCTCACGGTGTTCGTTCTCGGCAGAGGCTCTTCCGAAAAGGCAAACGTCCGGCTCCTTGTCCCACAAGGAAGGTGCCAGCCCTGAAAGCTCTTGCTGCTCTTCACTGTCCCCGTGCAGCCTATGCATAGGCACAACAGCATTCGGGATCTGTGCTTGCCCAGGATCGGTACACCTCTCGGTGTCCGTTCTCAGCATAACATTTTTCTGAAAAGGCAAACGTCCGGCTCCTTGTCCCACAAGGAAGGTGCCAGCCCTGAAAGCTCTTGCTGCTCTTCACTGTCCCCGTGCAGCCTATGCACAGGCACAACAGCATTGGGGATCTGTGCTTGCCCAGGAACGGTACACCTCACGGTGTTCGTTCTCGGCAGAGGCTCTTCCGAAAAGGCAAACGTCCGGCTCCTTGTCCCACAAGGAAGGTGCCAGCCCTGAAAGCTCGTGCTGCTCTTCACTGTCCCCGTGCAGCCTATGCACAGGCACAACAGCATTCGGGATCTGTGCTTGCCCAGGAACGGTACACCTCTCGGTGTTCGTTCTCGGCATAGCATTTTTCTGAAAAGGCAAACGTCCGGCTCCTTGTCCCACAAGGAAGGTGCCAGCCCTGAAAGCTCTTGCTGCTCTTCACTGTCCTCATGTAGCCTATGCAGAGGCACAACAGCATTGGGGATCTGTGCTTGCCCAGGAACGGTACACCTCTCGGTGTCCGTTCTCGGCATAGCATTTTTCTGAAAAGGCAAACGTCCGGCTCCTTGTCCCACAAGGAAGGTGCCAGCCCTGAAAGCTCTTGCTGCTCTTCACTGTCCCCGTGCAGCCTATGCACAGGAACAACAGCACTGGGGATCTGTGCTTGCCCAGGAACGGTACACCTCACGGTGTTCGTTCTCAGCAGAGCCTCTTTCCGAAAAGGCAAACGTCCGGCTCCTTGTCCCACAAGGAAGGTGCCAGCCCTGAAAGCTCTTGCTGCTCTTCACTGTCCCCGTGCAGCCTATGCACAGGCACAACAGCATTGGGGATCTGTGCTTGCCCAGGAACGGTACACCTCACGGTGTTTGTTCTCGGCAGAGGCTCTTCCGAAAAGGCAAACTTAAGGCTCCTTGTCCCACAAGGAAGGTGCCAGCCCTGAAAGCTCGTGCTGCTCTTCACTGTCCCCGTGCAGCCTATGCACAGGCACAACAGCATTGGGGATCTGTGATTGCCCAGGATCGGTACACCTCACGGTGTTCGTTCTCGGCAGAGGCTCTTCCGAAAAGGCAAATGTCCAGCTCCTTGTCCCACAAGGAAGGTGCCAGCCCTGAAAGCTCGTGCTGCTCTTCACTGTCCCCGTGCAGCCTATGCACAGGCACAACAGCATTGGGGATATGTGCTTGCCCAGGATCGGTACATCTCACGGTGTTCTTTCTCGGCATAGCATTTTTCTGAAAAGGCAAACGTCCGGCTCCTTGTCCCACAAGGAAGGTGCCAGCCCTGAAAGCTCTTGCTGCTCTTCACTGTCCCCGTGCAGCCTATGCACAGGCACAACAGCATTGGGGATCTGTGCTTGCCCAGGAACGGTACACCTCACGGTGTTCGTTCTCGGCAGAGGCTCTTCCGAAAAGGCAAACGTCCGGCTCCTTGTCCCACAAGGAAGGTGCCAGCCCTGAAAGCTCTTGCTGCTCTTCACTGTCCCCGTGCAGCCTATGCACAGGCACAACAGCATTCGGGATCTGTGCTTGCCCAGGAACGGTACACCTCACGGTGTTCGTTCTCGGCATAGCATTTTTCTGAAAAGGCAAACGTCCGGCTCCTTGTCCCACAAGGAAGGTGCCAGCCCTGAAAGCTCTTGCTGCTCTTCACTGTCCTCATGTAGCCTATGCAGAGGCACAACAGCATTGGGGATCTGTGCTTGCCCAGGAACGGTACACCTCTCGGTGTCCGTTCTCGGCATAGCATTTTTCTGAAAAGGCAAACGTCCGGCTCCTTGTCCCACAAGGAAGGTGCCAGCCCTGAAAGCTCTTGCTGCTCTTCACTGTCCCCGTGCACCCTATCCACAGGAACAACAGCACTGGGGATCTGTGCTTGCCCAGGAACGGTACACCTCACGGTGTTCGTTCTCAGCAGAGCCTCTTTCCGAAAAGGCAAACGTCCGGCTCCTTGTCCCACAAGGAAGGTGCCAGCCCTGAAAGCTCTTGCTGCTCTTCACTGTCCCCGTGCAGCCTATGCACAGGCACAACAGCATTGGGGATCTGTGCTTGCCCAGGAACGGTACACCTCACGGTGTTTGTTCTCGGCAGAGGCTCTTCCGAAAAGGCAAACTTAAGGCTCCTTGTCCCACAAGGAAGGTGCCAGCCCTGAAAGCTCGTGCTGCTCTTCACTGTCCCCGTGCAGCCTATGCACAGGCACAACAGCATTGGGGATCTGTGATTGCCCAGGATCGGTACACCTCACGGTGTTCGTTCTCGGCAGAGGCTCTTCCGAAAAGGCAAACGTCCAGCTCCTTGTCCCACAAGGAAGGTGCCAGCCCTGAAAGCTCTTGCTGCTCTTCACTGTCCCCGTGCAGCCTATGCACAGGCACAACAGCATTGGGGATATGTGCTTGCCCAGGATCGGTACATCTCACGGTGTTCTTTCTCGGCATAGCATTTTTCTGAAAAGGCAAACGTCCGGCTCCTTGTCCCACAAGGAAGGTGCCAGCCCTGAAAGCTCTTGCTGCTCTTCACTGTCCCCGTGCAGCCTATGCACAGGCACAACAGCATTGGGGATATGTGCTTGCCCAGGATCGGTACACCTCACGGTGTTCGTTCTCGGCATAGCATTTTTCTGAAAAGGCAAACGTCCGGCTCCTTGTCCCACAAGGAAGGTGCCAGCCCTGAAAGCTCTTGCTGCTCTTCACTGTCCCCGTGCAGCCTATGCACAGGCACAACAGCATTGGGGATCTGTGCTTGCCCAGGAACGGTACACCTCACGGTGTTCGTTCTCGGCAGAGGCTCTTCCGAAAAGGCAAACGTCCGGCTCCTTGTCCCACAAGGAAGGTGCCAGCCCTGAAAGCTCTTGCTGCTCTTCACTGTCCCCGTGCAGCCTATGCACAGGCACAACAGCATTCGGGATCTGTGCTTGCCCAGGATCGGTACACCTCTCGGTGTCTGTTCTCAGCATAACATTTTTCTGAAAAGGCAAACGTCCGGCTCCTTGTCCCACAAGGAAGGTGCCAGCCCTGAAAGCTCTTGCTGCTCTTCACTGTCCCCGTGCAGCCTATGCACAGGCACAACAGCATTGGGGATCCGTGCTTGCCCAGGATCGGTACACCTCACGGTGTCCGTTCTCGGCATAGCATTTTTCTGAAAAGGCAAACGTCCGGCTCCTTGTCCCAAAAGGAAGGTGCCAGCCCTGAAAGCTCGTGCTGCTCTTCACTGTCCCCGTGCAGCCTATGCACAGGCACAACAGCATTGGGGATCTGTGCTTGCCCAGGAACGGTACACCTCACGGTGTTCGTTCTCGGCAGAGGCTCTTCCGAAAAGGCAAACGTCCGGCTCCTTGTCCCACAAGGAAGGTGCCAGCCCTGAAAGCTCTTGCTGCTCTTCACTGTCCCAGTGCAGCCTATGCATAGGCACAACAGCATTGGGGATCTGTGCTTGCCCAGGAACGGTACACCTCACGGTGTTCGTTCTCGGCAGAGGCTCTTCCGAAAAGGCAAACGTCCGGCTCCTTGTCCCACAAGGAAGGTGCCAGCCCTGAAAGCTCGTGCTGCTCTTCACTGTCCCCGTGCAGCCTATGCACAGGCACAACAGCATTGGGGATCTGTGCTTGCCCAGGATCGGTACACCTCTCGGTGTCCGTTCTCAGCATAACATTTTTCTGAAAAGGCAAACGTCCGGCTCCTTGTCCATCAAGGAAGGTGCCAGCCCTGAAAGCTCTTGCTGCTCTTCACTGTCCCCGTGCAGACTATGCACAGGCACAACAGCATTGGGGATCTGTGCTTGCCCAGGAACGGTACACCTCACGGTGTTCGTTCTCGGCAGAGGCTCTTCCGAAAAGGCAAACGTCCGGCTCCTTGTCCCACAAGGAAGGTGCCAGCCCTGAAAGCTCGTGCTGCTCTTCACTGTCCCCGTGCAGCCTATGCACAGGCACAACAGCATTCGGGATCTGTGCTTGCCCAGGATCGGTACACCTCTCGGTGTCCGTTCTCAGCATAACATTTTTCTGAAAAGGCAAACGTCCGGCTCCTTGTCCCACAAGGAAGGTGCCAGCCCTGAAAGCTCGTGCTGCTCTTCACTGTCCCCGTGCAGCCTATGCACAGGCACAACAGCATTGGGGATCTGTGCTTGCCCAGGAACGGTACACCTCACGGTGTTCGTTCTCGGCAGAGGCTCTTCCGAAAAGGCAAACGTCCAGCTCCTTATCCCACATGGAAGGTGCCAGCCCTGAAAGCTCGTGCTGCTCTTCACTGTCCCCGTGCAGCCTATGCACAGGCACAACAGCATTGGGGATCCGTGCTTGCCCAGGATCGGTACACCTCACGGTGTCCGTTCTCGGCATTGCATTTTTCTGAAAAGGCAAACGTCCGGCTCCTTGTCCCACAAGGAAGGTGCCAGCCCTGAAAGCTCTTGCTGCTCTTCACTGTCCCCGTGCAGCCTATGCACAGGCACAACAGCATTGGGGATCTGTGCTTGCCCAGGAACGGTACACCTCACGGTGTTCGTTCTCGGCAGAGGCTCTTCCGAAAAGGCAAACGTCCGGCTCCTTGTCCCACAAGGAAGGTGCCAGCCCTGAAAGCTCTTGCTGCTCTTCACTGTCCCCGTGCAGCCTATGCATAGGCACAACAGCATTCGGGATCTGTGCTTGCCCAGGATCGGTACACCTCTCGGTGTCCGTTCTCAGCATAACATTTTACTGAAAAGGCAAACGTCCGGCTCCTTGTCCCACAAGGAAGGTGCCAGCCCTGAAAGCTCTTGCTGCTCTTCACTGTCCCCGTGCAGCCTATGCACAGGCACAACAGCATTGGGGATCTGTGCTTGCCCAGGAACGGTACACCTCACGGTGTTCGTTCTCGGCAGAGGCTCTTCCGAAAAGGCAAACGTCCAGCTCCTTGTCCCACAAGGAAGGTGCCAGCCCTGAAAGCTCGTGCTGCTCTTCACTGTCCCCGTGCAGCCTATGCACAGGCACAACAGCATTCGGGATCTGTGCTTGCCCAGGAACGGTACACCTCACGGTGTTCGTTCTCGGCATAGCATTTTTCTGAAAAGGCAAACGTCCGGCTCCTTGTCCCACAAGGAAGGTGCCAGCCCTGAAAGCTCTTGCTGCTCTTCACTGTCCTCATGTAGCCTATGCAGAGGCACAACAGCATTGGGGATCTGTGCTTGCCCAGGTACGGTACACCTCTCGGTGTCCGTTCTCGGCATAGCATTTTTCTGAAAAGGCAAACGTCCGGCTCCTTGTGCCACAAGGAAGGTGCCAGCCCTGAAAGCTCTTGCTGCTCTTCACTGTCCCCGTGCAGCCTATGCACAGGAACAACAGCACTGGGGATCTGTGCTTGCCCAGGAACGGTACACCTCACGGTGTTCGTTCTCAGCAGAGCCTCTTTCCGAAAAGGCAAACGTCCGGCTCCTTGTCCCACAAGGAAGGTGCCAGCCCTGAAAGCTCTTGCTGCTCTTCACTGTCCCCGTGCAGCCTATGCACAGGCACAACAGCATTGGGGATCTGTGCTTGCCCAGGAACGGTACACCTCACGGTGTTCGTTCTCGGCAGAGGCTCTTCCGAAAAGGCAAACGTCCAGCTCCTTGTCCCACAAGGAAGGTGCCAGCCCTGAAAGCTCGTGCTGCTCTTCACTGTCCCCGTGCAGCCTATGCACAGGCACAACAGCATTGGGGATCTGTGATTGCCCAGGATCGGTACACCTCACGGTGTTCGTTCTCGGCAGAGGCTCTTCCGAAAAGGCAAACGTCCGGCTCCTTGTCCCACAAGGAAGGTGCCAGCCCTGAAAGCTCTTGCTGCTCTTCACTGTCCCCGTGCAGCCTATGCACAGGCACAACAGCATTCGGGATCTGTGCTTGCCCAGGAACGGTACACCTCTCGGTGTTCGTTCTCGGCATAGCATTTTTCTGAAAAGGCAAACGTCCGGCTCCTTGTCCCACAAGGAAGGTGCCAGCCCTGAAAGCTCTTGCTGCTCTTCACTGTCCTCATGTAGCCTATGCAGAGGCACAACAGCATTGGGGATCTGTGCTTGCCCAGGAACGGTACACCTCTCGGTGTCCGTTCTCGGCATAGCATTTTTCTGAAAAGGCAAACGTCCGGCTCCTTGTCCCACAAGGAAGGTGCCAGCCCTGAAAGCTCTTGCTGCTCTTCACTGTCCCCGTGCACCCTATCCACAGGAACAACAGCACTGGGGATCTGTGCTTGCCCAGGAACGGTACACCTCACGGTGTTCGTTCTCAGCAGAGCCTCTTTCCGAAAAGGCAAACGTCCGGCTCCTTGTCCCACAAGGAAGGTGCCAGCCCTGAAAGCTCTTGCTGCTCTTCACTGTCCCCGTGCAGCCTATGCACAGGCACAACAGCATTGGGGATCTGTGCTTGCCCAGGAACGGTACACCTCACGGTGTTTGTTCTCGGCAGAGGCTCTTCCGAAAAGGCAAACTTAAGGCTCCTTGTCCCACAAGGAAGGTGCCAGCCCTGAAAGCTCGTGCTGCTCTTCACTGTCCCCGTGCAGCCTATGCACAGGCACAACAGCATTGGGGATCTGTGATTGCCCAGGATCGGTACACCTCACGGTGTTCGTTCTCGGCAGAGGCTCTTCCGAAAAGGCAAACGTCCAGCTCCTTGTCCCACAAGGAAGGTGCCAGCCCTGAAAGCTCTTGCTGCTCTTCACTGTCCCCGTGCAGCCTATGCACAGGCACAACAGCATTGGGGATATGTGCTTGCCCAGGATCGGTACATCTCACGGTGTTCTTTCTCGGCATAGCATTTTTCTGAAAAGGCAAACGTCCGGCTCCTTGTCCCACAAGGAAGGTGCCAGCCCTCAAAGCTCTTGCTGCTCTTCACTGTCCCCGTGCAGCCTATGCACAGGCACAACAGCATTGGGGATATGTGCTTGCCCAGGATCGGTACACCTCACGGTGTTCGTTCTCGGCATAGCATTTTTCTGAAAAGGCAAACGTCCGGCTCCTTGTCCCACAAGGAAGGTGCGAGCCCTGAAAGCTCTTGCTGCTCTTCACTGTCCCCGTGCAGCCTATGCACAGGCACAACAGCATTGGGGATCTGTGCTTGCCCAGGAACGGTACACCTCACGGTGTTCGTTCTCGGCAGAGGCTCTTCCGAAAAGGCAAACGTCCGGCTCCTTGTCCCACAAGGAAGGTGCCAGCCCTGAAAGCTCTTGCTGCTCTTCACTGTCCCCGTGCAGCCTATGCACAGGCACAACAGCATTCGGGATCTGTGCTTGCCCAGGATCGGTACACCTCTCGGTGTCTGTTCTCAGCATAACATTTTTCTGAAAAGGCAAACGTCCGGCTCCTTGTCCCACAAGGAAGGTGCCAGCCCTGAAAGCTCTTGCTGCTCTTCACTGTCCCCGTGCAGCCTATGCACAGGCACAACAGCATTGGGGATCCGTGCTTGCCCAGGATCGGTACACCTCACGGTGTCCGTTCTCGGCATAGCATTTTTCTGAAAAGGCAAACGTCCGGCTCCTTGTCCCAAAAGGAAGGTGCCAGCCCTGAAAGCTCTTGCTGCTCTTCACTGTCCCCGTGCAGCCTATGCACAGGCACAACAGCATTGGGGATCTGTGCTTGCCCAGGAACGGTACACCTCACGGTGTTCGTTCTCGGCATAGCATTTTTCTGAAAAGGCAAACGTCCGGCTCCTTGTCCCACAAGGAAGGTGCCAGCCCTGAAAGCTCTTGCTGCTCTTCACTGTCCCCGTGCAGCCTATGCATAGGCACAACAGCATTGGGGATCTGTGCTTGCCCAGGAACGGTACACCTCACGGTGTTCGTTCTCGGCAGAGGCTCTTCCGAAAAGGCAAACGTCCGGCTCCTTGTCCCACAAGGAAGGTGCCAGCCCTGAAAGCTCGTGCTGCTCTTCACTGTCCCCGTGCAGCCTATGCACAGGCACAACAGCATTGGGGATCTGTGCTTGCCCAGGATCGGTACACCTCTCGGTGTCCGTTCTCAGCATAACATTTTTCTGAAAAGGCAAACGTCCGGCTCCTTGTCCCACAAGGAAGGTGCCAGCCCTGAAAGCTCTTGCTGCTCTTCACTGTCCCCGTGCAGACTATGCACAGGCACAACAGCATTGGGGATCTGTGCTTGCCCAGGAACGGTACACCTCACGGTGTTCGTTCTCGGCAGAGGCTCTTCCGAAAAGGCAAACGTCCGGCTCCTTGTCCCACAAGGAAGGTGCCAGCCCTGAAAGCTCGTGCTGCTCTTCACTGTCCCCGTGCAGCCTATGCACAGGCACAACAGCATTGGGGATCTGTGCTTGCCCAGGATCGGTACACCTCTCGGTGTCCGTTCTCAGCATAACATTTTTCTGAAAAGGCAAACGTCCGGCTCCTTGTCCCACAAGGAAGGTGCCAGCCCTGAAAGCTCGTGCTGCTCTTCACTGTCCCCGTGCAGCCTATGCACAGGCACAACAGCATTGGGGATCTGTGCTTGCCCAGGAACGGTACACCTCACGGTGTTCGTTCTCGGCAGAGGCTCTTCCGAAAAGGCAAACGTCCAGCTCCTTATCCCACATGGAAGGTGCCAGCCCTGAAAGCTCGTGCTGCTCTTCACTGTCCCCGTGCAGCCTATGCACAGGCACAACAGCATTGGGGATCCGTGCTTGCCCAGGATCGGTACACCTCACGGTGTCCGTTCTCGGCATTGCATTTTTCTGAAAAGGCAAACGTCCGGCTCCTTGTCCCACAAGGAAGGTGCCAGCCCTGAAAGCTCTTGCTGCTCTTCACTGTCCCCGTGCAGCCTATGCACAGGCACAACAGCATTGGGGATCTGTGCTTGCCCAGGAACGGTACACCTCACGGTGTTCGTTCTCGGCAGAGGCTCTTCCGAAAAGGCAAACGTCCGGCTCCTTGTCCCACAAGGAAGGTGCCAGCCCTGAAAGCTCTTGCTGCTCTTCACTGTCCCCGTGCAGCCTATGCATAGGCACAACAGCATTCGGGATCTGTGCTTGCCCAGGATCGGTACACCTCTCGGTGTCCGTTCTCAGCATAACATTTTACTGAAAAGGCAAACGTCCGGCTCCTTGTCCCACAAGGAAGGTGCCAGCCCTGAAAGCTCTTGCTGCTCTTCACTGTCCCCGTGCAGCCTATGCACAGGCACAACAGCATTGGGGATCTGTGCTTGCCCAGGAACGGTACACCTCACGGTGTTCGTTCTCGGCAGAGGCTCTTCCGAAAAGGCAAACGTCCGGCTCCTTGTCCCACAAGGAAGGTGCCAGCCCTGAAAGCTCTTGCTGCTCTTCACTGTCCCCGTGCAGCCTATGCACAGGCACAACAGCATTCGGGATCTGTGCTTGCCCAGGAACGGTACACCTCACGGTGTTCGTTCTCGGCATAGCATTTTTCTGAAAAGGCAAACGTCCGGCTCCTTGTCCCACAAGGAAGGTGCCAGCCCTGAAAGCTCTTGCTGCTCTTCACTGTCCTCATGTAGCCTATGCAGAGGCACAACAGCATTGGGGATCTGTGCTTGCCCAGGAACGGTACACCTCTCGGTGTCCGTTCTCGGCATAGCATTTTTCTGAAAAGGCAAACGTCCGGCTCCTTGTGCCACAAGGAAGGTGCCAGCCCTGAAAGCTCTTGCTGCTCTTCACTGTCCCCGTGCAGCCTATGCACAGGAACAACAGCACTGGGGATCTGTGCTTGCCCAGGAACGGTACACCTCACGGTGTTCGTTCTCAGCAGAGCCTCTTTCCGAAAAGGCAAACGTCCGGCTCCTTGTCCCACAAGGAAGGTGCCAGCCCTGAAAGCTCTTGCTGCTCTTCACTGTCCCCGTGCAGCCTATGCACAGGCACAACAGCATTGGGGATCTGTGCTTGCCCAGGAACGGTACACCTCACGGTGTTCGTTCTCGGCAGAGGCTCTTCCGAAAAGGCAAACGTCCAGCTCCTTGTCCCACAAGGAAGGTGCCAGCCCTGAAAGCTCGTGCTGCTCTTCACTGTCCCCGTGCAGCCTATGCACAGGCACAACAGCATTGGGGATCTGTGATTGCCCAGGATCGGTACACCTCACGGTGTTCGTTCTCGGCAGAGGCTCTTCCGAAAAGGCAAACGTCCAGCTCCTTGTCCCACAAGGAAGGTGCCAGCCCTGAAAGCTCGTGCTGCTCTTCACTGTCCCCGTGCAGCCTATGCACAGGCACAACAGCATTGGGGATATGTGCTTGCCCAGGATCGGTACATCTCACGGTGTTCTTTCTCGGCATAGCATTTTTCTGAAAAGGCAAACGTCCGGCTCCTTGTCCCACAAGGAAGGTGCCAGCCCTGAAAGCTCTTGCTGCTCTTCACTGTCCCCGTGCAGCCTATGCACAGGCACAACAGCATTGGGGATCTGTGCTTGCCCAGGATCGGTACACCTCACGGTGTTCGTTCTCGGCATAGCATTTTTCTGAAAAGGCAAACGTCCGGCTCCTTGTCCCACAAGGAAGGTGCCAGCCCTGAAAGCTCTTGCTGCTCTTCACTGTCCCCGTGCAGCCTATGCACAGGCACAACAGCATTGGGGATCTGTGCTTGCCCAGGAACGGTACACCTCACGGTGTTCGTTCTCGGCAGAGGCTCTTCCGAAAAGGCAAACGTCCAGCTCCTTGTCCCACAAGGAAGGTGCCAGCCCTGAAAGCTCTTGCTGCTCTTCACTGTCCCCGTGCAGCCTATGCACAGGCACAACAGCATTCGGGATCCGTGCTTGCCCAGGATCGGTACACCTCTCGGTGTCCGTTCTCAGCATAACATTTTTCTGAAAAGGCAAACGTCCGGCTCCTTGTCCCACAAGGAAGGTGCCAGCCCTGAAAGCTCTTGCTGCTCTTCACTGTCCCCGTGCAGCCTATGCACAGGCACAACAGCATTGGGGATCTGTGCTTGCCCAGGAACGGTACACCTCACGGTGTTCGTTCTCGGCAGAGGCTCTTCCGAAAAGGCAAACGTCCGGCTCCTTGTCCCACAAGGAAGGTGCCAGCCCTGAAAGCTCTTGCTGCTCTTCACTGTCCCCGTGCAGCCTATGCACAGGCACAACAGCATTCGGGATCTGTGCTTGCCCAGGAACGGTACACCTCACGGTGTTCGTTCTCGGCATAGCATTTTTCTGAAAAGGCAAACGTCCGGCTCCTTGTCCCACAAGGAAGGTGCCAGCCCTGAAAGCTCTTGCTGCTCTTCACTGTCCCCGTGCAGCCTATGCACAGGCACAACAGCATTGGGGATCTGTGCTTGCCCAGGAACGGTACACCTCTCGGTGTCCGTTCTCGGCATAGCATTTTTCTGAAAAGGCAAATGTCCGGCTCCTTGTCCCACAAGGAAGGTGCCAGCCCTGAAAGCTCTTGCTGCTCTTCACTGTCCCCGTGCACCCTATGCACAGGAACAACAGCACTGGGGATCTGTGCTTGCCCAGAAACGGTACACCTCACGGTGTTCGTTCTCAGCAGAGCCTCTTTCCGAAAAGGCAAACGTCCGGCTCCTTGTCCCACAAGGAAGGTGCCAGCCCTGAAAGCTCTTGCTGCTCTTCACTGTCCCCGTGCAGCCTATGCACAGGCACAACAGCATTGGGGATCTGTGCTTGCCCAGGAACGGTACACCTCACGGTGTTCGTTCTCGGCAGAGGCTCTTCCGAAAAGGCAAACGTCCAGCTCCTTGTCCCACAAGGAAGGTGCCAGCCCTGAAAGCTCGTGCTGCTCTTCACTGTCCCCGTGCAGCCTATGCACAGGCACAACAGCATTCGGGATCTGTGCTTGCCCAGGATCGGTACACCTCACGGTGTTCGTTCTCGGCAGAGGCTCTTCCGAAAAGGCAAACGTCCAGCTCCTTGTCCCACAAGGAAGGTGCCAGCCCTGAAAGCTCTTGCTGCTCTTCACTGTCCCCGTGCAACCTATGCACAGGCACAACAGCATTGGGGATATGTGCTTGCCCAGGATCGGTACATCTCACGGTGTTCTTTCTCGGCATAGCATTTTTCTGAAAAGGCAAACGTCCGGCTCCTTGTCCCACAAGGAAGGTGCCAGCCCTGAAAGCTCTTGCTGCTCTTCACTGTCCCCGTGCAGCCTATGCACAGGCACAACAGCATTGGGGATCTGTGCTTGCCCAGGAACGGTACACCTCTCGGTGTTCGTTCTCGGCAGAGACTCTTCCAAAAAGGCAAACGTCCGGCTCCTTGTCCCACAAGGAAGGTGCCAGCCCTGAAAGCTCTTGCTGCTCTTCACTGTCCCCGTGCAGCCTATGCACAGGCACAACAGCATTGGGGATCTGTGCTTGCCCAGGATCGGTACACCTCACGGTGTTCGTTCTCGGCATAGCATTTTTCTGAAAAGGCAAACGTCCGGCTCCTTGTCCCACAAGGAAGGTGCCAGCCCTGAAAGCTCTTGCTGCTCTTCACTGTCCCCGTGCAGCCTATGCACAGGCACAACAGCATTGGGGATCTGTGCTTGCCCAGGAACGGTACACCTCACGGTGTTCGTTCTCAGCAGAGGCTCTTCCGAAAAGGCAAACGTCCAGCTCCTTGTCCCACAAGGAAGGTGCCAGCCCTGAAAGCTCTTGCTGCTCTTCACTGTCCCCGTGCAGCCTATGCACAGGCACAACAGCATTCGGGATCCGTGCTTGCCCAGGATCGGTACACCTCTCGGTGTCCGTTCTCAGCATAACATTTTTCTGAAAAGGCAAACGTCCGGCTCCTTGTCCCACAAGGAAGGTGCCAGCCCTGAAAGCTCTTGCTGCTCTTCACTGTCCCCGTGCAGCCTATGCACAGGCACAACAGCATTGGGGATCTGTGCTTGCCCAGGAACGGTACACCTCACGGTGTTCGTTCTCGGCATAGCATTTTTCTGAAAAGGCAAACGTCCGGCTCCTTGTCCCACAAGGAAGGTGCCAGCCCTGAAAGCTCTTGCTGCTCTTCACTGTCCCCGTGCAGCCTATGCACAGGCACAACAGCATTCGGGATCTGTGCTTGCCCAGGATCGGTACACCTCTCGGTGTCCGTTCTCAGCATAACATTTTTCTGAAAAGGCAAACGTCCGGCTCCTTGTCCCACAAGGAAGGTGCCAGCCCTGAAAGCTCTTGCTGCTCTTCACTGTCCCCGTGCAGCCTATGCACAGGCACAACAGCATTCGGGATCTGTGCTTGCCCAGGATCGGTACACCTCTCGGTGTCCGTTCTCAGCATAACATTTTTCTGAAAAGGCAAACGTCCGGCTCCTTGTCCCACAAGGAAGGTGCCAGCCCTGAAAGCTCTTGCTGCTCTTCACTGTCCCCGTGCAGCCTATGCACAGGCACAACAGCATTCGGGATCTGTGCTTGCCCAGGAACGGTACACCTCACGGTGTTCGTTCTCGGCATAGCATTTTTCTGAAAAGGCAAACGTCCGGCTCCTTGTCCCACAAGGAAGGTGCCAGCCCTGAAAGCTCGTGCTGCTCTTCACTGTCCCCGTGCAGCCTATGCACAGGCACAACAGCATTCGGGATCTGTGCTTGCCCAGGAGCGGTACACCTCTCGGTGTTCGTTCTCGGCAGAGGCTCTTCCGAAAAGGCAAACGTCCTGCTCCTTGTCCCACAAGGAAGGTGCCAGCCCTTAAAGCTCGTGCTGCTCTTCACTGTCCCCGTGCAGCCTATGCACAGGCACAACAGCATTGGGGATATGTGCTTGCCCAGGATCGGTACACCTCACGGTGTTCGTTCTCGGCATAGCATTTTTCTGAAAAGGCAAACGTCCGGCTCCTTGTCCCACAAGGAAGGTGCCAGCCCTGAAAGCTCGTGCTGCTCTTCACTGTCCCCGTGCAGCCTATGCACAGGCACAACAGCATTGGGGATCTGTGCTTGCCCAGGAACGGTACACCTCACGGTGTTCGTTCTCGGCAGAGGCTCTTCCGAAAAGGCAAACGTCCAGCTCCTTGTCCCACAAGGAAGGTGCCAGCCCTGAAAGCTCGTGCTGCTCTTCACTGTCCCCGTGCAGCCTATGCACAGGCACAACAGCATTCGGGATCCGTGCTTGCCCAGGATCGGTACACCTCTCGGTGTCCGTTCTCAGCATAACATTTTTCTGAAAAGGCAAACGTCCGGCTCCTTGTCCCACAAGGAAGGTGCCAGCCCTGAAAGCTCTTGCTGCTCTTCACTGTCCCCGTGCAGCCTATGCACAGGCACAACAGCATTGGGGATCTGTGCTTGCCCAGGAACGGTACACCTCACGGTGTTCGTTCTCGGCAGAGGCTCTTCCGAAAAGGCAAACGTCCGGCTCCTTGTCCCACAAGGAAGGTGCCAGCCCTGAAAGCTCTTGCTGCTCTTCACTGTCCCCGTGCAGCCTATGCACAGGCACAACAGCATTCGGGATCTGTGCTTGCCCAGGAACGGTACACCTCACGGTGTTCGTTCTCGGCATAGCATTTTTCTGAAAAGGCAAACGTCCGGCTCCTTGTCCCACAAGGAAGGTGCCAGCCCTGAAAGCTCTTGCTGCTCTTCACTGTCCCCGTGCAGCCTATGCACAGGCACAACAGCATTGGGGATCTGTGCTTGCCCAGGAACGGTACACCTCTCGGTGTCCGTTCTCGGCATAGCATTTTTCTGAAAAGGCAAATGTCCGGCTCCTTGTCCCACAAGGAAGGTGCCAGCCCTGAAAGCTCTTGCTGCTCTTCACTGTCCCCGTGCACCCTATGCACAGGAACAACAGCACTGGGGATCTGTGCTTGCCCAGAAACGGTACACCTCACGGTGTTCGTTCTCAGCAGAGCCTCTTTCCGAAAAGGCAAACGTCCGGCTCCTTGTCCCACAAGGAAGGTGCCAGCCCTGAAAGCTCTTGCTGCTCTTCACTGTCCCCGTGCAGCCTATGCACAGGCACAACAGCATTGGGGATCTGTGCTTGCCCAGGAACGGTACACCTCACGGTGTTCGTTCTCGGCAGAGGCTCTTCCGAAAAGGCAAACGTCCAGCTCCTTGTCCCACAAGGAAGGTGCCAGCCCTGAAAGCTCGTGCTGCTCTTCACTGTCCCCGTGCAGCCTATGCACAGGCACAACAGCATTCGGGATCTGTGCTTGCCCAGGATCGGTACACCTCACGGTGTTCGTTCTCGGCAGAGGCTCTTCCGAAAAGGCAAACGTCCAGCTCCTTGTCCCACAAGGAAGGTGCCAGCCCTGAAAGCTCTTGCTGCTCTTCACTGTCCCCGTGCAACCTATGCACAGGCACAACAGCATTGGGGATATGTGCTTGCCCAGGATCGGTACATCTCACGGTGTTCTTTCTCGGCATAGCATTTTTCTGAAAAGGCAAACGTCCGGCTCCTTGTCCCACAAGGAAGGTGCCAGCCCTGAAAGCTCTTGCTGCTCTTCACTGTCCCCGTGCAGCCTATGCACAGGCACAACAGCATTGGGGATCTGTGCTTGCCCAGGAACGGTACACCTCTCGGTGTTCGTTCTCGGCAGAGACTCTTCCAAAAAGGCAAACGTCCGGCTCCTTGTCCCACAAGGAAGGTGCCAGCCCTGAAAGCTCTTGCTGCTCTTCACTGTCCCCGTGCAGCCTATGCACAGGCACAACAGCATTGGGGATCTGTGCTTGCCCAGGATCGGTACACCTCACGGTGTTCGTTCTCGGCATAGCATTTTTCTGAAAAGGCAAACGTCCGGCTCCTTGTCCCACAAGGAAGGTGCCAGCCCTGAAAGCTCTTGCTGCTCTTCACTGTCCCCGTGCAGCCTATGCACAGGCACAACAGCATTGGGGATCTGTGCTTGCCCAGGAACGGTACACCTCACGGTGTTCGTTCTCAGCAGAGGCTCTTCCGAAAAGGCAAACGTCCAGCTCCTTGTCCCACAAGGAAGGTGCCAGCCCTGAAAGCTCTTGCTGCTCTTCACTGTCCCCGTGCAGCCTATGCACAGGCACAACAGCATTCGGGATCCGTGCTTGCCCAGGATCGGTACACCTCTCGGTGTCCGTTCTCAGCATAACATTTTTCTGAAAAGGCAAACGTCCGGCTCCTTGTCCCACAAGGAAGGTGCCAGCCCTGAAAGCTCTTGCTGCTCTTCACTGTCCCCGTGCAGCCTATGCACAGGCACAACAGCATTGGGGATCTGTGCTTGCCCAGGAACGGTACACCTCACGGTGTTCGTTCTCGGCATAGCATTTTTCTGAAAAGGCAAACGTCCGGCTCCTTGTCCCACAAGGAAGGTGCCAGCCCTGAAAGCTCTTGCTGCTCTTCACTGTCCCCGTGCAGCCTATGCACAGGCACAACAGCATTCGGGATCTGTGCTTGCCCAGGATCGGTACACCTCTCGGTGTCCGTTCTCAGCATAACATTTTTCTGAAAAGGCAAACGTCCGGCTCCTTGTCCCACAAGGAAGGTGCCAGCCCTGAAAGCTCTTGCTGCTCTTCACTGTCCCCGTGCAGCCTATGCACAGGCACAACAGCATTCGGGATCTGTGCTTGCCCAGGATCGGTACACCTCTCGGTGTCCGTTCTCAGCATAACATTTTTCTGAAAAGGCAAACGTCCGGCTCCTTGTCCCACAAGGAAGGTGCCAGCCCTGAAAGCTCTTGCTGCTCTTCACTGTCCCCGTGCAGCCTATGCACAGGCACAACAGCATTCGGGATCTGTGCTTGCCCAGGAACGGTACACCTCACGGTGTTCGTTCTCGGCATAGCATTTTTCTGAAAAGGCAAACGTCCGGCTCCTTGTCCCACAAGGAAGGTGCCAGCCCTGAAAGCTCGTGCTGCTCTTCACTGTCCCCGTGCAGCCTATGCACAGGCACAACAGCATTCGGGATCTGTGCTTGCCCAGGAGCGGTACACCTCTCGGTGTTCGTTCTCGGCAGAGGCTCTTCCGAAAAGGCAAACGTCCTGCTCCTTGTCCCACAAGGAAGGTGCCAGCCCTTAAAGCTCGTGCTGCTCTTCACTGTCCCCGTGCAGCCTATGCACAGGCACAACAGCATTGGGGATATGTGCTTGCCCAGGATCGGTACACCTCACGGTGTTCGTTCTCGGCATAGCATTTTTCTGAAAAGGCAAACGTCCGGCTCCTTGTCCCACAAGGAAGGTGCCAGCCCTGAAAGCTCGTGCTGCTCTTCACTGTCCCCGTGCAGCCTATGCACAGGCACAACAGCATTGGGGATCTGTGCTTGCCCAGGAACGGTACACCTCACGGTGTTCGTTCTCGGCAGAGGCTCTTCCGAAAAGGCAAACGTCCAGCTCCTTGTCCCACAAGGAAGGTGCCAGCCCTGAAAGCTCGTGCTGCTCTTCACTGTCCCCGTGCAGCCTATGCACAGGCACAACAGCATTGGGGATCCGTGCTTGCCCAGGATCGGTACACCTCACGGTGTCCGTTCTCGGCATAGCATTTTTCTGAAAAGGCAAACGTCCGGCTCCTTGTCCCACAAGGAAGGTGCCAGCCCTGAAAGCTCTTGCTGCTCTTCACTGTCCCCGTGCAGCCTATGCACAGGCACAACAGCATTCGGGATATGTGCTTGCCCAGGATCGGTACACCTCACGGTGTCCCTTCTCGGCATAACATTTTTCTGAAAAGGCAAACGTCCGGCTCCTTGTCCCACAAGGAAGGTGCCAGCCCTGAAAGCTCTTGCTGCTCTTCACTGTCCCCGTGCAGCCTATGCACAGGCACAACAGCATTGGGGATCTGTGCTTGCCCAGGAGCGGTACACCTCTCGGTGTTCGTTCTCGGCAGAGGCTCTTCCGAAAAGGCAAACGTCCTGCTCCTTGTCCCACAAGGAAGGTGCCAGCCCTTAAAGCTCGTGCTGCTCTTCACTGTCCCCGTGCAGCCTATGCACAGGCACAACAGCATTGGGGATATGTGCTTGCCCAGGATCGGTACACCTCACGGTGTTCGTTCTCGGCATAGCATTTTTCTGAAAAGGCAAACGTCCGGCTCCTTGTCCCACAAGGAAGGTGCCAGCCCTGAAAGCTCGTGCTGCTCTTCACTGTCCCCGTGCAGCCTATGCACAGGCACAACAGCATTGGGGATCTGTGCTTGCCCAGGAACGGTACACCTCACGGTGTTCGTTCTCTGCAGAGGCTCTTCCGAAAAGGCAAACGTCCAGCTCCTTGTCCCACATGGAAGGTGCCAGCCCTGAAAGCTCGTGCTGCTCTTCACTGTCCCCGTGCAGCCTATGCACAGGCACAACAGCATTGGGGATCCGTGCTTGCCCAGGATCGGTACACCTCACGGTGTCCGTTCTCGGCATTGCATTTTTCTGAAAAGGCAAACGTCCGGCTCCTTGTCCCACAAGGAAGGTGCCAGCCCTGAAAGCTCTTGCTGCTCTTCACTGTCCCCGTGCAGCCTATGCACAGGCACAACAGCATTGGGGATCTGTGCTTGCCCAGGAACGGTACACCTCACGGTGTTCGTTCTCGGCAGAGGCTGTTCCGAAAAGGCAAACGTCCGGCTCCTTGTCCCACAAGGAAGGTGCCAGCCCTGAAAGCTCTTGCTGCTCTTCACTGTCCCCGTGCAGCCTATGCATAGGCACAACAGCATTCGGGATCTGTGCTTGCCCAGGATCGGTACACCTCTCGGTGTCCGTTCTCAGCATAACATTTTTCTGAAAAGGCAAACGTCCGGCTCCTTGTCCCACAAGGAAGGTGCCAGCCCTGAAAGCTCTTGCTGCTCTTCACTGTCCCCGTGCAGCCTATGCACAGGCACAACAGCATTGGGGATCTGTGCTTGCCCAGGAACGGTACACCTCACGGTGTTCGTTCTCGGCAGAGGCTCTTCCGAAAAGGCAAACGTCCGGCTCCTTGTCCCACAAGGAAGGTGCCAGCCCTGAAAGCTCTTGCTGCTCTTCACTGTCCCCGTGCAGCCTATGCACAGGCACAACAGCATTCGGGATCTGTGCTTGCCCAGGAACGGTACACCTCTCGGTGTTCGTTCTCGGCATAGCATTTTTCTGAAAAGGCAAACGTCCGGCTCCTTGTCCCACAAGGAAGGTGCCAGCCCTGAAAGCTCTTGCTGCTCTTCACTGTCCTCATGTAGCCTATGCAGAGGCACAACAGCATTGGGGATCTGTGCTTGCCCAGGAACGGTACACCTCTCGGTGTCCGTTCTCGGCATAGCATTTTTCTGAAAAGGCAAACGTCCGGCTCCTTGTCCCACAAGGAAGGTGCCAGCCCTGAAAGCTCTTGCTGCTCTTCACTGTCCCCGTGCAGCCTATGCACAGGAACAACAGCACTGGGGATCTGTGCTTGCCCAGGAACGGTACACCTCACGGTGTTCGTTCTCAGCAGAGCCTCTTTCCGAAAAGGCAAACGTCCGGCTCCTTGTCCCACAAGGAAGGTGCCAGCCCTGAAAGCTCTTGCTGCTCTTCACTGTCCCCGTGCAGCCTATGCACAGGCACAACAGCATTGGGGATCTGTGCTTGCCCAGGAACGGTACACCTCACGGTGTTTGTTCTCGGCAGAGGCTCTTCCGAAAAGGCAAACTTAAGGCTCCTTGTCCCACAAGGAAGGTGCCAGCCCTGAAAGCTCGTGCTGCTCTTCACTGTCCCCGTGCAGCCTATGCACAGGCACAACAGCATTGGGGATCTGTGATTGCCCAGGATCGGTACACCTCACGGTGTTCGTTCTCGGCAGAGGCTCTTCCGAAAAGGCAAACGTCCAGCTCCTTGTCCCACAAGGAAGGTGCCAGCCCTGAAAGCTCTTGCTGCTCTTCACTGTCCCCGTGCAGCCTATGCACAGGCACAACAGCATTGGGGATATGTGCTTGCCCAGGATCGGTACATCTCACGGTGTTCTTTCTCGGCATAGCATTTTTCTGAAAAGGCAAACGTCCGGCTCCTTGTCCCACAAGGAAGGTGCCAGCCCTGAAAGCTCTTGCTGCTCTTCACTGTCCCCGTGCAGCCTATGCACAGGCACAACAGCATTGGGGATATGTGCTTGCCCAGGATCGGTACACCTCACGGTGTTCGTTCTCGGCATAGCATTTTTCTGAAAAGGCAAACGTCCGGCTCCTTGTCCCACAAGGAAGGTGCCAGCCCTGAAAGCTCTTGCTGCTCTTCACTGTCCCCGTGCAGCCTATGCACAGGCACAACAGCATTGGGGATCTGTGCTTGCCCAGGAACGGTACACCTCACGGTGTTCGTTCTCGGCAGAGGCTCTTCCGAAAAGGCAAACGTCCGGCTCCTTGTCCCACAAGGAAGGTGCCAGCCCTGAAAGCTCTTGCTGCTCTTCACTGTCCCCGTGCAGCCTATGCACAGGCACAACAGCATTGGTCATCTGTGCTTGCCCAGGATCGGTACACCTCACGGTGTTCGTTCTCGGCAGAGGCTCTTCCGAAAAGGCAAACGTCCAGCTCCTTGTCCCACAAGGAAGGTGCCAGCCCTGAAAGCTCTTGCTGCTCTTCACTGTCCCCGTGCAGCCTATGCACAGGCACAACAGCATTCGGGATCTGTGCTTGCCCAGGATCGGTACACCTCTCGGTGTCCGTTCTCAGCATAACATTTTTCTGAAAAGGCAAACGTCCGGCTCCTTGTCCCACAAGGAAGGTGCCAGCCCTGAAAGCTCTTGCTGCTCTTCACTGTCCCCGTGCAGCCTATGCACAGGCACAACGGCATTGGGGATCTGTGCTTGCCCAGGAAAGGTACACCTCACGGTGTTCATTCTCGGCAGAGGCTCTTCCGAAAAGGCAAACGTCCGGCTCCTTGTCCCACAAGGAAGGTGCCAGCCCTGAAAGCTCTTGCTGCTCTTCACTGTCCCCGTGCAGCCTATGCACAGGCACAACAGCATTCGGGATCTGTGCTTGCCCAGGATCGGTACACCTCTCGGTGTCCGTTCTCAGCATAACATTTTTCTGAAAAGGCAAACGTCCGGCTCCTTGTCCCACAAGGAAGGTGCCAGCCCTGAAAGCTCTTGCTGCTCTTCACTGTCCCCGTGCAGCCTATGCACAGGCACAACAGCATTGGGGATCTGTGCTTGCCCAGGATCGGTACACCTCTCGGTGTCCGTTCTCGGCAGAGACTCTTCCAAAAAGGCAAACGTCCGGCTCCTTGTCCCACAAGGAAGGTGCCAGCCCTGAAAGCTCTTGCTGCTCTTCACTGTCCCCGTGCAGCCTATGCACAGGCACAACAGCATTGGGGATATGTGCTTGCCCAGGATCGGTACACCTCACGGTGTTCGTTCTCGGCATAGCATTTTTCTGAAAAGGCAAACGTCCGGCTCCTTGTCCCACAAGGAAGGTGCCAGCCCTGAAAGCTCTTGCTGCTCTTCACTGTCCCCGTGCAGCCTATGCACAGGCACAACAGCATTGGGGATCTGTGCTTGCCCAGGAACGGTACACCTCACGGTGTTCGTTCTCGGCATAGCATTTTTCTGAAAAGGCAAACGTCCGGCTCCTTGTCCCACAAGGAAGGTGCCAGCCCTGAAAGCTCTTGCTGCTCTTCACTGTCCCCGTGCAGCCTATGCACAGGCACAACAGCATTCGGGATCTGTGCTTGCCCAGGATCGGTACACCTCTCGGTGTCCGTTCTCAGCATAACATTTTTCTGAAAAGGCAAACGTCCGGCTCCTTGTCCCACAAGGAAGGTGCCAGCCCTGAAAGCTCTTGCTGCTCTTCACTGTCCCCGTGCAGCCTATGCACAGGCACAACAGCATTCGGGATCTGTGCTTGCCCAGGATCGGTACACCTCTCGGTGTCCGTTCTCAGCATAACATTTTTCTGAAAAGGCAAACGTCCGGCTCCTTGTCCCACAAGGAAGGTGCCAGCCCTGAAAGCTCTTGCTGCTCTTCACTGTCCCCGTGCAGCCTATGCACAGGCACAACAGCATTCGGGATCTGTGCTTGCCCAGGAACGGTACACCTCACGGTGTTCGTTCTCGGCATAGCATTTTTCTGAAAAGGCAAACGTCCGGCTCCTTGTCCCACAAGGAAGGTGCCAGCCCTGAAAGCTCGTGCTGCTCTTCACTGTCCCCGTGCAGCCTATGCACAGGCACAACAGCATTCGGGATCTGTGCTTGCCCAGGAGCGGTACACCTCTCGGTGTTCGTTCTCGGCAGAGGCTCTTCCGAAAAGGCAAACGTCCTGCTCCTTGTCCCACAAGGAAGGTGCCAGCCCTTAAAGCTCGTGCTGCTCTTCACTGTCCCCGTGCAGCCTATGCACAGGCACAACAGCATTGGGGATATGTGCTTGCCCAGGATCGGTACACCTCACGGTGTTCGTTCTCGGCATAGCATTTTTCTGAAAAGGCAAACGTCCGGCTCCTTGTCCCACAAGGAAGGTGCCAGCCCTGAAAGCTCGTGCTGCTCTTCACTGTCCCCGTGCAGCCTATGCACAGGCACAACAGCATTGGGGATCTGTGCTTGCCCAGGAACGGTACACCTCACGGTGTTCGTTCTCGGCAGAGGCTCTTCCGAAAAGGCAAACGTCCAGCTCCTTGTCCCACAAGGAAGGTGCCAGCCCTGAAAGCTCGTGCTGCTCTTCACTGTCCCCGTGCAGCCTATGCACAGGCACAACAGCATTCGGGATCCGTGCTTGCCCAGGATCGGTACACCTCTCGGTGTCCGTTCTCAGCATAACATTTTTCTGAAAAGGCAAACGTCCGGCTCCTTGTCCCACAAGGAAGGTGCCAGCCCTGAAAGCTCTTGCTGCTCTTCACTGTCCCCGTGCAGCCTATGCACAGGCACAACAGCATTGGGGATCTGTGCTTGCCCAGGAACGGTACACCTCACGGTGTTCGTTCTCGGCAGAGGCTCTTCCGAAAAGGCAAACGTCCGGCTCCTTGTCCCACAAGGAAGGTGCCAGCCCTGAAAGCTCTTGCTGCTCTTCACTGTCCCCGTGCAGCCTATGCACAGGCACAACAGCATTCGGGATCTGTGCTTGCCCAGGAACGGTACACCTCACGGTGTTCGTTCTCGGCATAGCATTTTTCTGAAAAGGCAAACGTCCGGCTCCTTGTCCCACAAGGAAGGTGCCAGCCCTGAAAGCTCTTGCTGCTCTTCACTGTCCCCGTGCAGCCTATGCACAGGCACAACAGCATTGGGGATCTGTGCTTGCCCAGGAACGGTACACCTCTCGGTGTCCGTTCTCGGCATAGCATTTTTCTGAAAAGGCAAATGTCCGGCTCCTTGTCCCACAAGGAAGGTGCCAGCCCTGAAAGCTCTTGCTGCTCTTCACTGTCCCCGTGCACCCTATGCACAGGAACAACAGCACTGGGGATCTGTGCTTGCCCAGAAACGGTACACCTCACGGTGTTCGTTCTCAGCAGAGCCTCTTTCCGAAAAGGCAAACGTCCGGCTCCTTGTCCCACAAGGAAGGTGCCAGCCCTGAAAGCTCTTGCTGCTCTTCACTGTCCCCGTGCAGCCTATGCACAGGCACAACAGCATTGGGGATCTGTGCTTGCCCAGGAACGGTACACCTCACGGTGTTCGTTCTCGGCAGAGGCTCTTCCGAAAAGGCAAACGTCCAGCTCCTTGTCCCACAAGGAAGGTGCCAGCCCTGAAAGCTCGTGCTGCTCTTCACTGTCCCCGTGCAGCCTATGCACAGGCACAACAGCATTCGGGATCTGTGCTTGCCCAGGATCGGTACACCTCACGGTGTTCGTTCTCGGCAGAGGCTCTTCCGAAAAGGCAAACGTCCAGCTCCTTGTCCCACAAGGAAGGTGCCAGCCCTGAAAGCTCTTGCTGCTCTTCACTGTCCCCGTGCAACCTATGCACAGGCACAACAGCATTGGGGATATGTGCTTGCCCAGGATCGGTACATCTCACGGTGTTCTTTCTCGGCATAGCATTTTTCTGAAAAGGCAAACGTCCGGCTCCTTGTCCCACAAGGAAGGTGCCAGCCCTGAAAGCTCTTGCTGCTCTTCACTGTCCCCGTGCAGCCTATGCACAGGCACAACAGCATTGGGGATCTGTGCTTGCCCAGGAACGGTACACCTCTCGGTGTTCGTTCTCGGCAGAGACTCTTCCAAAAAGGCAAACGTCCGGCTCCTTGTCCCACAAGGAAGGTGCCAGCCCTGAAAGCTCTTGCTGCTCTTCACTGTCCCCGTGCAGCCTATGCACAGGCACAACAGCATTGGGGATCTGTGCTTGCCCAGGATCGGTACACCTCACGGTGTTCGTTCTCGGCATAGCATTTTTCTGAAAAGGCAAACGTCCGGCTCCTTGTCCCACAAGGAAGGTGCCAGCCCTGAAAGCTCTTGCTGCTCTTCACTGTCCCCGTGCAGCCTATGCACAGGCACAACAGCATTGGGGATCTGTGCTTGCCCAGGAACGGTACACCTCACGGTGTTCGTTCTCAGCAGAGGCTCTTCCGAAAAGGCAAACGTCCAGCTCCTTGTCCCACAAGGAAGGTGCCAGCCCTGAAAGCTCTTGCTGCTCTTCACTGTCCCCGTGCAGCCTATGCACAGGCACAACAGCATTCGGGATCCGTGCTTGCCCAGGATCGGTACACCTCTCGGTGTCCGTTCTCAGCATAACATTTTTCTGAAAAGGCAAACGTCCGGCTCCTTGTCCCACAAGGAAGGTGCCAGCCCTGAAAGCTCTTGCTGCTCTTCACTGTCCCCGTGCAGCCTATGCACAGGCACAACAGCATTGGGGATCTGTGCTTGCCCAGGAACGGTACACCTCACGGTGTTCGTTCTCGGCATAGCATTTTTCTGAAAAGGCAAACGTCCGGCTCCTTGTCCCACAAGGAAGGTGCCAGCCCTGAAAGCTCTTGCTGCTCTTCACTGTCCCCGTGCAGCCTATGCACAGGCACAACAGCATTCGGGATCTGTGCTTGCCCAGGATCGGTACACCTCTCGGTGTCCGTTCTCAGCATAACATTTTTCTGAAAAGGCAAACGTCCGGCTCCTTGTCCCACAAGGAAGGTGCCAGCCCTGAAAGCTCTTGCTGCTCTTCACTGTCCCCGTGCAGCCTATGCACAGGCACAACAGCATTCGGGATCTGTGCTTGCCCAGGATCGGTACACCTCTCGGTGTCCGTTCTCAGCATAACATTTTTCTGAAAAGGCAAACGTCCGGCTCCTTGTCCCACAAGGAAGGTGCCAGCCCTGAAAGCTCTTGCTGCTCTTCACTGTCCCCGTGCAGCCTATGCACAGGCACAACAGCATTCGGGATCTGTGCTTGCCCAGGAACGGTACACCTCACGGTGTTCGTTCTCGGCATAGCATTTTTCTGAAAAGGCAAACGTCCGGCTCCTTGTCCCACAAGGAAGGTGCCAGCCCTGAAAGCTCGTGCTGCTCTTCACTGTCCCCGTGCAGCCTATGCACAGGCACAACAGCATTCGGGATCTGTGCTTGCCCAGGAGCGGTACACCTCTCGGTGTTCGTTCTCGGCAGAGGCTCTTCCGAAAAGGCAAACGTCCTGCTCCTTGTCCCACAAGGAAGGTGCCAGCCCTTAAAGCTCGTGCTGCTCTTCACTGTCCCCGTGCAGCCTATGCACAGGCACAACAGCATTGGGGATATGTGCTTGCCCAGGATCGGTACACCTCACGGTGTTCGTTCTCGGCATAGCATTTTTCTGAAAAGGCAAACGTCCGGCTCCTTGTCCCACAAGGAAGGTGCCAGCCCTGAAAGCTCGTGCTGCTCTTCACTGTCCCCGTGCAGCCTATGCACAGGCACAACAGCATTGGGGATCTGTGCTTGCCCAGGAACGGTACACCTCACGGTGTTCGTTCTCGGCAGAGGCTCTTCCGAAAAGGCAAACGTCCAGCTCCTTGTCCCACAAGGAAGGTGCCAGCCCTGAAAGCTCGTGCTGCTCTTCACTGTCCCCGTGCAGCCTATGCACAGGCACAACAGCATTGGGGATCCGTGCTTGCCCAGGATCGGTACACCTCACGGTGTCCGTTCTCGGCATAGCATTTTTCTGAAAAGGCAAACGTCCGGCTCCTTGTCCCACAAGGAAGGTGCCAGCCCTGAAAGCTCTTGCTGCTCTTCACTGTCCCCGTGCAGCCTATGCACAGGCACAACAGCATTCGGGATATGTGCTTGCCCAGGATCGGTACACCTCACGGTGTCCCTTCTCGGCATAACATTTTTCTGAAAAGGCAAACGTCCGGCTCCTTGTCCCACAAGGAAGGTGCCAGCCCTGAAAGCTCTTGCTGCTCTTCACTGTCCCCGTGCAGCCTATGCACAGGCACAACAGCATTGGGGATCTGTGCTTGCCCAGGAGCGGTACACCTCTCGGTGTTCGTTCTCGGCAGAGGCTCTTCCGAAAAGGCAAACGTCCTGCTCCTTGTCCCACAAGGAAGGTGCCAGCCCTTAAAGCTCGTGCTGCTCTTCACTGTCCCCGTGCAGCCTATGCACAGGCACAACAGCATTGGGGATATGTGCTTGCCCAGGATCGGTACACCTCACGGTGTTCGTTCTCGGCATAGCATTTTTCTGAAAAGGCAAACGTCCGGCTCCTTGTCCCACAAGGAAGGTGCCAGCCCTGAAAGCTCGTGCTGCTCTTCACTGTCCCCGTGCAGCCTATGCACAGGCACAACAGCATTGGGGATCTGTGCTTGCCCAGGAACGGTACACCTCACGGTGTTCGTTCTCTGCAGAGGCTCTTCCGAAAAGGCAAACGTCCAGCTCCTTGTCCCACATGGAAGGTGCCAGCCCTGAAAGCTCGTGCTGCTCTTCACTGTCCCCGTGCAGCCTATGCACAGGCACAACAGCATTGGGGATCCGTGCTTGCCCAGGATCGGTACACCTCACGGTGTCCGTTCTCGGCATTGCATTTTTCTGAAAAGGCAAACGTCCGGCTCCTTGTCCCACAAGGAAGGTGCCAGCCCTGAAAGCTCTTGCTGCTCTTCACTGTCCCCGTGCAGCCTATGCACAGGCACAACAGCATTGGGGATCTGTGCTTGCCCAGGAACGGTACACCTCACGGTGTTCGTTCTCGGCAGAGGCTGTTCCGAAAAGGCAAACGTCCGGCTCCTTGTCCCACAAGGAAGGTGCCAGCCCTGAAAGCTCTTGCTGCTCTTCACTGTCCCCGTGCAGCCTATGCATAGGCACAACAGCATTCGGGATCTGTGCTTGCCCAGGATCGGTACACCTCTCGGTGTCCGTTCTCAGCATAACATTTTTCTGAAAAGGCAAACGTCCGGCTCCTTGTCCCACAAGGAAGGTGCCAGCCCTGAAAGCTCTTGCTGCTCTTCACTGTCCCCGTGCAGCCTATGCACAGGCACAACAGCATTGGGGATCTGTGCTTGCCCAGGAACGGTACACCTCACGGTGTTCGTTCTCGGCAGAGGCTCTTCCGAAAAGGCAAACGTCCGGCTCCTTGTCCCACAAGGAAGGTGCCAGCCCTGAAAGCTCTTGCTGCTCTTCACTGTCCCCGTGCAGCCTATGCACAGGCACAACAGCATTCGGGATCTGTGCTTGCCCAGGAACGGTACACCTCTCGGTGTTCGTTCTCGGCATAGCATTTTTCTGAAAAGGCAAACGTCCGGCTCCTTGTCCCACAAGGAAGGTGCCAGCCCTGAAAGCTCTTGCTGCTCTTCACTGTCCTCATGTAGCCTATGCAGAGGCACAACAGCATTGGGGATCTGTGCTTGCCCAGGAACGGTACACCTCTCGGTGTCCGTTCTCGGCATAGCATTTTTCTGAAAAGGCAAACGTCCGGCTCCTTGTCCCACAAGGAAGGTGCCAGCCCTGAAAGCTCTTGCTGCTCTTCACTGTCCCCGTGCAGCCTATGCACAGGAACAACAGCACTGGGGATCTGTGCTTGCCCAGGAACGGTACACCTCACGGTGTTCGTTCTCAGCAGAGCCTCTTTCCGAAAAGGCAAACGTCCGGCTCCTTGTCCCACAAGGAAGGTGCCAGCCCTGAAAGCTCTTGCTGCTCTTCACTGTCCCCGTGCAGCCTATGCACAGGCACAACAGCATTGGGGATCTGTGCTTGCCCAGGAACGGTACACCTCACGGTGTTTGTTCTCGGCAGAGGCTCTTCCGAAAAGGCAAACTTAAGGCTCCTTGTCCCACAAGGAAGGTGCCAGCCCTGAAAGCTCGTGCTGCTCTTCACTGTCCCCGTGCAGCCTATGCACAGGCACAACAGCATTGGGGATCTGTGATTGCCCAGGATCGGTACACCTCACGGTGTTCGTTCTCGGCAGAGGCTCTTCCGAAAAGGCAAACGTCCAGCTCCTTGTCCCACAAGGAAGGTGCCAGCCCTGAAAGCTCTTGCTGCTCTTCACTGTCCCCGTGCAGCCTATGCACAGGCACAACAGCATTGGGGATATGTGCTTGCCCAGGATCGGTACATCTCACGGTGTTCTTTCTCGGCATAGCATTTTTCTGAAAAGGCAAACGTCCGGCTCCTTGTCCCACAAGGAAGGTGCCAGCCCTGAAAGCTCTTGCTGCTCTTCACTGTCCCCGTGCAGCCTATGCACAGGCACAACAGCATTGGGGATATGTGCTTGCCCAGGATCGGTACACCTCACGGTGTTCGTTCTCGGCATAGCATTTTTCTGAAAAGGCAAACGTCCGGCTCCTTGTCCCACAAGGAAGGTGCCAGCCCTGAAAGCTCTTGCTGCTCTTCACTGTCCCCGTGCAGCCTATGCACAGGCACAACAGCATTGGGGATCTGTGCTTGCCCAGGAACGGTACACCTCACGGTGTTCGTTCTCGGCAGAGGCTCTTCCGAAAAGGCAAACGTCCGGCTCCTTGTCCCACAAGGAAGGTGCCAGCCCTGAAAGCTCTTGCTGCTCTTCACTGTCCCCGTGCAGCCTATGCACAGGCACAACAGCATTGGTCATCTGTGCTTGCCCAGGATCGGTACACCTCACGGTGTTCGTTCTCGGCAGAGGCTCTTCCGAAAAGGCAAACGTCCAGCTCCTTGTCCCACAAGGAAGGTGCCAGCCCTGAAAGCTCTTGCTGCTCTTCACTGTCCCCGTGCAGCCTATGCACAGGCACAACAGCATTCGGGATCTGTGCTTGCCCAGGATCGGTACACCTCTCGGTGTCCGTTCTCAGCATAACATTTTTCTGAAAAGGCAAACGTCCGGCTCCTTGTCCCACAAGGAAGGTGCCAGCCCTGAAAGCTCTTGCTGCTCTTCACTGTCCCCGTGCAGCCTATGCACAGGCACAACGGCATTGGGGATCTGTGCTTGCCCAGGAAAGGTACACCTCACGGTGTTCATTCTCGGCAGAGGCTCTTCCGAAAAGGCAAACGTCCGGCTCCTTGTCCCACAAGGAAGGTGCCAGCCCTGAAAGCTCTTGCTGCTCTTCACTGTCCCCGTGCAGCCTATGCACAGGCACAACAGCATTCGGGATCTGTGCTTGCCCAGGATCGGTACACCTCTCGGTGTCCGTTCTCAGCATAACATTTTTCTGAAAAGGCAAACGTCCGGCTCCTTGTCCCACAAGGAAGGTGCCAGCCCTGAAAGCTCTTGCTGCTCTTCACTGTCCCCGTGCAGCCTATGCACAGGCACAACAGCATTGGGGATCTGTGCTTGCCCAGGATCGGTACACCTCTCGGTGTCCGTTCTCGGCAGAGACTCTTCCAAAAAGGCAAACGTCCGGCTCCTTGTCCCACAAGGAAGGTGCCAGCCCTGAAAGCTCTTGCTGCTCTTCACTGTCCCCGTGCAGCCTATGCACAGGCACAACAGCATTGGGGATATGTGCTTGCCCAGGATCGGTACACCTCACGGTGTTCGTTCTCGGCATAGCATTTTTCTGAAAAGGCAAACGTCCGGCTCCTTGTCCCACAAGGAAGGTGCCAGCCCTGAAAGCTCTTGCTGCTCTTCACTGTCCCCGTGCAGCCTATGCACAGGCACAACAGCATTGGGGATCTGTGCTTGCCCAGGAACGGTACACCTCACGGTGTTCGTTCTCGGCATAGCATTTTTCTGAAAAGGCAAACGTCCAGCTCCTTGTCCCACAAGGAAGGTGCCAGCCCTGAAAGCTCGTGCTGCTCTTCACTGTCCCCGTGCAGCCTATGCACAGGCAGAACAGCATTGGGGATCCGTGCTTGCCCAGGATCGGTACACCTCACGGTGTTCGTTCTCGGCATAGCATTTTTCTGAAAAGGCAAACGTCCGGCTCCTTGTCCCACAAGGAAGGTGCCAGCCCTGAAAGCTCTTGCTGCTCTTCACTGTCCCCGTGCAGCCTATGCACAGACAGAACAACATTGGGGATCTGTGCTTGCCCAGGAACGGTACACCTCACGGTGTTCGTTCTCGGCAGAGGCTCTTCCGAAAAGGCAAACGTCCGGCTCCTTGTCCCACAAGGAAGGTGCCAGCCCTGAAAGCTCTTGCTGCTCTTCACTGTCCCCGTGCAGCCTATGCACAGGCACAACAGCATTGGGGATCTGTGCTTGCCCAGGAACGGTACCCCTCTCGGTGTCCGTTCTCGGCATAGCATTTTTCTGAAAAGGCAAACGTCCGGCTCCTTGTCCCACAAGGAAGGTGCCAGCCCTGAAAGCTCTTGCTGCTCTTCACTGTCCCCGTGCAGCCTATGCACAGGCACAACAGCATTGGGGATCTGTGCTTGCCCAGGAACGGTACACCTCTCGGTGTTCGTTCTCGGCAGAGACTCTTCCAAAAAGGCAAACGTCCGGCTCCTTGTCCCACAAGGAAGGTGCCAGCCCTCAAAGCTCTTGCTGCTCTTCACTGTCCCCGTGCAGCCTATGCACAGGCACAACAGCATTGGGGATATGTGCTTGCCCAGGATCGGTACACCTCACGGTGTTCGTTCTCGGCATAGCATTTTTCTGAAAAGGCAAACGTCCGGCTCCTTGTCCCACAAGGAAGGTGCCAGCCCTGAAAGCTCTTGCTGCTCTTCACTGTCCCCGTGCAGCCTATGCACAGGCACAACAGCATTGGGGATCTGTGCTTGCCCAGGAACGGTACACCTCACGGTGTTCGTTCTCGGCATAGCATTTTTCTGAAAAGGCAAACGTCCGGCTCCTTGTCCCACAAGGAAGGTGCCAGCCCTGAAAGCTCTTGCTGCTCTTCACTGTCCCCGTGCAGCCTATGCACAGGCACAACAGCATTGGGGATCTGTGCTTGCCCAGGAACGGTACACCTCTCGGTGTTCGTTCTCGGCAGAGACTCTTCCAAAAAGGCAAACGTCCGGCTCCTTGTCCCACAAGGAAGGTGCCAGCCCTGAAAGCTCTTGCTGCTCTTCACTGTCCCCGTGCAGCCTATGCACAGGCACAACAGCATTGGGGATATGTGCTTGCCCAGGATCGGTACACCTCACGGTGTTCGTTCTCGGCATAGCATTTTTCTGAAAAGGCAAACGTCCGGCTCCTTGTCCCACAAGGAAGGTGCCAGCCCTGAAAGCTCTTGCTGCTCTTCACTGTCCCCGTGCAGCCTATGCACAGGCACAACAGCATTGGTCATCTGTGCTTGCCCAGGATCGGTACACCTCACGGTGTTCGTTCTCGGCAGAGGCTCTTCCGAAAAGGCAAACGTCCAGCTCCTTGTCCCACAAGGAAGGTGCCAGCCCTGAAAGCTCGTGCTGCTCTTCACTGTCCCCGTGCAGCCTATGCACAGGCAGAACAGCATTGGGGATCCGTGCTTGCCCAGGAACGGTACACCTCACGGTGTCCGTTCTCGGCATAGCATTTTTCTGAAAAGGCAAACTTCCGGCTCCTTGTCCCACAAGGAAGGTGCCAGCCCTGAAAGCTCTTGCTGCTCTTCACTGTCCCCGTGCAGCCTATGCACAGGCACAACAGCATTGGGGATCTGTGCTTGCCCAGGAAAGGTACACCTCACGGTGTTCATTCTCGGCAGAGGCTCTTCCGAAAAGGCAAACGTCCGGCTCCTTGTCCCACAAGGAAGGTGCCAGCCCTGAAAGCTCTTGCTGCTCTTCACTGTCCCCGTGCAGCCTATGCACAGGCACAACAGCATTCGGGATCTGTGCTTGCCCAGGATCGGTACACCTCTCGGTGTCCGTTCTCAGCATAACATTTTTCTGAAAAGGCAAACGTCCGGCTCCTTGTCCCACAAGGAAGGTGCCAGCCCTGAAAGCTCTTGCTGCTCTTCACTGTCCCCGTGCAGCCTATGCACAGGCACAACAGCATTGGGGATCTGTGCTTGCCCAGGAACGGTACACCTCACGGTGTTCGTTCTCGGCAGAGGCTCTTCCGAAAAGGCAAACGTCCGGCTCCTTGTCCCACAAGGAAGGTGCCAGCCCTGAAAGCTCTTGCTGCTCTTCACTGTCCCCGTGCAGCCTAAGCACAGGCACAACAGCATTCGGGATCTGTGCTTGCCCAGGAATGGTACACCTCTCGGTGTCCGTTCTCGGCATAGCATTTTTCTGAAAAGGCAAACGTCCGGCTCCTTGTCCCACAAGGAAGGTGCCAGCCCTGAAAGCTCTTGCTGCTCTTCACTGTCCCCGTGCAGCCTATGCACAGGCACAACAGCATTGGGGATCTGTGCTTGCCCAGGAACGGTACACCTCTCGGTGTTCGTTCTCGGCAGAGACTCTTCCAAAAAGGCAAACGTCCGGCTCCTTGTCCCACAAGGAAGGTGCCAGCCCTGAAAGCTCTTGCTGCTCTTCACTGTCCACGTGCAGCCTATGCACAGGCACAACAGCATTGGGGATATGTGCTTGCCCAGGATCGGTACACCTCACGGTGTTCGTTCTCGGCATAGCATTTTTCTGAAAAGGCAAACGTCCGGCTCCTTGTCCCACAAGGAAGGTGCCAGCCCTGAAAGCTCTTGCTGCTCTTCACTGTCCCCGTGCAGCCTATGCACAGGCACAACAGCATTGGGGATCTGTGCTTGCCCAGGAACGGTACACCTCTCGGTGTCCGTTCTCGGCATAGCATTTTTCTGAAAAGGCAAACGTCCGGCTCCTTGTCCCACAAGGAAGGTGCCAGCCCTGAAAGCTCTTGCTGCTCTTCACTGTCCCCGTGCACCCTATCCACAGGAACAACAGCACTGGGGATCTGTGCTTGCCCAGGAACGGTACACCTCACGGTGTTCGTTCTCAGCAGAGCCTCTTTCCGAAAAGGCAAACGTCCGGCTCCTTGTCCCACAAGGAAGGTGCCAGCCCTGAAAGCTCTTGCTGCTCTTCACTGTCCCCGTGCAGCCTATGCACAGGCACAACAGCATTGGGGATCTGTGCTTGCCCAGGAACGGTACACCTCACGGTGTTCGTTCTCGGCAGAGGCTCTTCCGAAAAGGCAAACGTCCAGCTCCTTGTCCCACAAGGAAGGTGCCAGCCCTGAAAGCTCGTGCTGCTCTTCACTGTCCCCGTGCAGCCTATGCACAGGCACAACAGCATTGGGGATCTGTGATTGCCCAGGATCGGTACACCTCACGGTGTTCGTTCTCGGCAGAGGCTCTTCCGAAAAGGCAAACGTCCAGCTCCTTGTCCCACAAGGAAGGTGCCAGCCCTGAAAGCTCTTGCTGCTCTTCACTGTCCCCGTGCAGCCTATGCACAGGCACAACAGCATTGGGGATATGTGCTTGCCCAGGATCGGTACATCTCACGGTGTTCTTTCTCGGCATAGCATTTTTCTGAAAAGGCAAACGTCCGGCTCCTTGTCCCACAAGGAAGGTGCCAGCCCTGAAAGCTCTTGCTGGTCTTGACTGTCCCCGTGCAGCCTATGCACAGGCACAACAGCATTGGGGATATGTGCTTGCCCAGGATCGGTACACCTCACGGTGTTCGTTCTCGGCATAGCATTTTTCTGAAAAGGCAAACGTCCGGCTCCTTGTCCCACAAGGAAGGTGCCAGCCCTGAAAGCTCTTGCTGCTCTTCACTGTCCCCGTGCAGCCTATGCACAGGCACAACAGCATTGGGGATCTGTGCTTGCCCAGGAACGGTACACCTCACGGTGTTCGTTCTCGGCAGAGGCTCTTCCGAAAAGGCAAACGTCCGGCTCCTTGTCCCACAAGGAAGGTGCCAGCCCTTAAAGCTCGTGCTGCTCTTCACTGTCCCCGTGCAGCCTATGCACAGGCACAACAGCATTGGGGATATGTGCTTGCCCAGGATCGGTACACCTCACGGTGTTCGTTCTCGGCATAGCATTTTTCTGAAAAGGCAAACGTCCGGCTCCTTGTCCCACAAGGAAGGTGCCAGCCCTGAAAGCTCGTGCTGCTCTTCACTGTCCCCGTGCAGCCTATGCACAGGCACAACAGCATTGGGGATCTGTGCTTGCCCAGGAACGGTACACCTCACGGTGTTCGTTCTCTGCAGAGGCTCTTCCGAAAAGGCAAACGTCCAGCTCCTTGTCCCACATGGAAGGTGCCAGCCCTGAAAGCTCGTGCTGCTCTTCACTGTCCCCGTGCAGCCTATGCACAGGCACAACAGCATTGGGGATCCGTGCTTGCCCAGGATCGGTACACCTCACGGTGTCCGTTCTCGGCATTGCATTTTTCTGAAAAGGCAAACGTCCGGCTCCTTGTCCCACAAGGAAGGTGCCAGCCCTGAAAGCTCTTGCTGCTCTTCACTGTCCCCGTGCAGCCTATGCACAGGCACAACAGCATTGGGGATCTGTGCTTGCCCAGGAACGGTACACCTCACGGTGTTCGTTCTCGGCAGAGGCTCTTCCGAAAAGGCAAACGTCCGGCTCCTTGTCCCACAAGGAAGGTGCCAGCCCTGAAAGCTCTTGCTGCTCTTCACTGTCCCCGTGCAGCCTATGCATAGGCACAACAGCATTCGGGATCTGTGCTTGCCCAGGATCGGTACACCTCTCGGTGTCCGTTCTCAGCATAACATTTTTCTGAAAAGGCAAACGTCCGGCTCCTTGTCCCACAAGGAAGGTGCCAGCCCTGAAAGCTCTTGCTGCTCTTCACTGTCCCCGTGCAGCCTATGCACAGGCACAACAGCATTGGGGATCTGTGCTTGCCCAGGAACGGTACACCTCACGGTGTTCGTTCTCGGCAGAGGCTCTTCCGAAAAGGCAAACGTCCGGCTCCTTGTCCCACAAGGAAGGTGCCAGCCCTGAAAGCTCTTGCTGCTCTTCACTGTCCCCGTGCAGCCTATGCACAGGCACAACAGCATTCGGGATCTGTGCTTGCCCAGGAACGGTACACCTCTCGGTGTTCGTTCTCGGCATAGCATTTTTCTGAAAAGGCAAACGTCCGGCTCCTTGTCCCACAAGGAAGGTGCCAGCCCTGAAAGCTCTTGCTGCTCTTCACTGTCCTCATGTAGCCTATGCAGAGGCACAACAGCATTGGGGATCTGTGCTTGCCCAGGAACGGTACACCTCTCGGTGTCCGTTCTCGGCATAGCATTTTTCTGAAAAGGCAAACGTCCGGCTCCTTGTCCCACAAGGAAGGTGCCAGCCCTGAAAGCTCTTGCTGCTCTTCACTGTCCCCGTGCAGCCTATGCACAGGAACAACAGCACTGGGGATCTGTGCTTGCCCAGGAACGGTACACCTCACGGTGTTCGTTCTCAGCAGAGCCTCTTTCCGAAAAGGCAAACGTCCGGCTCCTTGTCCCACAAGGAAGGTGCCAGCCCTGAAAGCTCTTGCTGCTCTTCACTGTCCCCGTGCAGCCTATGCACAGGCACAACAGCATTGGGGATCTGTGCTTGCCCAGGAACGGTACACCTCACGGTGTTTGTTCTCGGCAGAGGCTCTTCCGAAAAGGCAAACTTAAGGCTCCTTGTCCCACAAGGAAGGTGCCAGCCCTGAAAGCTCGTGCTGCTCTTCACTGTCCCCGTGCAGCCTATGCACAGGCACAACAGCATTGGGGATCTGTGATTGCCCAGGATCGGTACACCTCACGGTGTTCGTTCTCGGCAGAGGCTCTTCCGAAAAGGCAAACGTCCAGCTCCTTGTCCCACAAGGAAGGTGCCAGCCCTGAAAGCTCTTGCTGCTCTTCACTGTCCCCGTGCAGCCTATGCACAGGCACAACAGCATTGGGGATATGTGCTTGCCCAGGATCGGTACATCTCACGGTGTTCTTTCTCGGCATAGCATTTTTCTGAAAAGGCAAACGTCCGGCTCCTTGTCCCACAAGGAAGGTGCCAGCCCTGAAAGCTCTTGCTGCTCTTCACTGTCCCCGTGCAGCCTATGCACAGGCACAACAGCATTGGGGATATGTGCTTGCCCAGGATCGGTACACCTCACGGTGTTCGTTCTCGGCATAGCATTTTTCTGAAAAGGCAAACGTCCGGCTCCTTGTCCCACAAGGAAGGTGCCAGCCCTGAAAGCTCTTGCTGCTCTTCACTGTCCCCGTGCAGCCTATGCACAGGCACAACAGCATTGGGGATATGTGCTTGCCCAGGAACGGTACACCTCACGGTGTTCGTTCTCGGCAGAGGCTCTTCCGAAAAGGCAAACGTCCGGCTCCTTGTCCCACAAGGAAGGTGCCAGCCCTGAAAGCTCTTGCTGCTCTTCACTGTCCCCGTGCAGCCTATGCACAGGCACAACAGCATTGGTCATCTGTGCTTGCCCAGGATCGGTACACCTCACGGTGTTCGTTCTCGGCAGAGGCTCTTCCGAAAAGGCAAACGTCCAGCTCCTTGTCCCACAAGGAAGGTGCCAGCCCTGAAAGCTCTTGCTGCTCTTCACTGTCCCCGTGCAGCCTATGCACAGGCACAACAGCATTCGGGATCTGTGCTTGCCCAGGATCGGTACACCTCTCGGTGTCCGTTCTCAGCATAACATTTTTCTGAAAAGGCAAACGTCCGGCTCCTTGTCCCACAAGGAAGGTGCCAGCCCTGAAAGCTCTTGCTGCTCTTCACTGTCCCCGTGCAGCCTATGCACAGGCACAACGGCATTGGGGATCTGTGCTTGCCCAGGAAAGGTACACCTCACGGTGTTCATTCTCGGCAGAGGCTCTTCCGAAAAGGCAAACGTCCGGCTCCTTGTCCCACAAGGAAGGTGCCAGCCCTGAAAGCTCTTGCTGCTCTTCACTGTCCCCGTGCAGCCTATGCACAGGCACAACAGCATTCGGGATCTGTGCTTGCCCAGGATCGGTACACCTCTCGGTGTCCGTTCTCAGCATAACATTTTTCTGAAAAGGCAAACGTCCGGCTCCTTGTCCCACAAGGAAGGTGCCAGCCCTGAAAGCTCTTGCTGCTCTTCACTGTCCCCGTGCAGCCTATGCACAGGCACAACAGCATTGGGGATCTGTGCTTGCCCAGGATCGGTACACCTCTCGGTGTCCGTTCTCGGCAGAGACTCTTCCAAAAAGGCAAACGTCCGGCTCCTTGTCCCACAAGGAAGGTGCCAGCCCTGAAAGCTCTTGCTGCTCTTCACTGTCCCCGTGCAGCCTATGCACAGGCACAACAGCATTGGGGATATGTGCTTGCCCAGGATCGGTACACCTCACGGTGTTCGTTCTCGGCATAGCATTTTTCTGAAAAGGCAAACGTCCGGCTCCTTGTCCCACAAGGAAGGTGCCAGCCCTGAAAGCTCTTGCTGCTCTTCACTGTCCCCGTGCAGCCTATGCACAGGCACAACAGCATTGGGGATCTGTGCTTGCCCAGGAACGGTACACCTCACGGTGTTCGTTCTCGGCATAGCATTTTTCTGAAAAGGCAAACGTCCAGCTCCTTGTCCCACAAGGAAGGTGCCAGCCCTGAAAGCTCGTGCTGCTCTTCACTGTCCCCGTGCAGCCTATGCACAGGCAGAACAGCATTGGGGATCCGTGCTTGCCCAGGATCGGTACACCTCACGGTGTTCGTTCTCGGCATAGCATTTTTCTGAAAAGGCAAACGTCCGGCTCCTTGTCCCACAAGGAAGGTGCCAGCCCTGAAAGCTCTTGCTGCTCTTCACTGTCCCCGTGCAGCCTATGCACAGACAGAACAACATTGGGGATCTGTGCTTGCCCAGGAACGGTACACCTCACGGTGTTCGTTCTCGGCAGAGGCTCTTCCGAAAAGGCAAACGTCCGGCTCCTTGTCCCACAAGGAAGGTGCCAGCCCTGAAAGCTCTTGCTGCTCTTCACTGTCCCCGTGCAGCCTATGCACAGGCACAACAGCATTGGGGATCTGTGCTTGCCCAGGAACGGTACCCCTCTCGGTGTCCGTTCTCGGCATAGCATTTTTCTGAAAAGGCAAACGTCCGGCTCCTTGTCCCACAAGGAAGGTGCCAGCCCTGAAAGCTCTTGCTGCTCTTCACTGTCCCCGTGCAGCCTATGCACAGGCACAACAGCATTGGGGATCTGTGCTTGCCCAGGAACGGTACACCTCTCGGTGTTCGTTCTCGGCAGAGACTCTTCCAAAAAGGCAAACGTCCGGCTCCTTGTCCCACAAGGAAGGTGCCAGCCCTCAAAGCTCTTGCTGCTCTTCACTGTCCCCGTGCAGCCTATGCACAGGCACAACAGCATTGGGGATATGTGCTTGCCCAGGATCGGTACACCTCACGGTGTTCGTTCTCGGCATAGCATTTTTCTGAAAAGGCAAACGTCCGGCTCCTTGTCCCACAAGGAAGGTGCCAGCCCTGAAAGCTCTTGCTGCTCTTCACTGTCCCCGTGCAGCCTATGCACAGGCACAACAGCATTGGGGATCTGTGCTTGCCCAGGAACGGTACACCTCACGGTGTTCGTTCTCGGCATAGCATTTTTCTGAAAAGGCAAACGTCCGGCTCCTTGTCCCACAAGGAAGGTGCCAGCCCTGAAAGCTCTTGCTGCTCTTCACTGTCCCCGTGCAGCCTATGCACAGGCACAACAGCATTGGGGATCTGTGCTTGCCCAGGAACGGTACACCTCTCGGTGTTCGTTCTCGGCAGAGACTCTTCCAAAAAGGCAAACGTCCGGCTCCTTGTCCCACAAGGAAGGTGCCAGCCCTGAAAGCTCTTGCTGCTCTTCACTGTCCCCGTGCAGCCTATGCACAGGCACAACAGCATTGGGGATATGTGCTTGCCCAGGATCGGTACACCTCACGGTGTTCGTTCTCGGCATAGCATTTTTCTGAAAAGGCAAACGTCCGGCTCCTTGTCCCACAAGGAAGGTGCCAGCCCTGAAAGCTCTTGCTGCTCTTCACTGTCCCCGTGCAGCCTATGCACAGGCACAACAGCATTGGTCATCTGTGCTTGCCCAGGATCGGTACACCTCACGGTGTTCGTTCTCGGCAGAGGCTCTTCCGAAAAGGCAAACGTCCAGCTCCTTGTCCCACAAGGAAGGTGCCAGCCCTGAAAGCTCGTGCTGCTCTTCACTGTCCCCGTGCAGCCTATGCACAGGCAGAACAGCATTGGGGATCCGTGCTTGCCCAGGAACGGTACACCTCACGGTGTCCGTTCTCGGCATAGCATTTTTCTGAAAAGGCAAACTTCCGGCTCCTTGTCCCACAAGGAAGGTGCCAGCCCTGAAAGCTCTTGCTGCTCTTCACTGTCCCCGTGCAGCCTATGCACAGGCACAACAGCATTGGGGATCTGTGCTTGCCCAGGAAAGGTACACCTCACGGTGTTCATTCTCGGCAGAGGCTCTTCCGAAAAGGCAAACGTCCGGCTCCTTGTCCCACAAGGAAGGTGCCAGCCCTGAAAGCTCTTGCTGCTCTTCACTGTCCCCGTGCAGCCTATGCACAGGCACAACAGCATTCGGGATCTGTGCTTGCCCAGGATCGGTACACCTCTCGGTGTCCGTTCTCAGCATAACATTTTTCTGAAAAGGCAAACGTCCGGCTCCTTGTCCCACAAGGAAGGTGCCAGCCCTGAAAGCTCTTGCTGCTCTTCACTGTCCCCGTGCAGCCTATGCACAGGCACAACAGCATTGGGGATCTGTGCTTGCCCAGGAACGGTACACCTCACGGTGTTCGTTCTCGGCAGAGGCTCTTCCGAAAAGGCAAACGTCCGGCTCCTTGTCCCACAAGGAAGGTGCCAGCCCTGAAAGCTCTTGCTGCTCTTCACTGTCCCCGTGCAGCCTAAGCACAGGCACAACAGCATTCGGGATCTGTGCTTGCCCAGGAATGGTACACCTCTCGGTGTCCGTTCTCGGCATAGCATTTTTCTGAAAAGGCAAACGTCCGGCTCCTTGTCCCACAAGGAAGGTGCCAGCCCTGAAAGCTCTTGCTGCTCTTCACTGTCCCCGTGCAGCCTATGCACAGGCACAACAGCATTGGGGATCTGTGCTTGCCCAGGAACGGTACACCTCTCGGTGTTCGTTCTCGGCAGAGACTCTTCCAAAAAGGCAAACGTCCGGCTCCTTGTCCCACAAGGAAGGTGCCAGCCCTGAAAGCTCTTGCTGCTCTTCACTGTCCACGTGCAGCCTATGCACAGGCACAACAGCATTGGGGATATGTGCTTGCCCAGGATCGGTACACCTCACGGTGTTCGTTCTCGGCATAGCATTTTTCTGAAAAGGCAAACGTCCGGCTCCTTGTCCCACAAGGAAGGTGCCAGCCCTGAAAGCTCTTGCTGCTCTTCACTGTCCCCGTGCAGCCTATGCACAGGCACAACAGCATTGGGGATCTGTGCTTGCCCAGGAACGGTACACCTCTCGGTGTCCGTTCTCGGCATAGCATTTTTCTGAAAAGGCAAACGTCCGGCTCCTTGTCCCACAAGGAAGGTGCCAGCCCTGAAAGCTCTTGCTGCTCTTCACTGTCCCCGTGCACCCTATCCACAGGAACAACAGCACTGGGGATCTGTGCTTGCCCAGGAACGGTACACCTCACGGTGTTCGTTCTCAGCAGAGCCTCTTTCCGAAAAGGCAAACGTCCGGCTCCTTGTCCCACAAGGAAGGTGCCAGCCCTGAAAGCTCTTGCTGCTCTTCACTGTCCCCGTGCAGCCTATGCACAGGCACAACAGCATTGGGGATCTGTGCTTGCCCAGGAACGGTACACCTCACGGTGTTCGTTCTCGGCAGAGGCTCTTCCGAAAAGGCAAACGTCCAGCTCCTTGTCCCACAAGGAAGGTGCCAGCCCTGAAAGCTCGTGCTGCTCTTCACTGTCCCCGTGCAGCCTATGCACAGGCACAACAGCATTGGGGATCTGTGATTGCCCAGGATCGGTACACCTCACGGTGTTCGTTCTCGGCAGAGGCTCTTCCGAAAAGGCAAACGTCCAGCTCCTTGTCCCACAAGGAAGGTGCCAGCCCTGAAAGCTCTTGCTGCTCTTCACTGTCCCCGTGCAGCCTATGCACAGGCACAACAGCATTGGGGATATGTGCTTGCCCAGGATCGGTACATCTCACGGTGTTCTTTCTCGGCATAGCATTTTTCTGAAAAGGCAAACGTCCGGCTCCTTGTCCCACAAGGAAGGTGCCAGCCCTGAAAGCTCTTGCTGGTCTTGACTGTCCCCGTGCAGCCTATGCACAGGCACAACAGCATTGGGGATATGTGCTTGCCCAGGATCGGTACACCTCACGGTGTTCGTTCTCGGCATAGCATTTTTCTGAAAAGGCAAACGTCCGGCTCCTTGTCCCACAAGGAAGGTGCCAGCCCTGAAAGCTCTTGCTGCTCTTCACTGTCCCCGTGCAGCCTATGCACAGGCACAACAGCATTGGGGATCTGTGCTTGCCCAGGAACGGTACACCTCACGGTGTTCGTTCTCGGCAGAGGCTCTTCCGAAAAGGCAAACGTCCGGCTCCTTGTCCCACAAGGAAGGTGCCAGCCCTGAAAGCTCTTGCTGCTCTTCACTGTCCCCGTGCAGCCTATGCACAGGCACAACAGCATTCGGGATCTGTGCTTGCCCAGGATCGGTACACCTGTCGGTGTCTGTTCTCAGCATAACATTTTTCTGAAAAGGCAAACGTCCGGCTCCTTGTCCCACAAGGAAGGTGCCAGCCCTGAAAGCTCTTGCTGCTCTTCACTGTCCCCGTGCAGCCTATGCACAGGCACAACAGCATTGGGGATCCGTGCTTGCCCAGGATCGGTACACCTCACGGTGTCCGTTCTCGGCATAGCATTTTTCTGAAAAGGCAAACGTCCGGCTCCTTGTCCCACAAGGAAGGTGCCAGCCCTGAAAGCTCGTGCTGCTCTTCACTGTCCCCGTGCAGCCTATGCACAGGCACAACAGCATTGGGGATCTGTGCTTGCCCAGGAACGGTACACCTCACGGTGTTCGTTCTCGGCAGAGGCTCTTCGAAAAGGCAAACGTCCGGCTCCTTGTCCCACAAGGAAGGTGCCAGCCCTGAAAGCTCTTGCTGCTCTTCACTTTCCCAGTGCAGCCTATGCACAGGCACAACAGCATTCGGGATCTGTGCTTGCCCAGGATCGGTACACCTCTCGGTGTCCGTTCTCAGCATAACATTTTTCTGAAAAGGCAAACGTCCGGCTCCTTGTCCCACAAGGAAGGTGCCAGCCCTGAAAGCTCTTGCTGCTCTTCACTGTCCCCGTGCAGCCTATGCACAGGCACAACAGCATTGGGGATCTGTGCTTGCCCAGAAACGGTACACCTCACGGTGTTCGTTCTCGGCAGAGGCTCTTCCGAAAAGGCAAACGTCCGGCTCCTTGTCCCACAAGGAAGGTGCCAGCCCTGAAAGCTCTTGCTGCTCTTCACTGTCCCCGTGCAGCCTATGCACAGGCACAACAGCATTGGGGATCTGTGCTTGCCCAGGATCGGTACACCTCTCGGTGTCCGTTCTCAGCATAACATTTTTCTGAAAAGGCAAACGTCCGGCTCCTTGTCCCACAAGGAAGGTGCCAGCCCTGAAAGCTCTTGCTGCTCTTCACTGTCCCCGTGCAGCCTATGCACAGGCACAACAGCATTGGGGATCTGTGCTTGCCCAGGAACGGTACACCTCTCGGTGTCCGTTCTCGGCAGAGACTCTTCCAAAAAGGCAAACGTCCGGCTCCTTGTCCCACAAGGAAGGTGCCAGCCCTGAAAGCTCTTGCTGCTCTTCACTGTCCCCGTGCAGCCTATGCACAGGCACAACAGCATTGGGGATATGTGCTTGCCCAGGATCGGTACACCTCACGGTGTTCGTTCTCGGCATAGCATTTTTCTGAAAAGGCAAACGTCCGGCTCCTTGTCCCACAAGGAAGGTGCCAGCCCTGAAAGCTCTTGCTGCTCTTCACTGTCCCCGTGCAGCCTATGCACAGGCACAACAGCATTGGGGATCTGTGCTTGCCCAGGAACGGTACACCTCACGGTGTTCGTTCTCGGCATAGCATTTTTCTGAAAAGGCAAACGTCCAGCTCCTTGTCCCACAAGGAAGGTGCCAGCCCTGAAAGCTCGTGCTGCTCTTCACTGTCCCCGTGCAGCCTATGCACAGGCACAACAGCATTGGGGATCCGTGCTTGCCCAGGATCGGTACACCTCACGGTGTTCGTTCTCGGCATAGCATTTTTCTGAAAAGGCAAACGTCCGGCTCCTTGTCCCACAAGGAAGGTGCCAGCCCTGAAAGCTCTTGCTGCTCTTCACTGTCCCCGTGCAGCCTATGCACAGACAGAACAACATTGGGGATCTGTGCTTGCCCAGGAACGGTACACCTCACGGTGTTCGTTCTCGGCAGAGGCTCTTCCGAAAAGGCAAACGTCCGGCTCCTTGTCCCACAAGGAAGGTGCCAGCCCTGAAAGCTCTTGCTGCTCTTCACTGTCCCCGTGCAGCCTATGCACAGGCACAACAGCATTGGGGATCTGTGCTTGCCCAGGAACGGTACCCCTCTCGGTGTCCGTTCTCGGCATAGCATTTTTCTGAAAAGGCAAACGTCCGGCTCCTTGTCCCACAAGGAAGGTGCCAGCCCTGAAAGCTCTTGCTGCTCTTCACTGTCCCCGTGCAGCCTATGCACAGGCACAACAGCATTGGGGATCTGTGCTTGCCCAGGAACGGTACACCTCTCGGTGTTCGTTCTCGGCAGAGACTCTTCCAAAAAGGCAAACGTCCGGCTCCTTGTCCCACAAGGAAGGTGCCAGCCCTGAAAGCTCTTGCTGCTCTTCACTGTCCCCGTGCAGCCTATGCACAGGCACAACAGCATTGGGGATATGTGCTTGCCCAGGATCGGTACACCTCACGGTGTTCGTTCTCGGCATAGCATTTTTCTGAAAAGGCAAACGTCCGGCTCCTTGTCCCACAAGGAAGGTGCCAGCCCTGAAAGCTCTTGCTGCTCTTCACTGTCCCCGTGCAGCCTATGCACAGGCACAACAGCATTGGGGATCTGTGCTTGCCCAGGAACGGTACACCTCACGGTGTTCGTTCTCGGCATAGCATTTTTCTGAAAAGGCAAACGTCCGGCTCCTTGTCCCACAAGGAAGGTGCCAGCCCTGAAAGCTCTTGCTGCTCTTCACTGTCCCCGTGCAGCCTATGCACAGGCACAACAGCATTGGGGATCTGTGCTTGCCCAGGAACGGTACACCTCTCGGTGTTCGTTCTCGGCAGAGACTCTTCCAAAAAGGCAAACGTCCGGCTCCTTGTCCCACAAGGAAGGTGCCAGCCCTGAAAGCTCTTGCTGCTCTTCACTGTCCCCGTGCAGCCTATGCACAGGCACAACAGCATTGGGGATATGTGCTTGCCCAGGATCGGTACACCTCACGGTGTTCGTTCTCGGCATAGCATTTTTCTGAAAAGGCAAACGTCCGGCTCCTTGTCCCACAAGGAAGGTGCCAGCCCTGAAAGCTCTTGCTGCTCTTCACTGTCCCCGTGCAGCCTATGCACAGGCACAACAGCATTGGTCATCTGTGCTTGCCCAGGATCGGTACACCTCACGGTGTTCGTTCTCGGCAGAGGCTCTTCCGAAAAGGCAAACGTCCAGCTCCTTGTCCCACAAGGAAGGTGCCAGCCCTGAAAGCTCGTGCTGCTCTTCACTGTCCCCGTGCAGCCTATGCACAGGCAGAACAGCATTGGGGATCTGTGCTTGCCCAGGATCGGTACACCTCACGGTGTTCGTTCTCGGCATAGCATTTTTCTGAAAAGGCAAACTTCCGGCTCCTTGTCCCACAAGGAAGGTGCCAGCCCTGAAAGCTCTTGCTGCTCTTCACTGTCCCCGTGCAGCCTATGCACAGGCACAACAGCATTGGGGATCTGTGCTTGCCCAGGAAAGGTACACCTCACGGTGTTCATTCTCGGCAGAGGCTCTTCCGAAAAGGCAAACGTCCGGCTCCTTGTCCCACAAGGAAGGTGCCAGCCCTGAAAGCTCTTGCTGCTCTTCACTGTCCCCGTGCAGCCTATGCACAGGCACAACAGCATTGGGGATCTGTGCTTGCCCAGGAACGGTACACCTCACGGTGTTCGTTCTCGGCAGAGGCTCTTCCGAAAAGGCAAACGTCCGGCTCCTTGTCCCACAAGGAAGGTGCCAGCCCTGAAAGCTCTTGCTGCTCTTCACTGTCCCCGTGCAGCCTAAGCACAGGCACAACAGCATTCGGGATCTGTGCTTGCCCAGGAATGGTACACCTCTCGGTGTCCGTTCTCGGCATAGCATTTTTCTGAAAAGGCAAACGTCCGGCTACTTGTCCCACAAGGAAGGTGCCAGCCCTGAAAGCTCTTGCTGCTCTTCACTGTCCCCGTGCAGCCTATGCACAGGCACAACAGCATTCGGGATCTGTGCTTGCCCAGGAACGGTACACCTCTCGGTGTTCGTTCTCGGCAGAGACTCTTCCAAAAAGGCAAACGTCCGGCTCCTTGTCCCACAAGGAAGGTGCCAGCCCTGAAAGCTCTTGCTGCTCTTCACTGTCCACGTGCAGCCTATGCACAGGCACAACAGCATTGGGGATATGTGCTTGCCCAGGATCGGTACACCTCACGGTGTTCGTTCTCGGCATAGCATTTTTCTGAAAAGGCAAACGTCCGGCTCCTTGTCCCACAAGGAAGGTGCCAGCCCTGAAAGCTCTTGCTGCTCTTCACTGTCCCCGTGCAGCCTATGCACAGGCACAACAGCATTGGGGATCTGTGCTTGCCCAGGAACGGTACACCTCACGGTGTTCGTTCTCGGCATAGCATTTTTCTGAAAAGGCAAACGTCCGGCTCCTTGTCCCACAAGGAAGGTGCCAGCCCTGAAAGCTCGTGCTGCTCTTCACTGTCCCCGTGCAGCCTATGCACAGGCAGAACAGCATTGGGGATCCGTGCTTGCCCAGGATCGGTACACCTCACGGTGTTCGTTCTCGGCATAGCATTTTTCTGAAAAGGCAAACGTCCGGCTCCTTGTCCCACAAGGAAGGTGCCAGCCCTGAAAGCTCTTGCTGCTCTTCACTGTCCCCGTGCAGCCTATGCACAGACAGAACAACATTGGGGATCTGTGCTTGCCCAGGAACGGTACACCTCACGGTGTTCGTTCTCGGCAGAGGCTCTTCCGAAAAGGCAAACGTCCGGCTCCTTGTCCCACAAGGAAGGTGCCAGCCCTGAAAGCTCTTGCTGCTCTTCACTGTCCCCGTGCAGCCTATGCACAGGCACAACAGCATTCGGGATCTGTGCTTGCCCAGGAACGGTACACCTCTCGGTGTCCGTTCTCGGCATAGCATTTTTCTGAAAAGGCAAACGTCCGGCTCCTTGTCCCACAAGGAAGGTGCCAGCCCTGAAAGCTCTTGCTGCTCTTCACTGTCCCCGTGCAGCCTATGCACAGGCACAACAGCATTGGGGATCTGTGCTTGCCCAGGAACGGTACACCTCACGGTGTTCGTTCTCGGCAGAGGCTCTTCCGAAAAGGCAAACGTCCGGCTCCTTGTCCCACAAGGAAGGTGCCAGCCCTGAAAGCTCTTGCTGCTCTTCACTGTCCCCGTGCAGCCTATGCACAGGCACAACAGCATTGGGGATCTGTGCTTGCCCAGGAACGGTACCCCTCTCGGTGTCCGTTCTCGGCATAGCATTTTTCTGAAAAGGCAAACGTCCGGCTCCTTGTCCCACAAGGAAGGTGCCAGCCCTGAAAGCTCTTGCTGCTCTTCACTGTCCCCGTGCAGCCTATGCACAGGCACAACAGCATTGGGGATCTGTGCTTGCCCAGGAACGGTACACCTCTCGGTGTTCGTTCTCGGCAGAGACTCTTCCAAAAAGGCAAACGTCCGGCTCCTTGTCCCACAAGGAAGGTGCCAGCCCTGAAAGCTCTTGCTGCTCTTCACTGTCCCCGTGCAGCCTATGCACAGGCACAACAGCATTGGGGATATGTGCTTGCCCAGGATCGGTACACCTCACGGTGTTCGTTCTCGGCATAGCATTTTTCTGAAAAGGCAAACGTCCGGCTCCTTGTCCCACAAGGAAGGTGCCAGCCCTGAAAGCTCTTGCTGCTCTTCACTGTCCCCGTGCAGCCTATGCACAGGCACAACAGCATTGGGGATCTGTGCTTGCCCAGGAACGGTACACCTCTCGGTGTTCGTTCTCGGCAGAGACTCTTCCAAAAAGGCAAACGTCCGGCTCCTTGTCCCACAAGGAAGGTGCCAGCCCTGAAAGCTCTTGCTGCTCTTCACTGTCCCCGTGCAGCCTATGCACAGGCACAACAGCATTGGGGATCTGTGCTTGCCCAGGAAAGGTACACCTCACGGTGTTCATTCTCGGCAGAGGCTCTTCCGAAAAGGCAAACGTCCGGCTCCTTGTCCCACAAGGAAGGTGCCAGCCCTGAAAGCTCTTGCTGCTCTTCACTGTCCCCGTGCAGCCTATGCACAGGCACAACAGCATTCGGGATCTGTGCTTGCCCAGGATCGGTACACCTCTCGGTGTCCGTTCTCAGCATAACATTTTTCTGAAAAGGCAAACGTCCGGCTCCTTGTCCCACAAGGAAGGTGCCAGCCCTGAAAGCTCTTGCTGCTCTTCACTGTCCCCGTGCAGCCTATGCACAGGCACAACAGCATTGGGGATCTGTGCTTGCCCAGGAACGGTACACCTCACGGTGTTCGTTCTCGGCAGAGGCTCTTCCGAAAAGGCAAACGTCCGGCTCCTTGTCCCACAAGGAAGGTGCCAGCCCTGAAAGCTCTTGCTGCTCTTCACTGTCCCCGTGCAGCCTAAGCACAGGCACAACAGCATTCGGGATCTGTGCTTGCCCAGGAATGGTACACCTCTCGGTGTCCGTTCTCGGCATAGCATTTTTCTGAAAAGGCAAACGTCCGGCTCCTTGTCCCACAAGGAAGGTGCCAGCCCTGAAAGCTCTTGCTGCTCTTCACTGTCCCCGTGCAGCCTATGCACAGGCACAACAGCATTGGGGATCTGTGCTTGCCCAGGAACGGTACACCTCTCGGTGTTCGTTCTCGGCAGAGACTCTTCCAAAAAGGCAAACGTCCGGCTCCTTGTCCCACAAGGAAGGTGCCAGCCCTGAAAGCTCTTGCTGCTCTTCACTGTCCCCGTGCAGCCTATGCACAGGCACAACAGCATTGGGGATATGTGCTTGCCCAGGATCGGTACACCTCACGGTGTTCGTTCTCGGCATAGCATTTTTCTGAAAAGGCAAACGTCCGGCTCCTTGTCCCACAAGGAAGGTGCCAGCCCTGAAAGCTCTTGCTGCTCTTCACTGTCCCCGTGCAGCCTATGCACAGGCACAACAGCATTGGGGATCTGTGCTTGCCCAGGAACGGTACACCTCACGGTGTTCGTTCTCGGCATAGCATTTTTCTGAAAAGGCAAACGTCCGGCTCCTTGTCCCACAAGGAAGGTGCCAGCCCTGAAAGCTCTTGCTGCTCTTCACTGTCCCCGTGCAGCCTATGCACAGGCACAACAGCATTGGGGATCTGTGCTTGCCCAGGAACGGTACACCTCTCGGTGTTCGTTCTCGGCAGAGACTCTTCCAAAAAGGCAAACGTCCGGCTCCTTGTCCCACAAGGAAGGTGCCAGCCCTGAAAGCTCTTGCTGCTCTTCACTGTCCCCGTGCAGCCTATGCACAGGCACAACAGCATTGGGGATATGTGCTTGCCCAGGATCGGTACACCTCACGGTGTTCGTTCTCGGCATAGCATTTTTCTGAAAAGGCAAACGTCCGGCTCCTTGTCCCACAAGGAAGGTGCCAGCCCTGAAAGCTCTTGCTGCTCTTCACTGTCCCCGTGCAGCCTATGCACAGGCACAACAGCATTGGTCATCTGTGCTTGCCCAGGATCGGTACACCTCACGGTGTTCGTTCTCGGCAGAGGCTCTTCCGAAAAGGCAAACGTCCAGCTCCTTGTCCCACAAGGAAGGTGCCAGCCCTGAAAGCTCGTGCTGCTCTTCACTGTCCCCGTGCAGCCTATGCACAGGCAGAACAGCATTGGGGATCCGTGCTTGCCCAGGATCGGTACACCTCACGGTGTTCGTTCTCGGCATAGCATTTTTCTGAAAAGGCAAACTTCCGGCTCCTTGTCCCACAAGGAAGGTGCCAGCCCTGAAAGCTCTTGCTGCTCTTCACTGTCCCCGTGCAGCCTATGCACAGGCACAACAGCATTGGGGATCTGTGCTTGCCCAGGAAAGGTACACCTCACGGTGTTCATTCTCGGCAGAGGCTCTTCCGAAAAGGCAAACGTCCGGCTCCTTGTCCCACAAGGAAGGTGCCAGCCCTGAAAGCTCTTGCTGCTCTTCACTGTCCCCGTGCAGCCTATGCACAGGCACAACAGCATTGGGGATCTGTGCTTGCCCAGGAACGGTACACCTCACGGTGTTCGTTCTCGGCAGAGGCTCTTCCGAAAAGGCAAACGTCCGGCTCCTTGTCCCACAAGGAAGGTGCCAGCCCTGAAAGCTCTTGCTGCTCTTCACTGTCCCCGTGCAGCCTAAGCACAGGCACAACAGCATTCGGGATCTGTGCTTGCCCAGGAATGGTACACCTCTCGGTGTCCGTTCTCGGCATAGCATTTTTCTGAAAAGGCAAACGTCCGGCTACTTGTCCCACAAGGAAGGTGCCAGCCCTGAAAGCTCTTGCTGCTCTTCACTGTCCCCGTGCAGCCTATGCACAGGCACAACAGCATTGGGGATCTGTGCTTGCCCAGGAACGGTACACCTCTCGGTGTTCGTTCTCGGCAGAGACTCTTCCAAAAAGGCAAACGTCCGGCTCCTTGTCCCACAAGGAAGGTGCCAGCCCTGAAAGCTCTTGCTGCTCTTCACTGTCCACGTGCAGCCTATGCACAGGCACAACAGCATTGGGGATATGTGCTTGCCCAGGATCGGTACACCTCACGGTGTTCGTTCTCGGCATAGCATTTTTCTGAAAAGGCAAACGTCCGGCTCCTTGTCCCACAAGGAAGGTGCCAGCCCTGAAAGCTCTTGCTGCTCTTCACTGTCCCCGTGCAGCCTATGCACAGGCACAACAGCATTGGGGATCTGTGCTTGCCCAGGAACGGTACACCTCACGGTGTTCGTTCTCGGCATAGCATTTTTCTGAAAAGGCAAACGTCCGGCTCCTTGTCCCACAAGGAAGGTGCCAGCCCTGAAAGCTCTTGCTGCTCTTCACTGTCCCCGTGCAGCCTATGCACAGACAGAACAACATTGGGGATCTGTGCTTGCCCAGGAACGGTACACCTCACGGTGTTCGTTCTCGGCAGAGGCTCTTCCGAAAAGGCAAACGTCCGGCTCCTTGTCCCACAAGGAAGGTGCCAGCCCTGAAAGCTCTTGCTGCTCTTCACTGTCCCCGTGCAGCCTATGCACAGGCACAACAGCATTGGGGATCTGTGCTTGCCCAGGAACGGTACCCCTCTCGGTGTCCGTTCTCGGCATAGCATTTTTCTGAAAAGGCAAACGTCCGGCTCCTTGTCCCACAAGGAAGGTGCCAGCCCTGAAAGCTCTTGCTGCTCTTCACTGTCCCCGTGCAGCCTATGCACAGGCACAACAGCATTGGGGATCTGTGCTTGCCCAGGAACGGTACACCTCTCGGTGTCCGTTCTCGGCATAGCATTTTTCTGAAAAGGCAAACGTCCGGCTCCTTGTCCCACAAGGAAGGTGCCAGCCCTGAAAGCTCTTGCTGCTCTTCACTGTCCCCGTGCAGCCTATGCACAGGCACAACAGCATTGGGGATCTGTGCTTGCCCAGGAACGGTACACCTCACGGTGTTCGTTCTCGGCAGAGGCTCTTCCGAAAAGGCAAACGTCCGGCTCCTTGTCCCACAAGGAAGGTGCCAGCCCTGAAAGCTCTTGCTGCTCTTCACTGTCCCCGTGCAGCCTATGCACAGGCACAACAGCATTGGGGATCTGTGCTTGCCCAGGAACGGTACCCCTCTCGGTGTCCGTTCTCGGCATAGCATTTTTCTGAAAAGGCAAACGTCCGGCTCCTTGTCCCACAAGGAAGGTGCCAGCCCTGAAAGCTCTTGCTGCTCTTCACTGTCCCCGTGCAGCCTATGCACAGGCACAACAGCATTGGGGATCTGTGCTTGCCCAGGAACGGTACACCTCTCGGTGTTCGTTCTCGGCAGAGACTCTTCCAAAAAGGCAAACGTCCGGCTCCTTGTCCCACAAGGAAGGTGCCAGCCCTGAAAGCTCTTGCTGCTCTTCACTGTCCCCGTGCAGCCTATGCACAGGCACAACAGCATTGGGGATATGTGCTTGCCCAGGATCGGTACACCTCACGGTGTTCGTTCTCGGCATAGCATTTTTCTGAAAAGGCAAACGTCCGGCTCCTTGTCCCACAAGGAAGGTGCCAGCCCTGAAAGCTCTTGCTGCTCTTCACTGTCCCCGTGCAGCCTATGCACAGGCACAACAGCATTGGGGATCTGTGCTTGCCCAGGAACGGTACACCTCTCGGTGTTCGTTCTCGGCAGAGACTCTTCCAAAAAGGCAAACGTCCGGCTCCTTGTCCCACAAGGAAGGTGCCAGCCCTGAAAGCTCTTGCTGCTCTTCACTGTCCCCGTGCAGCCTATGCACAGGCACAACAGCATTGGGGATCTGTGCTTGCCCAGGAAAGGTACACCTCACGGTGTTCATTCTCGGCAGAGGCTCTTCGAAAAGGCAAACGTCCGGCTCCTTGTCCCACAAGGAAGGTGCCAGCCCTGAAAGCTCTTGCTGCTCTTCACTGTCCCCGTGCAGCCTATGCACAGGCACAACAGCATTCGGGATCTGTGCTTGCCCAGGATCGGTACACCTCTCGGTGTCCGTTCTCAGCATAACATTTTTCTGAAAAGGCAAACGTCCGGCTCCTTGTCCCACAAGGAAGGTGCCAGCCCTGAAAGCTCTTGCTGCTCTTCACTGTCCCCGTGCAGCCTATGCACAGGCACAACAGCATTGGGGATCTGTGCTTGCCCAGGAACGGTACACCTCACGGTGTTCGTTCTCGGCAGAGGCTCTTCCGAAAAGGCAAACGTCCGGCTCCTTGTCCCACAAGGAAGGTGCCAGCCCTGAAAGCTCTTGCTGCTCTTCACTGTCCCCGTGCAGCCTAAGCACAGGCACAACAGCATTCGGGATCTGTGCTTGCCCAGGAATGGTACACCTCTCGGTGTCCGTTCTCGGCATAGCATTTTTCTGAAAAGGCAAACGTCCGGCTACTTGTCCCACAAGGAAGGTGCCAGCCCTGAAAGCTCTTGCTGCTCTTCACTGTCCCCGTGCAGCCTATGCACAGGCACAACAGCATTGGGGATCTGTGCTTGCCCAGGAACGGTACACCTCTCGGTGTTCGTTCTCGGCAGAGACTCTTCCAAAAAGGCAAACGTCCGGCTCCTTGTCCCACAAGGAAGGTGCCAGCCCTGAAAGCTCTTGCTGCTCTTCACTGTCCCCGTGCAGCCTATGCACAGGCACAACAGCATTGGGGATATGTGCTTGCCCAGGATCGGTACACCTCACGGTGTTCGTTCTCGGCATAGCATTTTTCTGAAAAGGCAAACGTCCGGCTCCTTGTCCCACAAGGAAGGTGCCAGCCCTGAAAGCTCTTGCTGCTCTTCACTGTCCCCGTGCAGCCTATGCACAGGCACAACAGCATTGGGGATCCGTGCTTGCCCAGGATCGGTACACCTCACGGTGTTCGTTCTCGGCATAGCATTTTTCTGAAAAGGCAAACGTCCGGCTCCTTGTCCCACAAGGAAGGTGCCAGCCCTGAAAGCTCTTGCTGCTCTTCACTGTCCCCGTGCAGCCTATGCACAGACAGAACAACATTGGGGATCTGTGCTTGCCCAGGAACGGTACACCTCACGGTGTTCGTTCTCGGCAGAGGCTCTTCCGAAAAGGCAAACGTCCGGCTCCTTGTCCCACAAGGAAGGTGCCAGCCCTGAAAGCTCTTGCTGCTCTTCACTGTCCCCGTGCAGCCTATGCACAGGCACAACAGCATTCGGGATCTGTGCTTGCCCAGGATCGGTACACCTCTCGGTGTCCGTTCTCAGCATAACATTTTTCTGAAAAGGCAAACGTCCGGCTCCTTGTCCCACAAGGAAGGTGCCAGCCCTGAAAGCTCTTGCTGCTCTTCACTGTCCCCGTGCAGCCTATGCACAGGCACAACAGCATTGGGGATCTGTGCTTGCCCAGGAACGGTACACCTCACGGTGTTCGTTCTCGGCAGAGGCTCTTCCGAAAAGGCAAACGTCCGGCTCCTTGTCCCACAAGGAAGGTGCCAGCCCTGAAAGCTCTTGCTGCTCTTCACTGTCCCCATGCAGCCTAAGCACAGGCACAACAGCATTCGGGATCTGTGCTTGCCCAGGAATGGTACACCTCTCGGTGTCCGTTCTCGGCATAGCATTTTTCTGAAAAGGCAAACGTCCGGCTCCTTGTCCCACAAGGAAGGTGCCAGCCCTGAAAGCTCTTGCTGCTCTTCACTGTCCCCGTGCAGCCTATGCACAGGCACAACAGCATTGGGGATCTGTGCTTGCCCAGGAACGGTACACCTCTCGGTGTTCGTTCTCGGCAGAGACTCTTCCAAAAAGGCAAACGTCCGGCTCCTTGTCCCACAAGGAAGGTGCCAGCCCTGAAAGCTCTTGCTGCTCTTCACTGTCCACGTGCAGCCTATGCACAGGCACAACAGCATTGGGGATATGTGCTTGCCCAGGATCGGTACACCTCACGGTGTTCGTTCTCGGCATAGCATTTTTCTGAAAAGGCAAACGTCCGGCTCCTTGTCCCACAAGGAAGGTGCCAGCCCTGAAAGCTCTTGCTGCTCTTCACTGTCCCCGTGCAGCCTATGCACAGGCACAACAGCATTGGGGATCTGTGCTTGCCCAGGAACGGTACACCTCACGGTGTTCGTTCTCGGCATAGCATTTTTCTGAAAAGGCAAACGTCCGGCTCCTTGTCCCACAAGGAAGGTGCCAGCCCTGAAAGCTCGTGCTGCTCTTCACTGTCCCCGTGCAGCCTATGCACAGGCAGAACAGCATTGGGGATCCGTGCTTGCCCAGGATCGGTACACCTCACGGTGTTCGTTCTCGGCATAGCATTTTTCTGAAAAGGCAAACGTCCGGCTCCTTGTCCCACAAGGAAGGTGCCAGCCCTGAAAGCTCTTGCTGCTCTTCACTGTCCCCGTGCAGCCTATGCACAGACAGAACAACATTGGGGATCTGTGCTTGCCCAGGAACGGTACACCTCACGGTGTTCGTTCTCGGCAGAGGCTCTTCCGAAAAGGCAAACGTCCGGCTCCTTGTCCCACAAGGAAGGTGCCAGCCCTGAAAGCTCTTGCTGCTCTTCACTGTCCCCGTGCAGCCTATGCACAGGCACAACAGCATTCGGGATCTGTGCTTGCCCAGGAACGGTACACCTCTCGGTGTCCGTTCTCGGCATAGCATTTTTCTGAAAAGGCAAACGTCCGGCTCCTTGTCCCACAAGGAAGGTGCCAGCCCTGAAAGCTCTTGCTGCTCTTCACTGTCCCCGTGCAGCCTATGCACAGGCACAACAGCATTGGGGATCTGTGCTTGCCCAGGAACGGTACACCTCACGGTGTTCGTTCTCGGCAGAGGCTCTTCCGAAAAGGCAAACGTCCGGCTCCTTGTCCCACAAGGAAGGTGCCAGCCCTGAAAGCTCTTGCTGCTCTTCACTGTCCCCGTGCAGCCTATGCACAGGCACAACAGCATTGGGGATCTGTGCTTGCCCAGGAACGGTACCCCTCTCGGTGTCCGTTCTCGGCATAGCATTTTTCTGAAAAGGCAAACGTCCGGCTCCTTGTCCCACAAGGAAGGTGCCAGCCCTGAAAGCTCTTGCTGCTCTTCACTGTCCCCGTGCAGCCTATGCACAGGCACAACAGCATTCGGGATCTGTGCTTGCCCAGGAACGGTACACCTCTCGGTGTCCGTTCTCGGCATAGCATTTTTCTGAAAAGGCAAACGTCCGGCTCCTTGTCCCACAAGGAAGGTGCCAGCCCTGAAAGCTCTTGCTGCTCTTCACTGTCCCCGTGCAGCCTATGCACAGGCACAACAGCATTGGGGATCTGTGCTTGCCCAGGAACGGTACACCTCACGGTGTTCGTTCTCGGCATAGCATTTTTCTGAAAAGGCAAACGTCCGGCTCCTTGTCCCACAAGGAAGGTGCCAGCCCTGAAAGCTCTTGCTGCTCTTCACTGTCCCCGTGCAGCCTATGCACAGGCACAACAGCATTGGGGATCTGTGCTTGCCCAGGAACGGTACACCTCTCGGTGTTCGTTCTCGGCAGAGACTCTTCCAAAAAGGCAAACGTCCGGCTCCTTGTCCCACAAGGAAGGTGCCAGCCCTGAAAGCTCTTGCTGCTCTTCACTGTCCCCGTGCAGCCTAAGCACAGGCACAACAGCATTGGGGATATGTGCTTGCCCAGGATCGGTACACCTCACGGTGTTCGTTCTCGGCATAGCATTTTTCTGAAAAGGCAAACGTCCGGCTCCTTGTCCCACAAGGAAGGTGCCAGCCCTGAAAGCTCTTGCTGCTCTTCACTGTCCCCGTGCAGCCTATGCACAGGCACAACAGCATTGGTCATCTGTGCTTGCCCAGGATCGGTACACCTCACGGTGTTCGTTCTCGGCAGAGGCTCTTCCGAAAAGGCAAACGTCCAGCTCCTTGTCCCACAAGGAAGGTGCCAGCCCTGAAAGCTCGTGCTGCTCTTCACTGTCCCCGTGCAGCCTATGCACAGGCACAACAGCATTGGGGATCCGTGCTTGCCCAGGAACGGTACACCTCACGGTGTCCGTTCTCGGCATAGCATTTTTCTGAAAAGGCAAACGTCCGGCTCCTTGTCCCACAAGGAAGGTGCCAGCCCTGAAAGCTCTTGCTGCTCTTCACTGTCCCCGTGCAGCCTATGCACAGGCACAACAGCATTGGGGATCTGTGCTTGCCCAGGAAAGGTACACCTCACGGTGTTCATTCTCGGCAGAGGCTCTTCCGAAAAGGCAAACGTCCGGCTCCTTGTCCCACAAGGAAGGTGCCAGCCCTGAAAGCTCTTGCTGCTCTTCACTGTCCCCGTGCAGCCTATGCACAGGCACAACAGCATTCGGGATCTGTGCTTGCCCAGGATCGGTACACCTCTCGGTGTCCGTTCTCAGCATAACATTTTTCTGAAAAGGCAAACGTCCGGCTCCTTGTCCCACAAGGAAGGTGCCAGCCCTGAAAGCTCTTGCTGCTCTTCACTGTCCCCGTGCAGCCTATGCACAGGCACAACAGCATTGGGGATCTGTGCTTGCCCAGGAACGGTACACCTCACGGTGTTCGTTCTCGGCAGAGGCTCTTCCGAAAAGGCAAACGTCCGGCTCCTTGTCCCACAAGGAAGGTGCCAGCCCTGAAAGCTCTTGCTGCTCTTCACTGTCCCCGTGCAGCCTAAGCACAGGCACAACAGCATTCGGGATCTGTGCTTGCCCAGGAATGGTACACCTCTCGGTGTCCGTTCTCGGCATAGCATTTTTCTGAAAAGGCAAACGTCCGGCTCCTTGTCCCACAAGGAAGGTGCCAGCCCTGAAAGCTCTTGCTGCTCTTCACTGTCCCCGTGCAGCCTATGCACAGGCACAACAGCATTGGGGATCTGTGCTTGCCCAGGAACGGTACACCTCTCGGTGTTCGTTCTCGGCAGAGACTCTTCCAAAAAGGCAAACGTCCGGCTCCTTTCCCACAAGGAAGGTGCCAGCCCTGAAAGCTCTTGCTGCTCTTCACTGTCCCCGTGCAGCCTATGCACAGGCACAACAGCATTGGGGATATGTGCTTGCCCAGGATCGGTACACCTCACGGTGTTCGTTCTCGGCATAGCATTTTTCTGAAAAGGCAAACGTCCGGCTCCTTGTCCCACAAGGAAGGTGCCAGCCCTGAAAGCTCTTGCTGCTCTTCACTGTCCCCGTGCAGCCTATGCACAGGCACAACAGCATTGGGGATCTGTGCTTGCCCAGGAACGGTACACCTCTCGGTGTTCGTTCTCGGCAGAGACTCTTCCAAAAAGGCAAACGTCCGGCTCCTTGTCCCACAAGGAAGGTGCCAGCCCTGAAAGCTCTTGCTGCTCTTCACTGTCCCCGTGCAGCCTATGCACAGGCACAACAGCATTGGGGATCTGTGCTTGCCCAGGAACGGTACACCTCACGGTGTTCGTTCTCGGCAGAGGCTCTTCCGAAAAGGCAAACGTCCAGCTCCTTGTCCCACAAGGAAGGTGCCAGCCCTGAAAGCTCGTGCTGCTCTTCACTGTCCCCGTGCAGCCTATGCACAGGCACAACAGCATTGGGGATCTGTGCTTGCCCAGGAACGGTACACCTCACGGTGTTCGTTCTCGGCAGAGGCTCTTCCGAAAAGGCAAACGTCCAGCTCCTTGTCCCACAAGGAAGGTGCCAGCCCTGAAAGCTCGTGCTGCTCTTCACTGTCCCCGTGCAGCCTATGCACAGGCACAACAGCATTGGGGATCCGTGCTTGCCCAGGATCGGTACATCTCACGGTGTCCGTTCTCAGCATAACATTTTTCTGAAAAGGCAAACGTCCGGCTCCTTGTCCCACAAGGAAGGTGCCAGCCCTGAAAGCTCTTGCTGCTCTTCACTGTCCCCGTGCAGCCTATGCACAGGCACAACAGCATTGGGGATGTGTGCTTGCCCAGGAACGGTACACCTCTCGGTGTTCGTTCTCGGCAGAGACTCTTCCAAAAAGGCAAACGTCCGGCTCCTTGTCCCACAAGGAAGGTGCCAGCCCTGAAAGCTCTTGCTGCTCTTCACTGTCCACGTGCAGCCTATGCACAGGCACAATAGCATTGGGGATATGTGCTTGCCCAGGATCGGTACACCTCACGGTGTTCGTTCTCGGCATAGCATTTTTCTGAAAAGGCAAACGTCCGGCTCCTTGTCCCACAAGGAAGGTGCCAGCCCTGAAAGCTCTTGCTGCTCTTCACTGTCCCCGTGCAGCCTATGCACAGGCACAACAGCATTGGGGATCTGTGCTTGCCCAGGAACGGTACACCTCACGGTGTTCGTTCTCGGCATAGCATTTTTCTGAAAAGGCAAACGTCCGGCTCCTTGTCCCACAAGGAAGGTGCCAGCCCTGAAAGCTCGTGCTGCTCTTCACTGTCCCCGTGCAGCCTATGCACAGGCAGAACAGCATTGGGGATCCGTGCTTGCCCAGGATCGGTACACCTCACGGTGTTCGTTCTCGGCATAGCATTTTTCTGAAAAGGCAAACGTCCGGCTCCTTGTCCCACAAGGAAGGTGCCAGCCCTGAAAGCTCTTGCTGCTCTTCACTGTCCCCGTGCAGCCTATGCACAGGCACAACAGCATTGGGGATCTGTGCTTGCCCAGGAACGGTACACCTCACGGTGTTCGTTCTCGGCAGAGGCTCTTCCGAAAAGGCAAACGTCCGGCTCCTTGTCCCACAAGGAAGGTGCCAGCCCTGAAAGCTCTTGCTGCTCTTCACTGTCCCCGTGCAGCCTATGCACAGGCACAACAGCATTCGGGATCTGTGCTTGCCCAGGAACGGTACACCTCTCGGTGTCCGTTCTCGGCATAGCATTTTTCTGAAAAGGCAAACGTCCGGCTCCTTGTCCCACAAGGAAGGTGCCAGCCCTGAAAGCTCTTGCTGCTCTTCACTGTCCCCGTGCAGCCTATGCACAGGCACAACAGCATTGGGGATCTGTGCTTGCCCAGGAACGGTTCACCTCTCGGTGTTCGTTCTCGGCAGAGACTCTTCCAAAAAGGCAAACGTCCGGCTCCTTGTCCCACAAGGAAGGTGCCAGCCCTGAAAGCTCTTGCTGCTCTTCACTGTCCCCGTGCAGCCTATGCACAGGCACAACAGCATTGGGGATCTGTGCTTGCCCAGGAACGGTACACCTCACGGTGTTCGTTCTCGGCAGAGGCTCTTCCGAAAAGGCAAACGTCCAGCTCCTTGTCCCACAAGGAAGGTGCCAGCCCTGAAAGCTCGTGCTGCTCTTCACTGTCCCCGTGCAGCCTATGCACAGGCACAACAGCATTGGGGATCTGTGCTTGCCCAGGAACGGTACACCTCACGGTGTTCGTTCTCGGCAGAGGCTCTTCCGAAAAGGCAAACGTCCAGCTCCTTGTCCCACAAGGAAGGTGCCAGCCCTGAAAGCTCGTGCTGCTCTTCACTGTCCCCGTGCAGCCTATGCACAGGCACAACAGCATTGGGGATATGTGCTTGCCCAGGATCGGTACACCTCACGGTGTTCGTTCTCGGCATAGCATTTTTCTGAAAAGGCAAACGTCCGGCTCCTTGTCCCACAAGGAAGGTGCCAGCCCTGAAAGCTCTTGCTGCTCTTCACTGTCCCCGTGCAGCCTATGCACAGGCACAACAGCATTGGGGATCTGTGCTTGCCCAGGAACGGTACACCTCACGGTGTTCGTTCTCGGCATAGCATTTTTCTGAAAAGGCAAACGTCCGGCTCCTTGTCCCACAAGGAAGGTGCCAGCCCTGAAAGCTCGTGCTGCTCTTCACTGTCCCCGTGCAGCCTATGCACAGGCAGAACAGCATTGGGGATCCGTGCTTGCCCAGGATCGGTACACCTCACGGTGTTCGTTCTCGGCATAGCATTTTTCTGAAAAGGCAAACGTCCGGCTCCTTGTCCCACAAGGAAGGTGCCAGCCCTGAAAGCTCTTGCTGCTCTTCACTGTCCCCGTGCAGCCTATGCACAGGCACAACAGCATTGGGGATCTGTGCTTGCCCAGGAACGGTACACCTCACGGTGTTCGTTCTCGGCAGAGGCTCTTCCGAAAAGGCAAACGTCCGGCTCCTTGTCCCACAAGGAAGGTGCCAGCCCTGAAAGCTCGTGCTGCTCTTCACTGTCCCCGTGCAGCCTAAGCACAGGCACAACAGCATTCGGGATCTGTGCTTGCCCAGGAAAGGTACACCTCTCGGTGTCCGTTCTCGGCATAGCATTTTTCTGAAAAGGCAAACGTCCGGCTCCTTGTCCCACAAGGAAGGTGCCAGCCCTGAAAGCTCTTGCTGCTCTTCACTGTCCCCGTGCAGCCTATGCACAGGCACAACAGCATTGGGGATCTGTGCTTGCCCAGGAACGGTACACCTCACGGTGTTCGTTCTCGGCAGAGGCTCTTCCGAAAAGGCAAACGTCCGGCTCCTTGTCCCACAAGGAAGGTGCCAGCCCTGAAAGCTCTTGCTGCTCTTCACTGTCCCCGTGCAGCCTAAGCACAGGCACAACAGCATTCGGGATCTGTGCTTGCCCAGGAATGGTACACCTCTCGGTGTCCGTTCTCTGCATAGCATTTTTCTGAAAAGGCAAACGTCCGGCTCCTTGTCCCACAAGGAAGGTGCCAGCCCTGAAAGCTCTTGCTGCTCTTCACTGTCCCCGTGCAGCCTATGCAGAGGCACAACAGCATTGGGGATCTGTGCTTGCCCAGGAACGGTACACCTCTCGGTGTTCGTTCTCGGCAGAGACTCTTCCAAAAAGGCAAACGTCCGGCTCCTTGTCCCACAAGGAAGGTGCCAGCCCTGAAATCTCGTGCTGCTCTTCACTGTCCCCGTGCAGCCTATGCACAGGCAGAACAGCATTGGGGATCCGTGCTTGCCCAGGATCGGTACACCTCACGGTGTTCGTTCTCGGCATAGCATTTTTCTGAAAAGGCAAACGTCCGGCTCCTTGTCCCACAAGGAAGGTGCCAGCCCTGAAAGCTCTTGCTGCTCTTCACTGTCCCCGTGCAGCCTATGCACAGACAGAACAACATTGGGGATCTGTGCTTGCCCAGGAACGGTACACCTCACGGTGTTCGTTCTCGGCAGAGGCTCTTCCGAAAAGGCAAACGTCCGGCTCCTTGTCCCACAAGGAAGGTGCCAGCCCTGAAAGCTCTTGCTGCTCTTCACTGTCCCCGTGCAGCCTATGCACAGGCACAACAGCATTCGGGATCTGTGCTTGCCCAGGAACGGTACACCTCTCGGTGTCCGTTCTCGGCATAGCATTTTTCTGAAAAGGCAAACGTCCGGCTCCTTGTCCCACAAGGAAGGTGCCAGCCCTGAAAGCTCTTGCTGCTCTTCACTGTCCCCGTGCAGCCTATGCACAGGCAGAACAGCATTGGGGATCCGTGCTTGCCCAGGATCGGTACACCTCACGGTGTTCGTTCTCGGCATAGCATTTTTCTGAAAAGGCAAACGTCCGGCTCCTTGTCCCACAAGGAAGGTGCCAGCCCTGAAAGCTCTTGCTGCTCTTCACTGTCCCCGTGCAGCCTATGCACAGGCACAACAGCATTGGGGATCTGTGCTTGCCCAGGAACGGTACACCTCACGGTGTTCGTTCTCGGCAGAGGCTCTTCCGAAAAGGCAAACGTCCGGCTCCTTGTCCCACAAGGAAGGTGCCAGCCCTGAAAGCTCTTGCTGCTCTTCACTGTCCCCGTGCAGCCTAAGCACAGGCACAACAGCATTCGGGATCTGTGCTTGCCCAGGAATGGTACACCTCTCGGTGTCCGTTCTCGGCATAGCATTTTTCTGAAAAGGCAAACGTCCGGCTCCTTGTCCCACAAGGAAGGTGCCAGCCCTGAAAGCTCTTGCTGCTCTTCACTGTCCCCGTGCAGCCTATGCACAGGCACAACAGCATTGGGGATCTGTGCTTGCCCAGGAACGGTACACCTCACGGTGTTCGTTCTCGGCAGAGGCTCTTCCGAAAAGGCAAACGTCCGGCTCCTTGTCCCACAAGGAAGGTGCCAGCCCTGAAAGCTCTTGCTGCTCTTCACTGTCCCCGTGCAGCCTAAGCACAGGCACAACAGCATTCGGGATCTGTGCTTGCCCAGGAATGGTACACCTCTCGGTGTCCGTTCTCGGCATAGCATTTTTCTGAAAAGGCAAACGTCCGGCTCCTTGTCCCACAAGGAAGGTGCCAGCCCTGAAAGCTCTTGCTGCTCTTCACTGTCCCCGTGCAGCCTATGCAGAGGCACAACAGCATTGGGGATCTGTGCTTGCCCAGGAACGGTACACCTCTCGGTGTTCGTTCTCGGCAGAGACTCTTCCAAAAAGGCAAACGTCCGGCTCCTTGTCCCACAAGGAAGGTGCCAGCCCTGAAAGCTCGTGCTGCTCTTCACTGTCCCCGTGCAGCCTATGCACAGGCAGAACAGCATTGGGGATCCGTGCTTGCCCAGGATCGGTACACCTCACGGTGTTCGTTCTCGGCATAGCATTTTTCTGAAAAGGCAAACGTCCGGCTCCTTGTCCCACAAGGAAGGTGCCAGCCCTGAAAGCTCTTGCTGCTCTTCACTGTCCCCGTGCAGCCTATGCACAGACAGAACAACATTGGGGATCTGTGCTTGCCCAGGAACGGTACACCTCACGGTGTTCGTTCTCGGCAGAGGCTCTTCCGAAAAGGCAAACGTCCGGCTCCTTGTCCCACAAGGAAGGTGCCAGCCCTGAAAGCTCTTGCTGCTCTTCACTGTCCCCGTGCAGCCTATGCACAGGCACAACAGCATTCGGGATCTGTGCTTGCCAAGGAACGGTACACCTCTCGGTGTCCGTTCTCGGCATAGCATTTTTCTGAAAAGGCAAACGTCCGGCTCCTTGTCCCACAAGGAAGGTGCCAGCCCTGAAAGCTCTTGCTGCTCTTCACTGTCCCCGTGCAGCCTATGCACAGGCACAACAGCATTGGGGATCTGTGCTTGCCCAGGAACGGTACACCTCACGGTGTTCGTTCTCGGCAGAGGCTCTTCCGAAAAGGCAAACGTCCAGCTCCTTGTCCCACAAGGAAGGTGCCAGCCCTGAAAGCTCGTGCTGCTCTTCACTGTCCCCGTGCAGCCTATGCACAGGCACAACAGCATTGGGGATCCGTGCTTGCCCAGGATCGGTACATCTCACGGTGTCCGTTCTCAGCATAACATTTTTCTGAAAAGGCAAACGTCCGGCTCCTTGTCCCACAAGGAAGGTGACAGCCCTGAAAGCTCTTGCTGCTCTTCACTGTCCCCGTGCAGCCTATGCACAGGCACAACAGCATTGGGGATCTGTGCTTGCCCAGGAACGGTACACCTCTCGGTGTTCGTTCTCGGCAGAGACTCTTCCAAAAAGGCAAACGTCCGGCTCCTTGTCCCACAAGGAAGGTGCCAGCCCTGAAAGCTCTTGCTGCTCTTCACTGTCCACGTGCAGCCTATGCACAGGCACAACAGCATTGGGGATATGTGCTTGCCCAGGATCGGTACACCTCACGGTGTTCGTTCTCGGCATAGCATTTTTCTGAAAAGGCAAACGTCCGGCTCCTTGTCCCACAAGGAAGGTGCCAGCCCTGAAAGCTCTTGCTGCTCTTCACTGTCCCCGTGCAGCCTATGCACAGGCACAACAGCATTGGGGATCTGTGCTTGCCCAGGAACGGTACACCTCACGGTGTTCGTTCTCGGCATAGCATTTTTCTGAAAAGGCAAACGTCCGGCTCCTTGTCCCACAAGGAAGGTGCCAGCCCTGAAAGCTCGTGCTGCTCTTCACTGTCCCCGTGCAGCCTATGCACAGGCAGAACAGCATTGGGGATCCGTGCTTGCCCAGGATCGGTACACCTCACGGTGTTCGTTCTCGGCATAGCATTTTTCTGAAAAGGCAAACGTCCGGCTCCTTGTCCCACAAGGAAGGTGCCAGCCCTGAAAGCTCTTGCTGCTCTTCACTGTCCCCGTGCAGCCTATGCACAGGCACAACAGCATTGGGGATCTGTGCTTGCCCAGGAACGGTACACCTCTCGGTGTCCGTTCTCGGCATAGCATTTTTCTGAAAAGGCAAACGTCCGGCTCCTTGTCCCACAAGGAAGGTGCCAGCCCTGAAAGCTCTTGCTGCTCTTCACTGTCCCCGTGCAGCCTATGCACAGGCACAACAGCATTGGGGATCTGTGCTTGCCCAGGAACGGTACACCTCACGGTGTTCGTTCTCGGCAGAGACTCTTCCAAAAAGGCAAACGTCCGGCTCCTTGTCCCACAAGGAAGGTGCCAGCCCTGAAAGCTCTTGCTGCTCTTCACTGTCCCCGTGCAGCCTAAGCACAGGCACAACAGCATTCGGGATCTGTGCTTGCCCAGGAATGGTACACCTCTCGGTGTCCGTTCTCTGCATAGCATTTTTCTGAAAAGGCAAACTTAAGGCTCCTTGTCCCACAAGGAAGGTGCCAGCCCTGAAAGCTCTTGCTGCTCTTCACTGTCCCCGTGCAGCCTATGCACAGGCACAACAGCATTGGGGATCTGTGCTTGCCCAGGAACAGTACACCTCTCGGTGTTCGTTCTCGGCAGAGACTCTTCCAAAAAGGCAAACGTCCAGCTCCTTGTCCCACAAGGAAGGTGCCAGCCCTGAAAGCTCTTGCTGCTCTTCACGGTCCCCGTGCAGCCTATGCACAGGCACAACAGCATTGGGGATATGTGCTTGCCCAGGATCGGTACACCTCACGGTGTTCGTTCTCGGCATAGCATTTTTCTGAAAAGGCAAACGTCCGGCTCCTTGTCCCACAAGGAAGGTGCCAGCCCTGAAAGCTCTTGCTGCTCTTCACTGTCCCCGTGCAGCCTATGCACAGGCACAACAGCATTGGGGATCTGTGCTTGCCCAGGAACGGTACACCTCACGGTGTTCGTTCTCGGCATAGCATTTTTCTGAAAAGGCAAACTTAAGGCTCCTTGTCCCACAAGGAAGGTGCCAGCCCTGAAAGCTCTTGCTGCTCTTCACTGTCCCCGTGCAGCCTATGCACAGGCACAACAGCATTGGGGATCTGTGCTTGCCCAGGAACGGTACACCTCTCGGTGTTCGTTCTCGGCAGAGACTCTTCCAAAAAGGCAAACGTCCGGCTCCTTGTCCCACAAGGAAGGTGCCAGCCCTGAAAGCTCTTGCTGCTCTTCACTGTCCCCGTGCAGCCTATGCACAGGCACAACAGCATTGGGGATATGTGCTTGCCCAGGATCGGTACACCTCACGGTGTTCGTTCTCGGCATAGCATTTTTCTGAAAAGGCAAACGTCCGGCTCCTTGTCCCACAAGGAAGGTGCCAGCCCTGAAAGCTCTTGCTGCTCTTCACTGTCCCCGTGCAGCCTATGCACAGGCACAACAGCATTGGGGATCTGTGCTTGCCCAGGAACGGTACACCTCACGGTGTTCGTTCTCGGCATAGCATTTTTCTGAAAAGGCAAACGTCCGGCTCCTTGTCCCACAAGGAAGGTGCCAGCCCTGAAAGCTCGTGCTGCTCTTCACTGTCCCCGTGCAGCCTATGCACAGGCAGAACAGCATTGGGGATCCGTGCTTGCCCAGGATCGGTACACCTCACGGTGTTCGTTCTCGGCATAGCATTTTTCTGAAAAGGCAAACGTCCGGCTCCTTGTCCCACAAGGAAGGTGCCAGCCCTGAAAGCTCTTGCTGCTCTTCACTGTCCCCGTGCAGCCTATGCACAGACAGAACAACATTGGGGATCTGTGCTTGCCCAGGAACGGTACACCTCACGGTGTTCGTTCTCGGCAGAGGCTCTTCCGAAAAGGCAAACGTCCGGCTCCTTGTCCCACAAGGAAGGTGCCAGCCCTGAAAGCTCTTGCTGCTCTTCACTGTCCCCGTGCAGCCTATGCACAGGCACAACAGCATTCGGGATCTGTGCTTGCCCAGGAACGGTACACCTCTCGGTGTCCGTTCTCGGCATAGCATTTTTCTGAAAAGGCAAACGTCCGGCTCCTTGTCCCACAAGGAAGGTGCCAGCCCTGAAAGCTCTTGCTGCTCTTCACTGTCCCCGTGCAGCCTATGCACAGGCACAACAGCATTGGGGATCTGTGCTTGCCCAGGAACGGTTCACCTCTCGGTGTCCGTTCTCGGCAGAGACTCTTCCAAAAAGGCAAACGTCCGGCTCCTTGTCCCACAAGGAAGGTGCCAGCCCTGAAAGCTCTTGCTGCTCTTCACTGTCCCCGTGCAGCCTATGCACAGGCACAACAGCATTGGGGATCTGTGCTTGCCCAGGAACGGTACACCTCACGGTGTTCGTTCTCGGCAGAGGCTCTTCCGAAAAGGCAAACGTCCAGCTCCTTGTCCCACAAGGAAGGTGCCAGCCCTGAAAGCTCGTGCTGCTCTTCACTGTCCCCGTGCAGCCTATGCACAGGCACAACAGCATTGGGGATCTGTGCTTGCCCAGGAACGGTACACCTCACGGTGTTCGTTCTCGGCAGAGGCTCTTCCGAAAAGGCAAACGTCCAGCTCCTTGTCCCACAAGGAAGGTGCCAGCCCTGAAAGCTCGTGCTGCTCTTCACTGTCCCCGTGCAGCCTATGCACAGGCACAACAGCATTGGGGATCTGTGCTTGCCCAGGAACGGTACACCTCACGGTGTTCGTTCTCGGCATAGCATTTTTCTGAAAAGGCAAACGTCCGGCTCCTTGTCCCACAAGGAAGGTGCCAGCCCTGAAAGCTCGTGCTGCTCTTCACTGTCCCCGTGCAGCCTATGCACAGGCACAACAGCATTGGGGATCCGTGCTTGCCCAGGATCGGTACACCTCACGGTGTTCGTTCTCGGCATCGCATTTTTCTGAAAAGGCAAACGTCCGGCTCCTTGTCCCACAAGGAAGGTGCCAGCCCTGAAAGCTCTTGCTGCTCTTCACTGTCCCCGTGCAGCCTATGCACAGGCACAACAGCATTGTGGATCTGTGCTTGCCCAGGAACGGTACACCTCACGGTGTTCGTTCTCGGCAGAGGCTCTTCCGAAAAGGCAAACGTCCGGCTCCTTGTCCCACAAGGAAGGTGCCAGCCCTGAAAGCTCTTGCTGCTCTTCACTGTCCCCGTGCAGCCTATGCACAGGCACAACAGCATTGGGGATATGTGCTTGCCCAGGATCGGTACACCTCACGGTGTTCGTTCTCGGCATAGCATTTTTCTGAAAAGGCAAACGTCCGGCTCCTTGTCCCACAAGGAAGGTGCCAGCCCTGAAAGCTCTTGCTGCTCTTCACTGTCCCCGTGCAGCCTATGCACAGGCACAACAGCATTGGGGATCTGTGCTTGCCCAGGAACGGTACACCTCACGGTGTTCGTTCTCGGCATAGCATTTTTCTGAAAAGGCAAACTTAAGGCTCCTTGTCCCACAAGGAAGGTGCCAGCCCTGAAAGCTCTTGCTGCTCTTCACTGTCCCCGTGCAGCCTATGCACAGGCACAACAGCATTGGGGATCTGTGCTTGCCCAGGAACGGTACACCTCTCGGTGTTCGTTCTCGGCAGAGACTCTTCCAAAAAGGCAAACGTCCGGCTCCTTGTCCCACAAGGAAGGTGCCAGCCCTGAAAGCTCTTGCTGCTCTTCACTGTCCCCGTGCAGCCTATGCACAGGCACAACAGCATTGGGGATATGTGCTTGCCCAGGATCGGTACACCTCACGGTGTTCGTTCTCGGCATAGCATTTTTCTGAAAAGGCAAACGTCCGGCTCCTTGTCCCACAAGGAAGGTGCCAGCCCTGAAAGCTCGTGCTGCTCTTCACTGTCCCCGTGCAGCCTATGCACAGGCACAACAGCATTGGGGATCTGTGCTTGCCCAGGAACGGTACACCTCACGGTGTTCGTTCTCGGCATAGCATTTTTCTGAAAAGGCAAACGTCCGGCTCCTTGTCCCACAAGGAAGGTGCCAGCCCTGAAAGCTCGTGCTGCTCTTCACTGTCCCCGTGCAGCCTATGCACAGGCAGAACAGCATTGGGGATCCGTGCTTGCCCAGGATCGGTACACCTCACGGTGTTCGTTCTCGGCATAGCATTTTTCTGAAAAGGCAAACGTCCGGCTCCTTGTCCCACAAGGAAGGTGCCAGCCCTGAAAGCTCTTGCTGCTCTTCACTGTCCCCGTGCAGCCTATGCACAGGCACAACAGCATTCGGGATCTGTGCTTGCCCAGGAACGGTACACCTCTCGGTGTCCGTTCTCGGCATAGCATTTTTCTGAAAAGGCAAACGTCCGGCTCCTTGTCCCACAAGGAAGGTGCCAGCCCTGAAAGCTCTTGCTGCTCTTCACTGTCCCCGTGCAGCCTATGCACAGGCACAACAGCATTGGGGATCTGTGCTTGCCCAGGAACGGTTCACCTCTCGGTGTCCGTTCTCGGCAGAGACTCTTCCAAAAAGGCAAACGTCCGGCTCCTTGTCCCACAAGGAAGGTGCCAGCCCTGAAAGCTCTTGCTGCTCTTCACTGTCCCCGTGCAGCCTATGCACAGGCACAACAGCATTGGGGATCTGTGCTTGCCCAGGAACGGTACACCTCACGGTGTTCGTTCTCGGCAGAGGCTCTTCCGAAAAGGCAAACGTCCAGCTCCTTGTCCCACAAGGAAGGTGCCAGCCCTGAAAGCTCGTGCTGCTCTTCACTGTCCCCGTGCAGCCTATGCACAGGCACAACAGCATTGGGGATCTGTGCTTGCCCAGGAACGGTACACCTCACGGTGTTCGTTCTCGGCAGAGGCTCTTCCGAAAAGGCAAACGTCCAGCTCCTTGTCCCACAAGGAAGGTGCCAGCCCTGAAAGCTCGTGCTGCTCTTCACTGTCCCCGTGCAGCCTATGCACAGGCACAACAGCATTGGGGATCTGTGCTTGCCCAGGAACGGTACACCTCACGGTGTTCGTTCTCGGCATAGCATTTTTCTGAAAAGGCAAACGTCCGGCTCCTTGTCCCACAAGGAAGGTGCCAGCCCTGAAAGCTCGTGCTGCTCTTCACTGTCCCCGTGCAGCCTATGCACAGGCAGAACAGCATTGGGGATCCGTGCTTGCCCAGGATCGGTACACCTCACGGTGTTCGTTCTCGGCATCGCATTTTTCTGAAAAGGCAAACGTCCGGCTCCTTGTCCCACAAGGAAGGTGCCAGCCCTGAAAGCTCTTGCTGCTCTTCACTGTCCCCGTGCAGCCTATGCACAGGCACAACAGCATTGGGGATCTGTGCTTGCCCAGGAACGGTACACCTCACGGTGTTCGTTCTCGGCAGAGGCTCTTCCGAAAAGGCAAACGTCCGGCTCCTTGTCCCACAAGGAAGGTGCCAGCCCTGAAAGCTCTTGCTGCTCTTCACTGTCCCCGTGCAGCCTAAGCACAGGCACAACAGCATTCGGGATCTGTGCTTGCCCAGGAATGGTACACCTCTCGGTGTCCGTTCTCTGCATAGCATTTTTCTGAAAAGGCAAACTTAAGGCTCCTTGTCCCACAAGGAAGGTGCCAGCCCTGAAAGCTCTTGCTGCTCTTCACTGTCCCCGTGCAGCCTATGCACAGGCACAACAGCATTGGGGATCTGTGCTTGCCCAGGAACGGTACACCTCACGGTGTTCGTTCTCGGCAGAGGCTCTTCCGAAAAGGCAAACGTCCGGCTCCTTGTCCCACAAGGAAGGTGCCAGCCCTGAAAGCTCTTGCTGCTCTTCACTGTCCCCGTGCAGCCTAAGCACAGGCACAACAGCATTCGGGATCTGTGCTTGCCCAGGAATGGTACACCTCTCGGTGTCCGTTCTCGGCATAGCATTTTTCTGAAAAGGCAAACGTCCGGCTCCTTGTCCCACAAGGAAGGTGCCAGCCCTGAAAGCTCTTGCTGCTCTTCACTGTCCCCGTGCAGCCTATGCAGAGGCACAACAGCATTGGGGATCTGTGCTTGCCCAGGAACGGTACACCTCTCGGTGTTCGTTCTCGGCAGAGACTCTTCCAAAAAGGCAAACGTCCGGCTCCTTGTCCCACAAGGAAGGTGCCAGCCCTGAAAGCTCTTGCTGCTCTTCACTGTCCCCGTGCAGCCTATGCACAGGCAGAACAGCACTGGGGATCCGTGCTTGCCCAGGATCGGTACACCTCACGGTGTTCGTTCTCGGCATAGCATTTTTCTGAAAAGGCAAACGTCCGGCTCCTTGTCCCACAAGGAAGGTGCCAGCCCTGAAAGCTCTTGCTGCTCTTCACTGTCCCCGTGCAGCCTATGCACAGACAGAACAACATTGGGGATCTGTGCTTGCCCAGGAACGGTACACCTCACGGTGTTCGTTCTCGGCAGAGGCTCTTCCGAAAAGGCAAACGTCCGGCTCCTTGTCCCACAAGGAAGGTGCCAGCCCTGAAAGCTCTTGCTGCTCTTCACTGTCCCCGTGCAGCCTATGCACAGGCACAACAGCATTCGGGATCTGTGCTTGCCCAGGAACGGTACACCTCTCGGTGTCCGTTCTCGGCATAGCATTTTTCTGAAAAGGCAAACGTCCGGCTCCTTGTCCCACAAGGAAGGTGCCAGCCCTGAAAGCTCTTGCTGCTCTTCACTGTCCCCGTGCAGCCTATGCACAGGCACAACAGCATTGGGGATCTGTGCTTGCCCAGGAACGGTACACCTCTCGGTGTTCGTTCTCGGCAGAGACTCTTCCAAAAAGGCAAACGTCCGGCTCCTTGTCCCACAAGGAAGGTGCCAGCCCTGAAAGCTCTTGCTGCTCTTCACTGTCCCCGTGCAGCCTATGCACAGGCACAACAGCATTGGGGATCTGTGCTTGCCCAGGAACGGTACACCTCACGGTGTTCGTTCTCGGCAGAGGCTCTTCTGAAAAGGCAAACGTCCAGCTCCTTGTCCCACAAGGAAGGTGCCAGCCCTGAAAGCTCGTGCTGCTCTTCACTGTCCCCGTGCAGCCTATGCACAGGCACGACAGCATTGGGGATCTGTGCTTGCCCAGGAACGGTACACCTCACGGTGTTCGTTCTCGGCAGAGGCTCTTCCGAAAAGGCAAACGTCCAGCTCCTTGTCCCACAAGGAAGGTGCCAGCCCTGAAAGCTCGTGCTGCTCTTCACTGTCCCCGTGCAGCCTATGCACAGGCACAACAGCATTGGGGATCCGTGCTTGCCCAGAATCGGTACATCTCACGGTGTCCGTTCTCAGCATAACATTTTTCTGAAAAGGCAAACGTCCGGCTCCTTGTCCCACAAGGAAGGTGACAGCCCTGAAAGCTCTTGCTGCTCTTCACTGTCCCCATGCAGCCTATGCACAGGCACAACAGCATTGGGGATCTGTGCTTGCCCAGGATCGGTACACCTCTCGGTGTTCGTTCTCGGCAGAGACTCTTCCAAAAAGGCAAACGTCCGGCTCCTTGTCCCACAAGGAAGGTGCCAGCCCTGAAAGCTCTTGCTGCTCTTCACTGTCCACGTGCAGCCTATGCACAGGCACAACAGCATTGGGGATATGTGCTTGCCCAGGATCGGTACACCTCACGGTGTTCGTTCTCGGCATAGCATTTTTCTGAAAAGGCAAACGTCCGGCTCCTTGTCCCACAAGGAAGGTGCCAGCCCTGAAAGCTCTTGCTGCTCTTCACTGTCCCCGTGCAGCCTATGCACAGGCACAACAGCATTGGGGATCTGTGCTTGCCCAGGAACGGTACACCTCACGGTGTTCGTTCTCGGCATAGCATTTTTCTGAAAAGGCAAACGTCCGGCTCCTTGTCCCACAAGGAAGGTGCCAGCCCTGAAAGCTCGTGCTGCTCTTCACTGTCCCCGTGCAGCCTATGCACAGGCAGAACAGCATTGGGGATCCGTGCTTGCCCAGGATCGGTACACCTCACGGTGTTCGTTCTCGACATAGCATTTTTCTGAAAAGGCAAACGTCCGGCTCCTTGTCCCACAAGGAAGGTGCCAGCCCTGAAAGCTCTTGCTGCTCTTCACTGTCCCCGTGCAGCCTATGCACAGGCACAACAGCATTGGGGATCTGTGCTTGCCCAGGAACGGTACACCTCTCGGTGTCCGTTCTCGGCATAGCATTTTTCTGAAAAGGCAAACGTCCGGCTCCTTGTCCCACAAGGAAGGTGCCAGCCCTGAAAGCTCTTGCTGCTCTTCACTGTCCCCGTGCAGCCTATGCACAGGCACAACAGCATTGGGGATCTGTGCTTGCCCAGGAACGGTACACCTCACGGTGTTCGTTCTCGGCAGAGACTCTTCCAAAAAGGCAAACGTCCGGCTCCTTGTCCCACAAGGAAGGTGCCAGCCCTGAAAGCTCTTGCTGCTCTTCACTGTCCCCGTGCAGCCTAAGCACAGGCACAACAGCATTCGGGATCTGTGCTTGCCCAGGAATGGTACACCTCTCGGTGTCCGTTCTCTGCATAGCATTTTTCTGAAAAGGCAAACGTCCGGCTCCTTGTCCCACAAGGAAGGTGCCAGCCCTGAAAGCTCTTGCTGCTCTTCACTGTCCCCGTGCAGCCTATGCACAGGCACAACAGCATTGGGGATCTGTGCTTGCCCAGGAACAGTACACCTCTCGGTGTTCGTTCTCGGCAGAGACTCTTCCAAAAAGGCAAACGTCCGGCTCCTTGTCCCACAAGGAAGGTGCCAGCCCTGAAAGCTCTTGCTGCTCTTCACGGTCCCCGTGCAGCCTATGCACAGGCACAACAGCATTGGGGATCTGTGCTTGCCCAGGAACGGTTCACCTCTCGGTGTTCGTTCTCGGCAGAGACTCTTCCAAAAAGGCAAACGTCCGGCTCCTTGTCCCACAAGGAAGGTGCCAGCCCTGAAAGCTCTTGCTGCTCTTCACTGTCCCCGTGCAGCCTATGCACAGGCACAACAGCATTGGGGATCTGTGCTTGCCCAGGAACGGTACACCTCACGGTGTTCGTTCTCGGCATAGCATTTTTCTGAAAAGGCAAACGTCCAGCTCCTTGTCCCACAAGGAAGGTGCCAGCCCTGAAAGCTCTTGCTGCTCTTCACTGTCCCCGTGCAGCCTATGCACAGGCACAACAGCATTGGGGATCTGTGCTTGCCCAGGAACGGTACACCTCTCGGTGTTCGTTCTCGGCAGAGACTCTTCCAAAAAGGCAAACGTCCGGCTCCTTGTCCCACAAGGAAGGTGCCAGCCCTGAAAGCTCTTGCTGCTCTTCACTGTCCCCGTGCAGCCTATGCACAGGCACAACAGCATTGGGGATATGTGCTTGCCCAGGATCGGTACACCTCACGGTGTTCGTTCTCGGCATAGCATTTTTCTGAAAAGGCAAACGTCCGGCTCCTTGTCCCACAAGGAAGGTGCCAGCCCTGAAAGCTCTTGCTGCTCTTCACTGTCCCCGTGCAGCCTATGCACAGGCACAACAGCATTGGGGATCTGTGCTTGCCCAGGAACGGTACACCTCTCGGTGTCCGTTCTCGGCATAGCATTTTTCTGAAAAGGCAAACGTCCGGCTCCTTGTCCCACAAGGAAGGTGCCAGCCCTGAAAGCTCGTGCTGCTCTTCACTGTCCCCGTGCAGCCTATGCACAGGCACAACAGCATTGGGGATATGTGCTTGCCCAGGATCGGTACACCTCACGGTGTTCGTTCTCGGCATAGCATTTTTCTGAAAAGGCAAACGTCCGGCTCCTTGTACCACAAGGAAGGTGCCAGCCCTGAAAGCTCTTGCTGCTCTTCACTGTCCCCGTGCAGCCTATGCACAGGCACAACAGCATTGGGGATGTGTGCTTGCCCAGGAACGGTACACCTCACGGTGTTCGTTCTCGGCAGAGGCTCTTCCGAAAAGGCAAACGTCCAGCTCCTTGTCCCACAAGGAAGGTGCCAGCCCTGAAAGCTCGTGCTGCTCTTCACTGTCCCCGTGCAGCCTATGCACAGGCACAACAGCATTGGGGATCCGTGCTTGCCCAGGAACGGTACACCTCACGGTGTTCGTTCTCGGCATAGCATTTTTCTGAAAAGGCAAACGTCCGGCTCCTTGTCCCACAAGGAAGGTGCCAGCCCTGAAAGCTCGTGCTGCTCTTCACTGTCCCCGTGCAGCCTATGCACAGGCAGAACAGCATTGGGGATCCGTGCTTGCCCAGGATCGGTACACCTCACGGTGTTCGTTCTCGGCATAGCATTTTTCTGAAAAGGCAAACGTCCGGCTCCTTGTCCCACAAGGAAGGTGCCAGCCCTGAAAGCTCTTGCTGCTCTTCACTGTCCCCGTGCAGCCTATGCACAGGCACAACAGCATTGGGGATCTGTGCTTGCCCAGGAACGGTACACCTCTCGGTGTTCGTTCTCGGCAGAGACTCTTCCAAAAAGGCAAACGTCCGGCTCCTTGTCCCACAAGGAAGGTGCCAGCCCTGAAAGCTCTTGCTGCTCTTCACTGTCCCCGTGCAGCCTATGCACAGGCACAACAGCATTGGGGATATGTGCTTGCCCAGGATCGGTACACCTCACGGTGTTCGTTCTCGGCATAGCATTTTTCTGAAAAGGCAAACGTCCGGCTCCTTGTCCCACAAGGAAGGTGCCAGCCCTGAAAGCTCTTGCTGCTCTTCACTGTCCCCGTGCAGCCTATGCACAGGCACAACAGCATTGGGGATCTGTGCTTGCCCAGGAACAGTACACCTCTCGGTGTTCGTTCTCGGCATAGCATTTTTCTGAAAAGGCAAACGTCCGGCTCCTTGTCCCACAAGGAAGGTGCCAGCCCTGAAAGCTCTTGCTGCTCTTCACTGTCCCCGTGCAGCCTATGCACAGGCACAACAGCATTGGGGATCTGTGCTTGCCCAGGAACGGTACCCCTCTCGGTGTCCGTTCTCGGCATAGCATTTTTCTGAAAAGGCAAACGTCCGGCTCCTTGTCCCACAAGGAAGGTGCCAGCCCTGAAAGCTCTTGCTGCTCTTCACTGTCCCCGTGCAGCCTATGCACAGGCACAACAGCATTGGGGATCTGTGCTTGCCCAGGAACGGTACACCTCTCGGTGTTCGTTCTCGGCAGAGACTCTTCCAAAAAGGCAAACGTCCGGCTCCTTGTCCCACAAGGAAGGTGCCAGCCCTGAAAGCTCTTGCTGCTCTTCACTGTCCCCGTGCAGCCTATGCACAGGCACAACAGCATTGGGGATATGTGCTTGCCCAGGATCGGTACACCTCACGGTGTTCGTTCTCGGCATAGCATTTTTCTGAAAAGGCAAACGTCCGGCTCCTTGTCCCACAAGGAAGGTGCCAGCCCTGAAAGCTCGTGCTGCTCTTCACTGTCCCCGTGCAGCCTATGCACAGGCACAACAGCATTGGGGATCTGTGCTTGCCCAGGAACGGTACACCTCTCGGTGTCCGTTCTCGGCATAGCATTTTTCTGAAAAGGCAAACGTCCGGCTCCTTGTCCCACAAGGAAGGTGCCAGCCCTGAAAGCTCTTGCTGCTCTTCACTGTCCCCGTGCAGCCTATGCACAGGCACAACAGCATTGGGGATCTGTGCTTGCCCAGGAACGGTACACCTCACGGTGTTCGTTCTCGGCAGAGACTCTTCCAAAAAGGCAAACGTCCCGCTCCTTGTCCCACAAGGAAGGTGCCAGCCCTGAAAGCTCTTGCTGCTCTTCACTGTCCCCGTGCAGCCTAAGCACAGGCACAACAGCATTCGGGATCTGTGCTTGCCCAGGAATGGTACACCTCTCGGTGTCCGTTCTCTGCATAGCATTTTTCTGAAAAGGCAAACGTCCGGCTCCTTGTCCCACAAGGAAGGTGCCAGCCCTGAAAGCTCTTGCTGCTCTTCACTGTCCCCGTGCAGCCTATGCACAGGCACAACAGCATTGGGGATCTGTGCTTGCCCAGGAACAGTACACCTCTCGGTGTTCGTTCTCGGCAGAGACTCTTCCAAAAAGGCAAACGTCCGGCTCCTTGTCCCACAAGGAAGGTGCCAGCCCTGAAAGCTCTTGCTGCTCTTCACGGTCCCCGTGCAGCCTATGCACAGGCACAACAGCATTGGGGATCTGTGCTTGCCCAGGAACGGTTCACCTCTCGGTGTTCGTTCTCGGCAGAGACTCTTCCAAAAAGGCAAACGTCCGGCTCCTTGTCCCACAAGGAAGGTGCCAGCCCTGAAAGCTCTTGCTGCTCTTCACTGTCCCCGTGCAGCCTATGCACAGGCACAACAGCATTGGGGATCTGTGCTTGCCCAGGAACGGTACACCTCACGGTGTTCGTTCTCGGCATAGCATTTTTCTGAAAAGGCAAACGTCCAGCTCCTTGTCCCACAAGGAAGGTGCCAGCCCTGAAAGCTCTTGCTGCTCTTCACTGTCCCCGTGCAGCCTATGCACAGGCACAACAGCATTGGGGATCTGTGCTTGCCCAGGAACGGTACACCTCTCGGTGTTCGTTCTCGGCAGAGACTCTTCCAAAAAGGCAAACGTCCGGCTCCTTGTCCCACAAGGAAGGTGCCAGCCCTGAAAGCTCTTGCTGCTCTTCACTGTCCCCGTGCAGCCTATGCACAGGCACAACAGCATTGGGGATATGTGCTTGCCCAGGATCGGTACACCTCACGGTGTTCGTTCTCGGCATAGCATTTTTCTGAAAAGGCAAACGTCCGGCTCCTTGTCCCACAAGGAAGGTGCCAGCCCTGAAAGCTCTTGCTGCTCTTCACTGTCCCCGTGCAGCCTATGCACAGGCACAACAGCATTGGGGATCTGTGCTTGCCCAGGAACGGTACACCTCTCGGTGTCCGTTCTCGGCATAGCATTTTTCTGAAAAGGCAAACGTCCGGCTCCTTGTCCCACAAGGAAGGTGCCAGCCCTGAAAGCTCGTGCTGCTCTTCACTGTCCCCGTGCAGCCTATGCACAGGCACAACAGCATTGGGGATATGTGCTTGCCCAGGATCGGTACACCTCACGGTGTTCGTTCTCGGCATAGCATTTTTCTGAAAAGGCAAACGTCCGGCTCCTTGTACCACAAGGAAGGTGCCAGCCCTGAAAGCTCTTGCTGCTCTTCACTGTCCCCGTGCAGCCTATGCACAGGCACAACAGCATTGGGGATGTGTGCTTGCCCAGGAACGGTACACCTCACGGTGTTCGTTCTCGGCAGAGGCTCTTCCGAAAAGGCAAACGTCCAGCTCCTTGTCCCACAAGGAAGGTGCCAGCCCTGAAAGCTCGTGCTGCTCTTCACTGTCCCCGTGCAGCCTATGCACAGGCACAACAGCATTGGGGATCCGTGCTTGCCCAGGAACGGTACACCTCACGGTGTTCGTTCTCGGCATAGCATTTTTCTGAAAAGGCAAACGTCCGGCTCCTTGTCCCACAAGGAAGGTGCCAGCCCTGAAAGCTCGTGCTGCTCTTCACTGTCCCCGTGCAGCCTATGCACAGGCAGAACAGCATTGGGGATCCGTGCTTGCCCAGGATCGGTACACCTCACGGTGTTCGTTCTCGGCATAGCATTTTTCTGAAAAGGCAAACGTCCGGCTCCTTGTCCCACAAGGAAGGTGCCAGCCCTGAAAGCTCTTGCTGCTCTTCACTGTCCCCGTGCAGCCTATGCACAGGCACAACAGCATTGGGGATCTGTGCTTGCCCAGGAACGGTACACCTCTCGGTGTTCGTTCTCGGCAGAGACTCTTCCAAAAAGGCAAACGTCCGGCTCCTTGTCCCACAAGGAAGGTGCCAGCCCTGAAAGCTCTTGCTGCTCTTCACTGTCCCCGTGCAGCCTATGCACAGGCACAACAGCATTGGGGATATGTGCTTGCCCAGGATCGGTACACCTCACGGTGTTCGTTCTCGGCATAGCATTTTTCTGAAAAGGCAAACGTCCGGCTCCTTGTCCCACAAGGAAGGTGCCAGCCCTGAAAGCTCTTGCTGCTCTTCACTGTCCCCGTGCAGCCTATGCACAGGCACAACAGCATTGGGGATCTGTGCTTGCCCAGGAACAGTACACCTCTCGGTGTTCGTTCTCGGCATAGCATTTTTCTGAAAAGGCAAACGTCCGGCTCCTTGTCCCACAAGGAAGGTGCCAGCCCTGAAAGCTCTTGCTGCTCTTCACTGTCCCCGTGCAGCCTATGCACAGGCACAACAGCATTGGGGATCTGTGCTTGCCCAGGAACGGTACCCCTCTCGGTGTCCGTTCTCGGCATAGCATTTTTCTGAAAAGGCAAACGTCCGGCTCCTTGTCCCACAAGGAAGGTGCCAGCCCTGAAAGCTCTTGCTGCTCTTCACTGTCCCCGTGCAGCCTATGCACAGGCACAACAGCATTGGGGATCTGTGCTTGCCCAGGAACGGTACACCTCTCGGTGTTCGTTCTCGGCAGAGACTCTTCCAAAAAGGCAAACGTCCGGCTCCTTGTCCCACAAGGAAGGTGCCAGCCCTGAAAGCTCTTGCTGCTCTTCACTGTCCCCGTGCAGCCTATGCACAGGCACAACAGCATTGGGGATATGTGCTTGCCCAGGATCGGTACACCTCACGGTGTTCGTTCTCGGCATAGCATTTTTCTGAAAAGGCAAACGTCCGGCTCCTTGTCCCACAAGGAAGGTGCCAGCCCTGAAAGCTCGTGCTGCTCTTCACTGTCCCCGTGCAGCCTATGCACAGGCACAACAGCATTGGGGATCTGTGCTTGCCCAGGAACGGTACACCTCACGGTGTTCGTTCTCGGCATAGCATTTTTCTGAAAAGGCAAACGTCCGGCTCCTTGTCCCACAAGGAAGGTGCCAGCCCTGAAAGCTCGTGCTGCTCTTCACTGTCCCCGTGCAGCATATGCACAGGCAGAACAGCATTGGGGATCCGTGCTTGCCCAGGAACGGTACACCTCACGGTGTTCGTTCTCGGCATAGCATTTTTCTGAAAAGGCAAACGTCCGGCTCCTTGTCCCACAAGGAAGGTGCCAGCCCTGAAAGCTCTTGCTGCTCTTCACTGTCCCCGTGCAGCCTATGCACAGACAGAACAACATTGGGGATCTGTGCTTGCCCAGGAACGGTACACCTCTCGGTGTCCGTTCTCGGCATAGCATTTTTCTGAAAAGGCAAACGTCCAGCTCCTTGTCCCACAAGGAAGGTGCCAGCCCTGAAAGCTCTTGCTGCTCTTCACTGTCCCCGTGCAGCCTATGCACAGGCACAACAGCATTCGGGATCTGTGCTTGCCCAGGAACGGTACACCTCTCGGTGTCCGTTCTCGGCATAGCATTTTTCTGAAAAGGCAAACGTCCGGCTCCTTGTCCCACAAGGAAGGTGCCAGCCCTGAAAGCTCTTGCTGCTCTTCACTGTCCCCGTGCAGCCTATGCACAGGCACAACAGCATTGGGGATCTGTGCTTGCCCAGGAACGGTTCACCTCTCGGTGTTCGTTCTCGGCAGAGACTCTTCCAAAAAGGCAAACGTCCGGCTCCTTGTCCCACAAGGAAGGTGCCAGCCCTGAAAGCTCTTGCTGCTCTTCACTGTCCCCGTGCAGCCTATGCACAGGCACAACAGCATTGGGGATCTGTGCTTGCCCAGGAACGGTACACCTCACGGTGTTCGTTCTCGGCAGAGGCTCTTCCGAAAAGGCAAACGTCCAGCTCCTTGTCCCACAAGGAAGGTGCCAGCCCTGAAAGCTCGTGCTGCTCTTCACTGTCCCCGTGCAGCCTATGCACAGGCACAACAGCATTGGGGATCTGTGCTTGCCCAGGAACGGTACACCTCACGGTGTTCGTTCTCGGCAGAGGCTCTTCCGAAAAGGCAAACGTCCAGCTCCTTGTCCCACAAGGAAGGTGCCAGCCCTGAAAGCTCGTGCTGCTCTTCACTGTCCCCGTGCAGCCTATGCACAGGCACAACAGCATTGGGGATCCGTGCTTGCCCAGGATCGGTACATCTCACGGTGTCCGTTCTCAGCATAACATTTTTCTGAAAAGGCAAACGTCCGGCTCCTTGTCCCACAAGGAAGGTGCCAGCCCTGAAAGCTCTTGCTGCTCTTCACTGTCCCCGTGCAGCCTATGCACAGGCACAACAGCATTGGGGATCTGTGCTTGCCCAGGAACGGTACACCTCTCGGTGTTCGTTCTCGGCAGAGACTCTTCCAAAAAGGCAAACGTCCGGCTCCTTGTCCCACAAGGAAGGTGCCAGCCCTGAAAGCTCTTGCTGCTCTTCACTGTCCACGTGCAGCCTATGCACAGGCACAACAGCATTGGGGATATGTGCTTGCCCAGGATCGGTACACCTCACGGTGTTCGTTCTCGGCATAGCATTTTTCTGAAAAGGCAAACGTCCGGCTCCTTGTCCCACAAGGAAGGTGCCAGCCCTGAAAGCTCTTGCTGCTCTTCACTGTCCCCGTGCAGCCTATGCACAGGCACAACAGCATTGGGGATCTGTGCTTGCCCAGGAACGGTACACCTCACGGTGTTCGTTCTCGGCATAGCATTTTTCTGAAAAGGCAAACGTCCGGCTCCTTGTCCCACAAGGAAGGTGCCAGCCCTGAAAGCTCGTGCTGCTCTTCACTGTCCCCGTGCAGCCTATGCACAGGCAGAACAGCATTGGGGATCCGTGCTTGCCCAGGATCGGTACACCTCACGGTGTTCGTTCTCGGCATAGCATTTTTCTGAAAAGGCAAACGTCCGGCTCCTTGTCCCACAAGGAAGGTGCCAGCCCTGAAAGCTCTTGCTGCTCTTCACTGTCCCCGTGCAGCCTATGCACAGGCACAACAGCATTGGGGATCTGTGCTTGCCCAGGAACGGTACACCTCACGGTGTTCGTTCTCGGCAGAGGCTCTTCCGAAAAGGCAAACGTCCGGCTCCTTGTCCCACAAGGAAGGTGCCAGCCCTGAAAGCTCGTGCTGCTCTTCACTGTCCCCGTGCAGCCTAAGCACAGGCACAACAGCATTCGGGATCTGTGCTTGCCCAGGAATGGTACACCTCTCGGTGTCCGTTCTCGGCATAGCATTTTTCTGAAAAGGCAAACGTCCGGCTCCTTGTCCCACAAGGAAGGTGCCAGCCCTGAAAGCTCTTGCTGCTCTTCACTGTCCCCGTGCAGCCTATGCACAGGCACAACAGCATTGGGGATCTGTGCTTGCCCAGGAACGGTACACCTCACGGTGTTCGTTCTCGGCAGAGGCTCTTCCGAAAAGGCAAACGTCCGGCTCCTTGTCCCACAAGGAAGGTGCCAGCCCTGAAAGCTCTTGCTGCTCTTCACTGTCCCCGTGCAGCCTATGCACAGGCACAACAGCATTGGGGATCTGTGCTTGCCCAGGAACGGTACACCTCTCGGTGTTCGTTCTCGGCAGAGACTCTTCCAAAAAGGCAAACGTCCGGCTCCTTGTCCCACAAGGAAGGTGCCAGCCCTGAAAGCTCGTGCTGCTCTTCACTGTCCCCGTGCAGCCTATGCACAGGCACAACAGCATTGGGGATCCGTGCTTGCCCAGGATCGGTACACCTCACGGTGTTCGTTCTCGGCATAGCATTTTTCTGAAAAGGCAAACGTCCGGCTCCTTGTCCCACAAGGAAGGTGCCAGCCCTGAAAGCTCTTGCTGCTCTTCACTGTCCCCGTGCAGCCTATGCACAGACAGAACAACATTGGGGATCTGTGCTTGCCCAGGAACGGTACACCTCACGGTGTTCGTTCTCGGCAGAGGCTCTTCCGAAAAGGCAAACGTCCGGCTCCTTGTCCCACAAGGAAGGTGCCAGCCCTGAAAGCTCTTGCTGCTCTTCACTGTCCCCGTGCAGCCTATGCACAGGCACAACAGCATTCGGGATCTGTGCTTGCCCAGGAACGGTACACCTCTCGGTGTCCGTTCTCGGCATAGCATTTTTCTGAAAAGGCAAACGTCCGGCTCCTTGTCCCACAAGGAAGGTGCCAGCCCTGAAAGCTCTTGCTGCTCTTCACTGTCCCCGTGCAGCCTATGCACAGGCACAACAGCATTGGGGATCTGTGCTTGCCCAGGAACGGTACACCTCTCGGTGTTCGTTCTCGGCAGAGACTCTTCCAAAAAGGCAAACGTCCGGCTCCTTGTCCCACAAGGAAGGTGCCAGCCCTGAAAGCTCTTGCTGCTCTTCACTGTCCCCGTGCAGCCTATGCAGAGGCACAACAGCATTGGGGATCTGTGCTTGCCCAGGAACGGTACACCTCACGGTGTTCGTTCTCGGCAGAGGCTCTTCCGAAAAGGCAAACGTCCGGCTCCTTGTCACACAAGGAAGGTGCCAGCCCTGAAAGCTCTTGCTGCTCTTCACTGTCCCCGTGCAGCCTATGCACAGGCACAACAGCATTCGGGATCTGTGCTTGCCCAGGAACGGTACACCTCACGGTGTTCGTTCTCGGCATAGCATTTTTCTGAAAAGGCAAACGTCCGGCTCCTTGTCCCACAAGGAAGGTGCCAGCCCTGAAAGCTCTTGCTGCTCTTCACTGTCCCCGTGCAGCCTATGCACAGGCACAACAGCATTGGGGATCTGTGCTTGCCCAGGAACGGTACACCTCTCGGTGTCCGTTCTCGGCATAGCATTTTTCTGAAAAGGCAAATGTCCGGCTCCTTGTCCCACAAGGAAGGTGCCAGCCCTGAAAGCTCTTGCTGCTCTTCACTGTCCCCGTGCACCCTATGCACAGGAACAACAGCACTGGGGATCTGTGCTTGCCCAGAAACGGTACACCTCACGGTGTTCGTTCTCAGCAGAGCCTCTTTCCGAAAAGGCAAACGTCCGGCTCCTTGTCCCACAAGGAAGGTGCCAGCCCTGAAAGCTCTTGCTGCTCTTCACTGTCCCCGTGCAGCCTATGCACAGGCACAACAGCATTGGGGATATGTGCTTGCCCAGGATCGGTACACCTCACGGTGTTCGTTCTCGGCATAGCATTTTTCTGAAAAGGCAAACGTCCGGCTCCTTGTCCCACAAGGAAGGTGCCAGCCCTGAAAGCTCGTGCTGCTCTTCACTGTCCCCGTGCAGCCTATGCACAGGCACAACAGCATTGGGGATCTGTGCTTGCCCAGGAACGGTACACCTCACGGTGTTCGTTCTCGGCATAGCATTTTTCTGAAAAGGCAAACGTCCGGCTCCTTGTCCCACAAGGAAGGTGCCAGCCCTGAAAGCTCGTGCTGCTCTTCACTGTCCCCGTGCAGCCTATGCACAGGCAGAACAGCATTGGGGATCTGTGCTTGCCCAGGAACGGTACACCTCTCGGTGTTCGTTCTCGGCAGAGACTCTTCCAAAAAGGCAAACGTCCGGCTCCTTGTCCCACAAGGAAGGTGCCAGCCCTGAAAGCTCTTGCTGCTCTTCACTGTCCCCGTGCAGCCTATGCACAGGCACAACAGCATTGGGGATATGTGCTTGCCCAGGATCGGTACACCTCACGGTGTTCGTTCTCGGCATAGCATTTTTCTGAAAAGGCAAACGTCCGGCTCCTTGTCCCACAAGGAAGGTGCCAGCCCTGAAAGCTCTTGCTGCTCTTCACTGTCCCCGTGCAGCCTATGCACAGGCACAACAGCATTGGGGATATGTGCTTGCCCAGGATCGGTACACCTCACGGTGTTCGTTCTCGGCATAGCATTTTTCTGAAAAGGCAAACGTCCGGCTCCTTGTCCCACAAGGAAGGTGCCAGCCCTGAAAGCTCTTGCTGCTCTTCACTGTCCCCGTGCAGCCTATGCACAGGCACAACAGCATTGGGGATCTGTGCTTGCCCAGGAACGGTACACCTCACGGTGTTCGTTCTCGGCATAGCATTTTTCTGAAAAGGCAAACGTCCGGCTCCTTGTCCCACAAGGAAGGTGCCAGCCCTGAAAGCTCGTGCTGCTCTTCACTGTCCCCGTGCAGCCTATGCACAGGCAGAACAGCATTGGGGATCCGTGCTTGCCCAGGATCGGTACACCTCACGGTGTTCGTTCTCGGCATAGCATTTTTCTGAAAAGGCAAACGTCCGGCTCCTTGTCCCACAAGGAAGGTGCCAGCCCTGAAAGCTCTTGCTGCTCTTCACTGTCCCCGTGCAGCCTATGCACAGGCACAACAGCATTGGGGATCTGTGCTTGCCCAGGAACGGTACACCTCTCGGTGTCCGTTCTCGGCATAGCATTTTTCTGAAAAGGCAAACGTCCGGCTCCTTGTCCCACAAGGAAGGTGCCAGCCCTGAAAGCTCTTGCTGCTCTTCACTGTCCCCGTGCAGCCTATGCACAGGCACAACAGCATTGGGGATCTGTGCTTGCCCAGGAACGGTACACCTCACGGTGTTCGTTCTCGGCATAGCATTTTTCTGAAAAGGCAAACTTAAGGCTCCTTGTCCAACAAGGAAGGTGCCAGCCCTGAAAGCTCTTGCTGCTCTTCACTGTCCCCGTGCAGCCTATGCACAGGCACAACAGCATTGGGGATCTGTGCTTGCCCAGGAACGGTACACCTCTCGGTGTTCGTTCTCGGCAGAGACTCTTCCAAAAAGGCAAACGTCCGGCTCCTTGTCCCACAAGGAAGGTGCCAGCCCTGAAAGCTCTTGCTGCTCTTCACTGTCCCCGTGCAGCCTATGCACAGGCACAACAGCATTGGGGATATGTGCTTGCCCAGGATCGGTACACCTCACGGTGTTCGTTCTCGGCATAGCATTTTTCTGAAAAGGCAAACGTCCGGCTCCTTGTCCCACAAGGAAGGTGCCAGCCCTGAAAGCTCTTGCTGCTCTTCACTGTCCCCGTGCAGCCTATGCACAGGCACAACAGCATTGGGGATCTGTGCTTGCCCAGGAACGGTACACCTCACGGTGTTCGTTCTCGGCATAGCATTTTTCTGAAAAGGCAAACGTCCGGCTCCTTGTCCCACAAGGAAGGTGCCAGCCCTGAAAGCTCGTGCTGCTCTTCACTGTCCCCGTGCAGCCTATGCACAGGCACAACAGCATTGGGGATCCGTGCTTGCCCAGGATCGGTACACCTCACGGTGTTCGTTCTCGGCATAGCATTTTTCTGAAAAGGCAAACGTCCGGCTCCTTGTCCCACAAGGAAGGTGCCAGCCCTGAAAGCTCTTGCTGCTCTTCACTGTCCCCGTGCAGTCTATGCACAGACAGAACAACATTGGGGATCTGTGCTTGCCCAGGAACGGTACACCTCACGGTGTTCGTTCTCGGCAGAGGCTCTTCCGAAAAGGCAAACGTCCGGCTCCTTGTCCCACAAGGAAGGTGCCAGCCCTGAAAGCTAGTGCTGCTCTTCACTGTCCCCGTGCAGCCTATGCACAGGCACAACAGCATTGGGGATCTGTGCTTGCCCAGGAACGGTACACCTCTCAGTGTCCGTTCTCGGCATAGCATTTTTCTGAAAAGGCAAACGTCCGGCTCCTTGTCCCACAAGGAAGGTGCCAGCCCTGAAAGCTCTTGCTGCTCTTCACTGTCCCCGTGCAGCCTATGCACAGGCACAACAGCATTGGGGATCTGTGCTTGCCCAGGAACGGTACACCTCACGGTGTTCGTTCTCGGCATAGCATTTTTCTGAAAAGGCAAACGTCCGGCTCCTTGTCCCACAAGGAAGGTGCCAGCCCTGAAAGCTCTTGCTGCTCTTCACTGTCCCCGTGCAGCCTATGCACAGGCACAACAGCATTGGGGATGTGTGCTTGCCCAGGAACGGTACACCTCTCGGTGTTCGTTCTCGGCAGAGGCTCTTCCGAAAAGGCAAACTTAAGGCTCCTTGTCCCACAAGGAAGGTGCCAGCCCTGAAAGCTCGTGCTGCTCTTCACTGTCCCCGTGCAGCCTATGCACAGGCACAACAGCATTGGGGATCCGTGCTTGCCCAGGAACGGTACACCTCACGGTGTTCGTTCTCGGCATAGCATTTTTCTGAAAAGGCAAACGTCCGGCTCCTTGTCCCACAAGGAAGGTGCCAGCCCTGAAAGCTCGTGCTGCTCTTCACTGTCCCCGTGCAGCCTATGCACAGGCAGAACAGCATTGGGGATCCGTGCTTGCCCAGGATCGGTACACCTCACGGTGTTCGTTCTCGGCATAGCATTTTTCTGAAAAGGCAAACGTCCGGCTCCTTGTCCCACAAGGAAGGTGCCAGCCCTGAAAGCTCTTGCTGCTCTTCACTGTCCCCGTGCAGCCTATGCACAGGCACAACAGCATTCGGGATCTGTGCTTGCCCAGGAACGGTACACCTCTCGGTGTTCGTTCTCGGCAGAGACTCTTCCAAAAAGGCAAACGTCCGGCTCCTTGTCCCACAAGGAAGGTGCCAGCCCTGAAAGCTCTTGCTGCTCTTCACTGTCCCCGTGCAGCCTATGCACAGGCACAACAGCATTGGGGATATGTGCTTGCCCAGGATCGGTACACCTCACGGTGTTCGTTCTCGGCATAGCATTTTTCTGAAAAGGCAAACGTCCGGCTCCTTGTCCCACAAGGAAGGTGCCAGCCCTGAAAGCTCTTGCTGCTCTTCACTGTCCCCGTGCAGCCTATGCACAGGCACAACAGCATTGGGGATCTGTGCTTGCCCAGGAACGGTACACCTCACGGTGTTCGTTCTCGGCATAGCATTTTTCTGAAAAGGCAAACGTCCGGCTCCTTGTCCCACAAGGAAGGTGCCAGCCCTGAAAGCTCTTGCTGCTCTTCACTGTCCCCGTGCAGCCTATGCACAGGCACAACAGCATTCGGGATCTGTGCTTGCCCAGGAACGGTACCCCTCTCGGTGTCCGTTCTCGGCATAGCATTTTTCTGAAAAGGCAAACGTCCGGCTCCTTGTCCCACAAGGAAGGTGCCAGCCCTGAAAGCTCTTGCTGCTCTTCACTGTCCCCGTGCAGCCTATGCACAGGCACAACAGCATTGGGGATCTGTGCTTGCCCAGGAACGGTACACCTCTCGGTGTTCGTTCTCGGCAGAGACTCTTCCAAAAAGGCAAACGTCCGGCTCCTTGTCCCACAAGGAAGGTGCCAGCCCTGAAAGCTCTTGCTGCTCTTCACTGTCCCCGTGCAGCCTATGCACAGGCACAACAGCATTGGGGATATGTGCTTGCCCAGGATCGGTACACCTCACGGTGTTCGTTCTCGGCATAGCATTTTTCTGAAAAGGCAAACGTCCGGCTCCTTGTCCCACAAGGAAGGTGCCAGCCCTGAAAGCTCTTGCTGCTCTTCACTGTCCCCGTGCAGCCTATGCACAGGCACAACAGCATTGGTCATCTGTGCTTGCCCAGGATCGGTACACCTCACGGTGTTCGTTCTCGGCAGAGGCTCTTCCGAAAAGGCAAACGTCCAGCTCCTTGTCCCACAAGGAAGGTGCCAGCCCTTAAAGCTCGTGCTGCTCTTCACTGTCCCCGTGCAGCCTATGCACAGGCACAACAGCATTGGGGATCTGTGCTTGCCCAGGAACGGTACACCTCTCGGTGTTCGTTCTCGGCAGAGACTCTTCCAAAAAGGCAAACGTCCGGCTCCTTGTCCCACAAGGAAGGTGCCAGCCCTGAAAGCTCTTGCTGCTCTTCACTGTCCCCGTGCAGCCTATGCACAGGCACAACAGCATTGGGGATATGTGCTTGCCCAGGATCGGTACACCTCACGGTGTTCGTTCTCGGCATAGCATTTTTCTGAAAAGGCAAACGTCCGGCTCCTTGTCCCACAAGGAAGGTGCCAGCCCTGAAAGCTCGTGCTGCTCTTCACTGTCCCCGTGCAGCCTATGCACAGGCACAACAGCATTGGGGATCTGTGCTTGCCCAGGAACGGTACACCTCACGGTGTTCGTTCTCGGCATAGCATTTTTCTGAAAAGGCAAACGTCCGGCTCCTTGTCCCACAAGGAAGGTGCCAGCCCTGAAAGCTCGTGCTGCTCTTCACTGTCCCCGTGCAGCCTATGCACAGGCAGAACAGCATTGGGGATCTGTGCTTGCCCAGGAACGGTACACCTCTCGGTGTTCGTTCTCGGCAGAGACTCTTCCAAAAAGGCAAACGTCCGGCTCCTTGTCCCACAAGGAAGGTGCCAGCCCTGAAAGCTCTTGCTGCTCTTCACTGTCCCCGTGCAGCCTATGCACAGGCACAACAGCATTGGGGATATGTGCTTGCCCAGGATCGGTACACCTCACGGTGTTCGTTCTCGGCATAGCATTTTTCTGAAAAGGCAAACGTCCGGCTCCTTGTCCCACAAGGAAGGTGCCAGCCCTGAAAGCTCTTGCTGCTCTTCACTGTCCCCGTGCAGCCTATGCACAGGCACAACAGCATTGGGGATATGTGCTTGCCCAGGATCGGTACACCTCACGGTGTTCGTTCTCGGCATAGCATTTTTCTGAAAAGGCAAACGTCCGGCTCCTTGTCCCACAAGGAAGGTGCCAGCCCTGAAAGCTCGTGCTGCTCTTCACTGTCCCCGTGCAGCCTATGCACAGGCACAACAGCATTGGGGATCTGTGCTTGCCCAGGAACGGTACACCTCACGGTGTTCGTTCTCGGCATAGCATTTTTCTGAAAAGGCAAACGTCCGGCTCCTTGTCCCACAAGGAAGGTGCCAGCCCTGAAAGCTCGTGCTGCTCTTCACTGTCCCCGTGCAGCCTATGCACAGGCAGAACAGCATTGGGGATCCGTGCTTGCCCAGGATCGGTACACCTCACGGTGTTCGTTCTCGGCATAGCATTTTTCTGAAAAGGCAAACGTCCGGCTCCTTGTCCCACAAGGAAGGTGCCAGCCCTGAAAGCTCTTGCTGCTCTTCACTGTCCCCGTGCAGCCTATGCACAGGCACAACAGCATTGGGGATCTGTGCTTGCCCAGGAACGGTACACCTCTCGGTGTCCGTTCTCGGCATAGCATTTTTCTGAAAAGGCAAACGTCCGGCTCCTTGTCCCACAAGGAAGGTGCCAGCCCTGAAAGCTCTTGCTGCTCTTCACTGTCCCCGTGCAGCCTATGCACAGGCACAACAGCATTGGGGATCTGTGCTTGCCCAGGAACGGTACACCTCTCGGTGTTCGTTCTCGGCAGAGACTCTTCCAAAAAGGCAAACGTCCGGCTCCTTGTCCCACAAGGAAGGTGCCAGCCCTGAAAGCTCTTGCTGCTCTTCACTGTCCCCGTGCAGCCTAAGCACAGGCACAACAGCATTCGGGATCTGTGCTTGCCCAGGAATGGTACACCTCTCGGTGTCCGTTCTCTGCATAGCATTTTTCTGAAAAGGCAAACGTCCGGCTCCTTGTCCCACAAGGAAGGTGCCAGCCCTGAAAGCTCTTGCTGCTCTTCACTGTCCCCGTGCAGCCTATGCACAGGCACAACAGCATTGGGGATCTGTGCTTGCCCAGGAACAGTACACCACTCGGTGTTCGTTCTCGGCAGAGACTCTTCCAAAAAGGCAAACGTCCGGCTCCTTGTCCCACAAGGAAGGTGCCAGCCCTGAAAGCTCTTGCTGCTCTTCACGGTCCCCGTGCAGCCTATGCACAGGCACAACAGCATTGGGGATATGTGCTTGCCCAGGATCGGTACACCTCACGGTGTTCGTTCTCGGCATAGCATTTTTCTGAAAAGGCAAACGTCCGGCTCCTTGTCCCACAAGGAAGGTGCCAGCCCTGAAAGCTCTTGCTGCTCTTCACTGTCCCCGTGCAGCCTATGCACAGGCACAACAGCATTGGGGATCTGTGCTTGCCCAGGAACGGTACACCTCACGGTGTTCGTTCTCGGCATAGCATTTTTCTGAAAAGGCAAACTTAAGGCTCCTTGTCCAACAAGGAAGGTGCCAGCCCTGAAAGCTCTTGCTGCTCTTCACTGTCCCCGTGCAGCCTATGCACAGGCACAACAGCATTGGGGATCTGTGCTTGCCCAGGAACGGTACACCTCTCGGTGTTCGTTCTCGGCAGAGACTCTTCCAAAAAGGCAAACGTCCGGCTCCTTGTCCCACAAGGAAGGTGCCAGCCCTGAAAGCTCTTGCTGCTCTTCACTGTCCCCGTGCAGCCTATGCACAGGCACAACAGCATTGGGGATATGTGCTTGCCCAGGATCGGTACACCTCACGGTGTTCGTTCTCGGCATAGCATTTTTCTGAAAAGGCAAACGTCCGGCTCCTTGTCCCACAAGGAAGGTGCCAGCCCTGAAAGCTCTTGCTGCTCTTCACTGTCCCCGTGCAGCCTATGCACAGGCACAACAGCATTGGGGATCTGTGCTTGCCCAGGAACGGTACACCTCACGGTGTTCGTTCTCGGCATAGCATTTTTCTGAAAAGGCAAACGTCCGGCTCCTTGTCCCACAAGGAAGGTGCCAGCCCTGAAAGCTCTTGCTGCTCTTCACTGTCCCCGTGCAGTCTATGCACAGACAGAACAGCATTGGGGATCTGTGCTTGCCCAGGAACGGTACACCTCACGGTGTTCGTTCTCGGCAGAGGCTCTTCCGAAAAGGCAAACGTCCGGCTCCTTGTCCCACAAGGAAGGTGCCAGCCCTGAAAGCTAGTGCTGCTCTTCACTGTCCCCGTGCAGCCTATGCACAGGCACAACAGCATTGGGGATCTGTGCTTGCCCAGGAACGGTACACCTCTCGGTGTCCGTTCTCGGCATAGCATTTTTCTGAAAAGGCAAACGTCCGGCTCCTTGTCCCACAAGGAAGGTGCCAGCCCTGAAAGCTCTTGCTGCTCTTCACTGTCCCCGTGCAGCCTATGCACAGGCACAACAGCATTGGGGATCTGTGCTTGCCCAGGAACGGTACACCTCACGGTGTTCGTTCTCGGCATAGCATTTTTCTGAAAAGGCAAACGTCCGGCTCCTTGTACCACAAGGAAGGTGCCAGCCCTGAAAGCTCTTGCTGCTCTTCACTGTCCCCGTGCAGCCTATGCACAGGCACAACAGCATTGGGGATGTGTGCTTGCCCAGGAACGGTACACCTCACGGTGTTCGTTCTCGGCAGAGGCTCTTCCGAAAAGGCAAACGTCCAGCTCCTTGTCCCACAAGGAAGGTGCCAGCCCTGAAAGCTCGTGCTGCTCTTCACTGTCCCCGTGCAGCCTATGCACAGGCACAACAGCATTGGGGATCCGTGCTTGCCCAGGAACGGTACACCTCACGGTGTTCGTTCTCGGCATAGCATTTTTCTGAAAAGGCAAACGTCCGGCTCCTTGTCCCACAAGGAAGGTGCCAGCCCTGAAAGCTCGTGCTGCTCTTCACTGTCCCCGTGCAGCCTATGCACAGGCAGAACAGCATTGGGGATCCGTGCTTGCCCAGGATCGGTACACCTCACGGTGTTCGTTCTCGGCATAGCATTTTTCTGAAAAGGCAAACGTCCGGCTCCTTGTCCCACAAGGAAGGTGCCAGCCCTGAAAGCTCTTGCTGCTCTTCACTGTCCCCGTGCAGCCTATGCACAGGCACAACAGCATTCGGGATCTGTGCTTGCCCAGGAACGGTACACCTCTCGGTGTTCGTTCTCGGCAGAGACTCTTCCAAAAAGGCAAACGTCCGGCTCCTTGTCCCACAAGGAAGGTGCCAGCCCTGAAAGCTCTTGCTGCTCTTCACTGTCCCCGTGCAGCCTATGCACAGGCACAACAGCATTGGGGATATGTGCTTGCCCAGGATCGGTACACCTCACGGTGTTCGTTCTCGGCATAGCATTTTTCTGAAAAGGCAAACGTCCGGCTCCTTGTCCCACAAGGAAGGTGCCAGCCCTGAAAGCTCTTGCTGCTCTTCACTGTCCCCGTGCAGCCTATGCACAGGCACAACAGCATTGGGGATCTGTGCTTGCCCAGGAACGGTACACCTCACGGTGTTCGTTCTCGGCATAGCATTTTTCTGAAAAGGCAAACGTCCGGCTCCTTGTCCCACAAGGAAGGTGCCAGCCCTGAAAGCTCTTGCTGCTCTTCACTGTCCCCGTGCAGCCTATGCACAGGCACAACAGCATTCGGGATCTGTGCTTGCCCAGGAACGGTACCCCTCTCGGTGTCCGTTCTCGGCATAGCATTTTTCTGAAAAGGCAAACGTCCGGCTCCTTGTCCCACAAGGAAGGTGCCAGCCCTGAAAGCTCTTGCTGCTCTTCACTGTCCCCGTGCAGCCTATGCACAGGCACAACAGCATTGGGGATCTGTGCTTGCCCAGGAACGGTACACCTCTCGGTGTTCGTTCTCGGCAGAGACTCTTCCAAAAAGGCAAACGTCCGGCTCCTTGTCCCACAAGGAAGGTGCCAGCCCTGAAAGCTCTTGCTGCTCTTCACTGTCCCCGTGCAGCCTATGCACAGGCACAACAGCATTGGGGATATGTGCTTGCCCAGGATCGGTACACCTCACGGTGTTCGTTCTCGGCATAGCATTTTTCTGAAAAGGCAAACGTCCGGCTCCTTGTCCCACAAGGAAGGTGCCAGCCCTGAAAGCTCTTGCTGCTCTTCACTGTCCCCGTGCAGCCTATGCACAGGCACAACAGCATTGGTCATCTGTGCTTGCCCAGGATCGGTACACCTCACGGTGTTCGTTCTCGGCAGAGGCTCTTCCGAAAAGGCAAACGTCCAGCTCCTTGTCCCACAAGGAAGGTGCCAGCCCTTAAAGCTCGTGCTGCTCTTCACTGTCCCCGTGCAGCCTATGCACAGGCACAACAGCATTGGGGATCCGTGCTTGCCCAGGAACGGTACACCTCACGGTGTCCGTTCTCGGCATAGCATTTTTCTGAAAAGGCAAACGTCCGGCTCCTTGTCCCACAAGGAAGGTGCCAGCCCTGAAAGCTCTTGCTGCTCTTCACTGTCCCCGTGCAGCCTATGCACAGGCACAACAGCATTGGGGATCTGTGCTTGCCCAGGAAAGGTACACCTCACGGTGTTCATTCTCGGCAGAGGCTCTTCCGAAAAGGCAAACGTCCGGCTCCTTGTCCCACAAGGAAGGTGCCAGCCCTGAAAGCTCTTGCTGCTCTTCACTGTCCCCGTGCAGCCTATGCACAGGCACAACAGCATTCGGGATCTGTGCTTGCCCAGGATCGGTACACCTCTCGGTGTCCGTTCTCAGCATAACATTTTTCTGAAAAGGCAAACGTCCGGCTCCTTGTCCCACAAGGAAGGTGCCAGCCCTGAAAGCTCTTGCTGCTCTTCACTGTCCCCGTGCAGCCTATGCAGAGGCACAACAGCATTGGGGACCTGTGCTTGCCCAGGAACGGTACACCTCTCGGTGTTCGTTCTCGGCAGAGACTCTTCCAAAAAGGCAAACGTCCGGCTCCTTGTCCCACAAGGAAGGTGCCAGCCCTGAAAGCTCGTGCTGCTCTTCACTGTCCCCGTGCAGCCTATGCACAGGCACAACAGCATTGGGGATCTGTGCTTGCCCAGGAACGGTACACCTCACGGTGTTCGTTCTCGGCAGAGGCTCTTCCGAAAAGGCAAACGTCCAGCTCCTTGTCCCACAAGGAAGGTGCCAGCCCTGAAAGCTCGTGCTGCTCTTCACTGTCCCCGTGCAGCCTATGCACAGGCACAACAGCATTGGGGATCCGTGCTTGCCCAGGATCGGTACATCTCACGGTGTCCGTTCTCAGCATAACATTTTTCTGAAAAGGCAAACGTCCGGCTCCTTGTCCCACAAGGAAGGTGCCAGCCCTGAAAGCTCTTGCTGCTCTTCACTGTCCCCGTGCAGCCTATGCACAGGCACAACAGCATTGGGGATCTGTGCTTGCCCAGGAACCGTACACCTCTCAGTGTCCGTTCTCGGCATAGCATTTTTCTGAAAAGGCAAACGTCCGGCTCCTTGTCCCACAAGGAAGGTGCCAGCCCTGAAAGCTCGTGCTGCTCTTCACTGTCCCCGTGCAGCCTATGCAGAGGCACAACAGCATTGGGGATCTGTGCTTGCCCAGGAACGGTACACCTCTCGGTGTTCGTTCTCGGCATAGCATTTTTCTGAAAAGGCAAACGTCCGGCTCCTTGTCCCACAAGGAAGGTGCCAGCCCTGAAAGCTCGTGCTGCTCTTCACTGTCCCCGTGCAGCCTATGCACAGGCACAACAGCATTGGGGATCTGTGCTTGCCCAGGAACGGTACACCTCACGGTGTTCGTTCTCGGCATAGCATTTTTCTGAAAAGGCAAACGTCCGGCTCCTTGTCCCACAATGAAGGTGCCAGCCCTGAAAGCTCGTGCTGCTCTTCACTGTCCCCGTGCAGCCTATGCACAGGCAGAACAGCATTGGGGATCCGTGCTTGCCCAGGATCGGTACACCTCACGGTGTTCGTTCTCGGCATAGCATTTTTCTGAAAAGGCAAACGTCCGGCTCCTTGTCCCACAAGGAAGGTGCCAGCCCTGAAAGCTCTTGCTGCTCTTCACTGTCCCCGTGCAGCCTATGCACAGGCACAACAGCATTGGGGATCTGTGCTTGCCCAGGAACGGTACCCCTCTCGGTGTCCGTTCTCGGCATAGCATTTTTCTGAAAAGGCAAACGTCCGGCTCCTTGTCCCACAAGGAAGGTGCCAGCCCTGAAAGCTCTTGCTGCTCTTCACTGTCCCCGTGCAGCCTATGCACAGGCACAACAGCATTGGGGATCTGTGCTTGCCCAGGAACGGTTCACCTCTCGGTGTTCGTTCTCGGCAGAGACTCTTCCAAAAAGGCAAACGTCCGGCTCCTTGTCCCACAAGGAAGGTGCCAGCCCTGAAAGCTCTTGCTGCTCTTCACTGTCCCCGTGCAGCCTATGCACAGGCACAACAGCATTCGGGATCTGTGCTTGCCCAGGATCGGTACACCTCTCGGTGTCCGTTCTCAGCATAACATTTTTCTGAAAAGGCAAACGTCCGGCTCCTTGTCCCACAAGGAAGGTGCCAGCCCTGAAAGCTCTTGCTGCTCTTCACTGTCCCCGTGCAGCCTATGCACAGGCACAACAGCATTGGGGATCTGTGCTTGCCCAGGAACGGTACACCTCACGGTGTTCGTTCTCGGCAGAGGCTCTTCCGAAAAGGCAAACGTCCGGCTCCTTGTCCCACAAGGAAGGTGCCAGCCCTGAAAGCTCTTGCTGCTCTTCACTGTCCCCGTGCAGCCTAAGCACAGGCACAACAGCATTCGGGATCTGTGCTTGCCCAGGAATGGTACACCTCTCGGTGTCCGTTCTCTGCATAGCATTTTTCTGAAAAGGCAAACGTCCGGCTCCTTGTCCCACAAGGAAGGTGCCAGCCCTGAAAGCTCTTGCTGCTCTTCACTGTCCCCGTGCAGCCTATGCACAGGCACAACAGCATTGGGGATCTGTGCTTGCCCAGGAACGGTACACCTCTCGGTGTTCGTTCTCGGCAGAGACTCTTCCAAAAAGGCAAACGTCCGGCTCCTTGTCCCACAAGGAAGGTGCCAGCCCTGAAAGCTCTTGCTGCTCTTCACTGTCCCCGTGCAGCCTATGCACAGGCACAACAGCATTGGGGATATGTGCTTGCCCAGGATCGGTACACCTCACGGTGTTCGTTCTCGGCATAGCATTTTTCTGAAAAGGCAAACGTCCGGCTCCTTGTCCCACAAGGAAGGTGCCAGCCCTGAAAGCTCTTGCTGCTCTTCACTGTCCCCGTGCAGCCTATGCACAGGCACAACAGCATTGGGGATCTGTGCTTGCCCAGGATCGGTACACCTCACGGTGTTCGTTCTCGGCATAGCATTTTTCTGAAAAGGCAAACGTCCGGCTCCTTGTCCCACAAGGAAGGTGCCAGCCCTGAAAGCTCTTGCTGCTCTTCACTGTCCCCGTGCAGCCTATGCAGAGGCACAACAGCATTGGGGACCTGTGCTTGCCCAGGAACGGTACACCTCTCGGTGTTCGTTCTCGGCAGAGACTCTTCCAAAAAGGCAAACGTCCGGCTCCTTGTCCCACAAGGAAGGTGCCAGCCCTGAAAGCTCTTGCTGCTCTTCACTGTCCCCGTGCAGCCTATGCACAGGCACAACAGCATTGGGGATCTGTGCTTGCCCAGGAACGGTACACCTCACGGTGTTCGTTCTCGGCAGAGGCTCTTCCGAAAAGGCAAACGTCCAGCTCCTTGTCCCACAAGGAAGGTGCCAGCCCTGAAAGCTCGTGCTGCTCTTCACTGTCCCCGTGCAGCCTATGCACAGGCACAACAGCATTGGGGATCTGTGCTTGCCCAGGAACGGTACACCTCACGGTGTTCGTTCTCGGCAGAGGCTCTTCCGAAAAGGCAAACGTCCAGCTCCTTGTCCCACAAGGAAGGTGCCAGCCCTGAAAGCTCGTGCTGCTCTTCACTGTCCCCGTGCAGCCTATGCACAGGCACAACAGCATTGGGGATCCGTGCTTGCCCAGGATCGGTACATCTCACGGTGTCCGTTCTCAGCATAACATTTTTCTGAAAAGGCAAACGTCCGGCTCCTTGTCCCACAAGGAAGGTGCCAGCCCTGAAAGCTCTTGCTGCTCTTCACTGTCCCCGTGCAGCCTATGCAGAGGCACAACAGCATTGGGGATCTGTGCTTGCCCAGGAACGGTACACCTCTCGGTGTCCGTTCTCGGCATAGCATTTTTCTGAAAAGGCAAACGTCCGGCTCCTTGTCCCACAAGGAAGGTGCCAGCCCTGAAAGCTCGTGCTGCTCTTCACTGTCCCCGTGCAGCCTATGCAGAGGCACAACAGCATTGGGGATCTGTGCTTGCCCAGGAACGGTACACCTCTCGGTGTTCGTTCTCGGCATAGCATTTTTCTGAAAAGGCAAACGTCCGGCTCCTTGTCCCACAAGGAAGGTGCCAGCCCTGAAAGCTCTTGCTGCTCTTCACTGTCCCCGTGCAGCCTATGCACAGGCACAACAGCATTGGGGATCTGTGCTTGCCCAGGAACGGTACACCTCACGGTGTTCGTTCTCGGCATAGCATTTTTCTGAAAAGGCAAACGTCCGGCTCCTTGTCCCACAAGGAAGGTGCCAGCCCTGAAAGCTCGTGCTGCTCTTCACTGTCCCCGTGCAGCCTATGCACAGGCAGAACAGCATTGGGGATCCGTGCTTGCCCAGGATCGGTACACCTCACGGTGTTCGTTCTCGGCATAGCATTTTTCTGAAAAGGCAAACGTCCGGCTCCTTGTCCCACAAGGAAGGTGCCAGCCCTGAAAGCTCTTGCTGCTCTTCACTGTCCCCGTGCAGCCTATGCACAGGCACAACAGCATTGGGGATCTGTGCTTGCCCAGGAACGGTACCCCTCTCGGTGTCCGTTCTCGGCATAGCATTTTTCTGAAAAGGCAAACGTCCGGCTCCTTGTCCCACAAGGAAGGTGCCAGCCCTGAAAGCTCTTGCTGCTCTTCACTGTCCCCGTGCAGCCTATGCACAGGCACAACAGCATTGGGGATCTGTGCTTGCCCAGGAACGGTACACCTCTCGGTGTTCGTTCTCGGCAGAGACTCTTCCAAAAAGGCAAACGTCCGGCTCCTTGTCCCACAAGGAAGGTGCCAGCCCTGAAAGCTCTTGCTGCTCTTCACTGTCCCCGTGCAGCCTATGCACAGGCACAACAGCATTCGGGATCTGTGCTTGCCCAGGATCGGTACACCTCTCGGTGTCCGTTCTCAGCATAACATTTTTCTGAAAAGGCAAACGTCCGGCTCCTTGTCCCACAAGGAAGGTGCCAGCCCTGAAAGCTCTTGCTGCTCTTCACTGTCCCCGTGCAGCCTATGCACAGGCACAACAGCATTGGGGATCTGTGCTTGCCCAGGAACGGTACACCTCACGGTGTTCGTTCTCGGCAGAGGCTCTTCCGAAAAGGCAAACGTCCGGCTCCTTGTCCCACAAGGAAGGTGCCAGCCCTGAAAGCTCTTGCTGCTCTTCACTGTCCCCGTGCAGCCTAAGCACAGGCACAACAGCATTCGGGATCTGTGCTTGCCCAGGAATGGTACACCTCTCGGTGTCCGTTCTCTGCATAGCATTTTTCTGAAAAGGCAAACGTCCGGCTCCTTGTCCCACAAGGAAGGTGCCAGCCCTGAAAGCTCTTGCTGCTCTTCACTGTCCCCGTGCAGCCTATGCACAGGCACAACAGCATTGGGGATCTGTGCTTGCCCAGGAACGGTACACCTCTCGGTGTTCGTTCTCGGCAGACACTCTTCCAAAAAGGCAAACGTCCGGCTCCTTGTCCCACAAGGAAGGTGCCAGCCCTGAAAGCTCTTGCTGCTCTTCACTGTCCCCGTGCAGCCTATGCACAGGCACAACAGCATTGGGGATATGTGCTTGCCCAGGATCGGTACACCTCACGGTGTTCGTTCTCGGCATAGCATTTTTCTGAAAAGGCAAACGTCCGGCTCCTTGTCCCACAAGGAAGGTGCCAGCCCTGAAAGCTCTTGCTGCTCTTCACTGTCCCCGTGCAGCCTATGCACAGGCACAACAGCATTGGGGATCTGTGCTTGCCCAGGAACGGTACACCTCACGGTGTTCGTTCTCGGCATAGCATTTTTCTGAAAAGGCAAACTTAAGGCTCCTTGTCCCACAAGGAAGGTGCCAGCCCTGAAAGCTCTTGCTGCTCTTCACTGTCCCCGTGCAGCCTATGCACAGGCACAACAGCATTGGGGATCTGTGCTTGCCCAGGAACGGTACACCTCTCGGTGTTCGTTCTCGGCAGAGACTCTTCCAAAAAGGCAAACGTCCGGCTCCTTGTCCCACAAGGAAGGTGCCAGCCCTGAAAGCTCTTGCTGCTCTTCACTGTCCCCGTGCAGCCTATGCACAGGCACAACAGCATTGGGGATATGTGCTTGCCCAGGATCGGTACACCTCACGGTGTTCGTTCTCGGCATAGCATTTTTCTGAAAAGGCAAACGTCCGGCTCCTTGTCCCACAAGGAAGGTGCCAGCCCTGAAAGCTCTTGCTGCTCTTCACTGTCCCCGTGCAGCCTATGCACAGGCACAACAGCATTGGGGATCTGTGCTTGCCCAGGAACGGTACACCTCACGGTGTTCGTTCTCGGCATAGCATTTTTCTGAAAAGGCAAACGTCCGGCTCCTTGTCCCACAAGGAAGGTGCCAGCCCTGAAAGCTCGTGCTGCTCTTCACTGTCCCCGTGCAGTCTATGCACAGACAGAACAACATTGGGGATCTGTGCTTGCCCAGGAACGGTACACCTCACGGTGTTCGTTCTCGGCAGAGGCTCTTCCGAAAAGGCAAACGTCCGGCTCCTTGTCCCACAAGGAAGGTGCCAGCCCTGAAAGCTCGTGCTGCTCTTCACTGTCCCCGTGCAGCCTATGCACAGGCACAACAGCATTGGGGATCTGTGCTTGCCCAGGAACGGTACACCTCTCGGTGTCCGTTCTCGGCATAGCATTTTTCTGAAAAGGCAAACGTCCGGCTCCTTGTCCCACAAGGAAGGTGCCAGCCCTGAAAGCTCTTGCTGCTCTTCACTGTCCCCGTGCAGCCTATGCACAGGCACAACAGCATTGGGGATATGTGCTTGCCCAGGATCGGTACACCTCACGGTGTTCGTTCTCGGCATAGCATTTTTCTGAAAAGGCAAACGTCCGGCTCCTTGTCCCACAAGGAAGGTGCCAGCCCTGAAAGCTCGTGCTGCTCTTCACTGTCCCCGTGCAGCCTATGCACAGGCACAACAGCATTGGGGATCTGTGCTTGCCCAGGAACGGTACACCTCACGGTGTTCGTTCTCGGCAGAGGCTCTTCCGAAAAGGCAAACGTCCAGCTCCTTGTCCCACAAGGAAGGTGCCAGCCCTGAAAGCTCGTGCTGCTCTTCACTGTCCCCGTGCAGCCTATGCACAGGCACAACAGCATTGGGGATCCGTGCTTGCCCAGGATCGGTACATCTCACGGTGTCCGTTCTCAGCATAACATTTTTCTGAAAAGGCAAACGTCCGGCTCCTTGTCCCACAAGGAAGGTGCCAGCCCTGAAAGCTCTTGCTGCTCTTCACTGTCCCCGTGCAGCCTATGCACAGGCACAACAGCATTGGGGATCTGTGCTTGCCCAGGAACGGTACACCTCTCGGTGTTCGTTCTCGGCAGAGACTCTTCCAAAAAGGCAAACGTCCGGCTCCTTGTCCCACAAGGAAGGCGCCAGCCCTGAAAGCTCTTGCTGCTCTTCACTGTCCACGTGCAGCCTATGCACAGGCACAACAGCATTGGGGATCTGTGCTTGCCCAGGAACGGTACACCTCACGGTGTTCGTTCTCGGCAGAGGCTCTTCCGAAAAGGCAAACGTCTGGCTCCTTGTCCCACAAGGAAGGTGCCAGCCCTGAAAGCTCTTGCTGCTCTTCACTGTCCCCGTGCAGCCTATGCACAGGCACAACAGCATTGGGGATATGTGCTTGCCCAGGATCGGTACACCTCACGGTGTTCGTTCTCGGCATAGCATTTTTCTGAAAAGGCAAACGTCCGGCTCCTTGTCCCACAAGGAAGGTGCCAGCCCTGAAAGCTCGTGCTGCTCTTCACTGTCCCCGTGCAGCCTATGCACAGGCACAACAGCATTGGGGATCTGTGCTTGCCCAGGAACGGTACACCTCACGGTGTTCGTTCTCGGCATAGCATTTTTCAGAAAAGGCAAACGTCCGGCTCCTTGTCCCACAAGGAAGGTGCCAGCCCTGAAAGCTCGTGCTGCTCTTCACTGTCCCCGTGCAGCCTATGCACAGGCAGAACAGCATTGGGGATCCGTGCTTGCCCAGGATCGGTACACCTCACGGTGTTCGTTCTCGGCATAGCATTTTTCTGAAAAGGCAAACGTCCGGCTCCTTGTCCCACAAGGAAGGTGCCAGCCCTGAAAGCTCTTGCTGCTCTTCACTGTCCCCGTGCAGCCTATGCACAGGCACAACAACATTGGGGATCTGTGCTTGCCCAGGAACGGTACACCTCACGGTGTTCGTTCTCGGCAGAGGCTCTTCTGAAAAGGCAAACGTCCGGCTCCTTGTCCCACAAGGAAGGTGCCAGCCCTGAAAGCTCTTGCTGCTCTTCACTGTCCCCGTGCAGCCTATGCAGAGGCACAACAGCATTGGGGATCTGTGCTTGCCCAGGAACGGTACACCTCTCGGTGTCCGTTCTCGGCATAGCATTTTTCTGAAAAGGCAAACGTCCGGCTCCTTGTCCCACAAGGAAGGTGCCAGCCCTGAAAGCTCGTGCTGCTCTTCACTGTCCCCGTGCAGCCTATGCAGAGGCACAACAGCATTGGGGATCTGTGCTTGCCCAGGAACGGTACACCTCACGGTGTTCGTTCTCGGCAGAGACTCTTCCAAAAAGGCAAACGTCCGGCTCCTTGTCCCACAAGGAAGGTGCCAGCCCTGAAAGCTCTTGCTGCTCTTCACTGTCCCCGTGCAGCCTATGCACAGGCACAACAGCATTGGGGATATGTGCTTACCCAGGATCGGTACACCTCACGGTGTTCGTTCTCGGCATAGCATTTTTCTGAAAAGGCAAACGTCCGGCTCCTTGTACCACAAGGAAGGTGCCAGCCCTGAAAGCTCTTGCTGCTCTTCACTGTCCCCGTGCAGCCTATGCACAGGCACAACAGCATTGGGGATCTGTGCTTGCCCAGGAACGGTACACCTCACGGTGTTCGTTCTCGGCAGAGGCTCTTCCGAAAAGGCAAACGTCCAGCTCCTTGTCCCACAAGGAAGGTGCCAGCCCTGAAAGCTCGTGCTGCTCTTCACTGTCCCCGTGCAGCCTATGCACAGGCACAACAGCATTGGGGATCTGTGCTTGCCCAGGAACGGTACACCTCACGGTGTTCGTTCTCGGCAGAGGCTCTTCCGGAAAGGCAAACGTCCAGCTCCTTGTCCCACAAGGAAGGTGCCAGCCCTGAAAGCTCGTGCTGCTCTTCACTGTCCCCGTGCAGCCTATGCACAGGCACAACAGCATTGGGGATCCGTGCTTGCCCAGGATCGGTACATCTCATGGTGTCCGTTCTCAGCATAACATTTTTCTGAAAAGGCAAACGTCCGGCTCCTTGTCCCACAAGGAAGGTGCCAGCCCTGAAAGCTCTTGCTGCTCTTCACTGTCCTCGTGTAGCCTATGCAGAGGCACAACAGCATTGGGGATCTGTGCTTGCCCAGGAACGGTACACCTCTCGGTGTCCGTTCTCGGCATAGCATTTTTCTGAAAAGGCAAACGTCCGGCTCCTTGTCCCACAAGGAAGGTGCCAGCCCTGAAAGCTCGTGCTGCTCTTCACTGTCCCCGTGCAGCCTATGCACAGGCACAACAGCATTGGGGATCTGTGCTTGCCCAGGATCGGTACACCTCACGGTGTTCGTTCTCGGCAGAGGCTCTTCCGAAAAGGCAAACGTCCGGCTCCTTGTCCCACAAGGAAGGTGCCAGCCCTGAAAGCTCGTGCTGCTCTTCACTGTCCCCGTGCAGCCTATGCACAGGCAGAACAACATTGGGGATCTGTGCTTGCCCAGGAACGGTACACCTCACGGTGTTCGTTCTCGGCATAGCATTTCTCTGAAAAGGCAAACGTCCGGCTCCTTGTCCCACAAGGAAGGTGCCAGCCCTGAAAGCTCTTGCTGCTCTTCACTGTCCCCGTGCATCCTATGCACAGACAGAACAACATTGGGGATCTGTGCTTGCCCAGGAACGGTACACCTCACTGTGTTCGTTCTCAGCAGAGGCTCTTCCGAAAAGGCAAACTTAAGGCTCCTTGTCCCACAAGGAAGGTGCCAGCCCTGAAAGCTCTTGCTGCTCTTCACTGTCCCCGTGCAGCCTATGCACAGGCACAACAGCATTCGGGATCTGTGCTTGCCCAGGAACGGTACACCTCTCGGTGTTCGTTCTCGGCAGAGAATCTTCCAAATAGGCAAACGTCCGGCTCCTTGTCCCACAAGGAAGGTGCCAGCCCTGAAAGCTCTTGCTGCTCTTCACTGTCCCCGTGCAGCCTATGCACAGGCACAACAGCATTGGGGATATGTGCTTGCCCAGGAACGGTACACCTCACGGTGTTCGTTCTCGGCATAGCATTTTTCTGAAAAGGCAAACGTCCGGCTCCTTGTACCACAAGGAAGGTGCCAGCCCTGAAAGCTCTTGCTGCTCTTCACTGTCCCCGTGCAGCCTATGCACAGGCACAACAGCATTGGGGATCTGTGCTTGCCCAGGAACGGTACACCTCACGGTGTTCGTTCTCAGCAGAGCCTCTTTCCGAAAAGGCAAACGTCCGGCTCCTTGTCCCACAAGGAAGGTGCCAGCCCTGAAAGCTCTTGCTGCTCTTCACTGTCCCCGTGCAGCCTATGCACAGGCACAACAGCATTGGGGATCTGTGCTTGCCCAGGAACGGTACACCTCACGGTGTTCGTTCTCGGCAGAGGCTCTTCCGAAAAGGCAAACTTAAGGCTCCTTGTCCCACAAGGAAGGTGCCAGCCCTGAAAGCTCGTGCTGCTCTTCACTGTCCCCGTGCAGCCTATGCACAGGCACAACAGCATTGGGGATCTGTGCTTGCACAGGATCGGTACACCTCACGGTGTTCGTTCTCGGCAGAGGCTCTTCCGAAAAGGCAAACGTCCAGCTCCTTGTCCCACAAGGAAGGTGCCAGCCCTGAAAGCTCGTGCTGCTCTTCACTGTTCCCGTGCAGCCTATGCACAGGCACAACAGCATTGGGGATCTGTGCTTGCCCAGGAACGATACACCTCTCGGTGTCCGTTCTCGGCATAACATTTTTCTGAAAAGGCAAACGTCCGGCTCCTTGTCCCACAAGGAAGGTGCCAGCCCTGAAAGCTCTTGCTGCTCTTCACTGTCCCCGTGCAGCCTATGCACAGGCACAACAGCATTGGGGATCTGTGCTTGCCCAGGAACGGTACACCTCACGGTGTTCGTTCTCGGCAGAGGCTCTTCCGGAAAGGCAAACGTCCAGCTCCTTGTCCCACAAGGAAGGTGCCAGCCCTGAAAGCTCGTGCTGCTCTTCACTGTCCCCGTGCAGCCTATGCACAGGCACAACAGCATTGGGGATCCGTGCTTGCCCAGGATCGGTACATCTCATGGTGTCCGTTCTCAGCATAACATTTTTCTGAAAAGGCAAACGTCCGGCTCCTTGTCCCACAAGGAAGGTGCCAGCCCTGAAAGCTCTTGCTGCTCTTCACTGTCCTCGTGTAGCCTATGCAGAGGCACAACAGCATTGGGGATCTGTGCTTGCCCAGGAACGGTACACCTCTCGGTGTCCGTTCTCGGCATAGCATTTTTCTGAAAAGGCAAACGTCCGGCTCCTTGTCCCACAAGGAAGGTGCCAGCCCTGAAAGCTCGTGCTGCTCTTCACTGTCCCCGTGCAGCCTATGCACAGGCACAACAGCATTGGGGATCTGTGCTTGCCCAGGATCGGTACACCTCACGGTGTTCGTTCTCGGCAGAGGCTCTTCCGAAAAGGCAAACGTCCGGCTCCTTGTCCCACAAGGAAGGTGCCAGCCCTGAAAGCTCGTGCTGCTCTTCACTGTCCCCGTGCAGCCTATGCACAGGCAGAACAACATTGGGGATCTGTGCTTGCCCAGGAACGGTACACCTCACGGTGTTCGTTCTCGGCATAGCATTTCTCTGAAAAGGCAAACGTCCGGCTCCTTGTCCCACAAGGAAGGTGCCAGCCCTGAAAGCTCTTGCTGCTCTTCACTGTCCCCGTGCATCCTATGCACAGACAGAACAACATTGGGGATCTGTGCTTGCCCAGGAACGGTACACCTCACTGTGTTCGTTCTCAGCAGAGGCTCTTCCGAAAAGGCAAACTTAAGGCTCCTTGTCCCACAAGGAAGGTGCCAGCCCTGAAAGCTCTTGCTGCTCTTCACTGTCCCCGTGCAGCCTATGCACAGGCACAACAGCATTCGGGATCTGTGCTTGCCCAGGAACGGTACACCTCTCGGTGTTCGTTCTCGGCAGAGAATCTTCCAAATAGGCAAACGTCCGGCTCCTTGTCCCACAAGGAAGGTGCCAGCCCTGAAAGCTCTTGCTGCTCTTCACTGTCCCCGTGCAGCCTATGCACAGGCACAACAGCATTGGGGATATGTGCTTGCCCAGGAACGGTACACCTCACGGTGTTCGTTCTCGGCATAGCATTTTTCTGAAAAGGCAAACGTCCGGCTCCTTGTACCACAAGGAAGGTGCCAGCCCTGAAAGCTCTTGCTGCTCTTCACTGTCCCCGTGCAGCCTATGCACAGGCACAACAGCATTGGGGATCTGTGCTTGCCCAGGAACGGTACACCTCACGGTGTTCGTTCTCAGCAGAGCCTCTTTCCGAAAAGGCAAACGTCCGGCTCCTTGTCCCACAAGGAAGGTGCCAGCCCTGAAAGCTCTTGCTGCTCTTCACTGTCCCCGTGCAGCCTATGCACAGGCACAACAGCATTGGGGATCTGTGCTTGCCCAGGAACGGTACACCTCACGGTGTTCGTTCTCGGCAGAGGCTCTTCCGAAAAGGCAAACTTAAGGCTCCTTGTCCCACAAGGAAGGTGCCAGCCCTGAAAGCTCGTGCTGCTCTTCACTGTCCCCGTGCAGCCTATGCACAGGCACAACAGCATTGGGGATCTGTGCTTGCACAGGATCGGTACACCTCACGGTGTTCGTTCTCGGCAGAGGCTCTTCCGAAAAGGCAAACGTCCAGCTCCTTGTCCCACAAGGAAGGTGCCAGCCCTGAAAGCTCGTGCTGCTCTTCACTGTTCCCGTGCAGCCTATGCACAGGCACAACAGCATTGGGGATCTGTGCTTGCCCAGGAACGATACACCTCTCGGTGTCCGTTCTCGGCATAACATTTTTCTGAAAAGGCAAACGTCCGGCTCCTTGTCCCACAAGGAAGGTGCCAGCCCTGAAAGCTCTTGCTGCTCTTCACTGTCCCCGTGCAGCCTATGCACAGGCACAACAGCATTGGGGATATGTGCTTGCCCAGGATCGGTACACCTCACGGTGTTCGTTCTCGGCATAGCATTTTTCTGAAAAGGCAAACGTCCGGCTCCTTGTCCCACAAGGAAGGTGCCAGCCCTGAAAGCTCGTGCTGCTCTTCACTGTCCCCGTGCAGCCTATGCACAGGCACAACAGCATTGGGGATCTGTGCTTGCCCAGGATCGGTACACCTCTCGGTGTCCGTTCTCAGCATAACATTTTTCTGAAAAGGCAAACGTCCGGCTCCTTGTCCCACAAGGAAGGTGCCAGCCCTGAAAGCTCTTGCTGCTCTTCACTGTCCCCGTGCAGCCTATGCACAGGCACAACAGCATTCGGGATCTGTGCTTGCCCAGGAACGGTACAACTCTCGGTGTCAGTTCTCGGCATAGCATTTTTCTGAAAAGGCAAACGTCCGGCTCCTTGTCCCACAAGGAAGGTGCCAGCCCTGAAAGCTCTTGCTGCTCTTCACTGTCCCCGTGCAGCCTATGCAGAGGCACAACAGCATTGGGGATCTGTGCCTGCCCAGGAACGGTACACCTCACGGTGTTCGTTCTCACAGAGCCTCTTTCCGAAAAGGCAAACGTCCGGCTCCTTGTCCCACAAGGAAGGTGCCAGCCCTGAAAGCTCGTGCTGCTCTTCACTGTCCCCGTGCAGCCTATGCACAGGCACAACAGCATTGGGGATCTGTGCTTGCCCAGGAACGGTACACCTCACGGTGTTCGTTCTCGGCAGAGGCTCTTCCGAAAAGGCAAACTTCCGGCTCCTTGTCCCACAAGGAAGGTGCCAGCCCTGAAAGCTCGTGCTGCTCTTCACTGTCCCCGTGCAGCCTATGCACAGGCACAACAGCATTGGGGATATGTGCTTGCCCAGGATCGGTACACCTCACGGTGTTCGTTCTCGGCATAGCATTTTTCTGAAAAGGCAAACGTCCGGCTCCTTGTCCCACAAGGAAGGTGCCAGCCCTGAAAGCTCTTGCTGCTCTTCACTGTCCCCGTGCAGCCTATGCACAGACAGAACAACATTGGGGATCTGTGCTTGCCCAGGAACGGTACACCTCACGGTGTTCGTTCTCGGCAGAGGCTCTTCCGAAAAGGCAAACGTCCGGCTCCTTGTCCCACAAGGAAGGTGCCAGCCCTGAAAGCTCTTGCTGCTCTTCACTGTCCCCGTGCAGCCTATGCACAGGCACAACAGCATTCGGGATCTGTGCTTGCCCAGGAACGGTACACCTCTCGGTGTCCGTTCTCGGCATAGCATTTTTCTGAAAAGGCAAACGTCCGGCTCCTTGTCCCACAAGGAAGGTGCCAGCCCTGAAAGCTCTTGCTGCTCTTCACTGTCCCCGTGCAGCCTATGCACAGGCACAACAGCATTGGGGATCTGTGCTTGCCCAGGAACGGTACACCTCTCGGTGTTCGTTCTCGGCAGAGACTCTTCCAAAAAGGCAAACGTCCGGCTCCTTGTCCCACAAGGAAGGTGCCAGCCCTGAAAGCTCGTGCTGCTCTTCACTGTCCCCGTGCAGCCTATGCACAGGCACAACAGCATTGGGGATATGTGCTTGCCCAGGATCGGTACACCTCACGGTGTTCGTTCTCGGCATAGCATTTTTCTGAAAAGGCAAACGTCCGGCTCCTTGTCCCACAAGGAAGGTGCCAGCCCTGAAAGCTCTTGCTGCTCTTCACTGTCCCCGTGCAGCCTATGCACAGGCACAACAGCATTGGGGATCTGTGCTTGCCCAGGAACGGTACACCTCACGGTGTTCGTTCTCGGCAGAGGCTCTTCCGAAAAGGCAAACGTCCAGCTCCTTGTCCCACAAGGAAGGTGCCAGCCCTGAAAGCTCGTGCTGCTCTTCACTGTCCCCGTGCAGCCTATGCACAGGCACAACAGCATTGGGGATCCGTGCTTGCCCAGGAACGGTACACCTCACGGTGTCCGTTCTCGGCATAGCATTTTTCTGAAAAGGCAAAGGTCCGGCTCCTTGTCCCACAAGGAAGGTGCCAGCCCTGAAAGCTCGTGCTGCTCTTCACTGTCCCCGTGCAGCCTATGCACAGGCACAACAGCATTGGGGATCTGTGCTTGCCCAGGATCGGTACACCTCTCGGTGTCCGTTCTCAGCATAACATTTTTCTGAAAAGGCAAACGTCCGGCTCCTTGTCCCACAAGGAAGGTGCCAGCCCTGAAAGCTCTTGCTGCTCTTCACTGTCCCCGTGCAGCCTATGCACAGGCACAACAGCATTCGGGATCTGTGCTTGCCCAGGAACGGTACAACTCTCGGTGTCAGTTCTCGGCAGAGGCTCTTCCGAAAAGGCAAACTTAAGGCTCCTTGTCCCACAAGGAAGGTGCCAGCCCTGAAAGCTCTTGCTGCTCTTCACTGTTCCCGTGCAGCCTATGCACAGGCAGAACAGCATTGGGGATATGTGCTTGCCCAGGATCGGTACACCTCACGGTGTTCGTTCTCGGCATAGCATTTTTCTGAAAAGGCAAACGTCCGGCTCCTTGTCCCACAAGGAAGGTGCCAGCCCTGAAAGCTCTTGCTGCTCTTCACTGTCCCCGTGCAGCCTATGCACAGGCACAACAGCATTGGGGATCTGTGCTTGCCCAGGAACGGTACACCTCACGGTGTTCGTTCTCGGCAGAGGCTCTTCCGAAAAGGCAAACGTCCAGCTCCTTGTCCCACAAGGAAGGTGCCAGCCCTGAAAGCTCGTGCTGCTCTTCACTGTCCCCGTGCAGCCTATGCACAGGCACAACAGCATTGGGGATCCGTGCTTGCCCAGGAACGGTACACCTCACGGTGTCCGTTCTCGGCATAGCATTTTTCTGAAAAGGCAAAGGTCCGGCTCCTTGTCCCACAAGGAAGGTGCCAGCCCTGAAAGCTCGTGCTGCTCTTCACTGTCCCCGTGCAGCCTATGCACAGGCACAACAGCATTGGGGATCTGTGCTTGCCCAGGATCGGTACACCTCTCGGTGTCCGTTCTCAGCATAACATTTTTCTGAAAAGGCAAACGTCCGGCTCCTTGTCCCACAAGGAAGGTGCCAGCCCTGAAAGCTCTTGCTGCTCTTCACTGTCCCCGTGCAGCCTATGCACAGGCACAACAGCATTCGGGATCTGTGCTTGCCCAGGAACGGTACAACTCTCGGTGTCAGTTCTCGGCATAGCATTTTTCTGAAAAGGCAAACGTCCGGCTCCTTGTCCCACAAGGAAGGTGCCAGCCCTGAAAGCTCTTGCTGCTCTTCACTGTCCCCGTGCAGCCTATGCAGAGGCACAACAGCATTGGGGATCTGTGCCTGCCCAGGAACGGTACACCTCACGGTGTTCGTTCTCAGCAGAGCCTCTTTCCGAAAAGGCAAACGTCCGGCTCCTTGTCCCACAAGGAAGGTGCCAGCCCTGAAAGCTCGTGCTGCTCTTCACTGTCCCCGTGCAGCCTATGCACAGGCACAACAGCATTGGGGATCTGTGCTTGCCCAGGAACGGTACACCTCACGGTGTTCGTTCTCGGCAGAGGCTCTTCCGAAAAGGCAAACTTCCGGCTCCTTGTCCCACAAGGAAGGTGCCAGCCCTGAAAGCTCGTGCTGCTCTTCACTGTCCCCGTGCAGCCTATGCACAGGCACAACAGCATTGGGGATATGTGCTTGCCCAGGATCGGTACACCTCACGGTGTTCGTTCTCGGCATAGCATTTTTCTGAAAAGGCAAACGTCCGGCTCCTTGTCCCACAAGGAAGGTGCCAGCCCTGAAAGCTCTTGCTGCTCTTCACTGTCCCCGTGCAGCCTATGCACAGACAGAACAACATTGGGGATCTGTGCTTGCCCAGGAACGGTACACCTCACGGTGTTCGTTCTCGGCAGAGGCTCTTCCGAAAAGGCAAACGTCCGGCTCCTTGTCCCACAAGGAAGGTGCCAGCCCTGAAAGCTCGTGCTGCTCTTCACTGTCCCCGTGCAGCCTATGCACAGGCACAACAGCATTGGGGATCTGTGCTTGCCCAGGAACGGTACCCCTCTCGGTGTCCGTTCTCGGCATAGCATTTTTCTGAAAAGGCAAACGTCCGGCTCCTTGTCCCACAAGGAAGGTGCCAGCCCTGAAAGCTCTTGCTGCTCTTCACTGTCCCCGTGCAGCCTATGCACAGGCACAACAGCATTCGGGATCTGTGCTTGCCCAGGAACGGTACACCTCTCGGTGTTCGTTCTCGGCAGAGGCTCTTCCAAAAAGGCAAACGTCCGGCTCCTTGTCCCACAAGGAAGGTGCCAGCCCTGAAAGCTCTTGCTGCTCTTCACTGTCCCCGTGCAGCCTATGCACAGGCACAACAGCATTGGGGATATGTGCTTGCCCAGGATCGGTACACCTCACGGTGTTCGTTCTCGGCATAGCATTTTTCTGAAAAGGCAAACGTCCGGCTCCTTGTCCCACAAGGAAGGTGCCAGCCCTGAAAGCTCTTGCTGCTCTTCACTGTCCCCGTGCAGCCTATGCACAGGCACAACAGCATTGGGGATCTGTGCTTGCCCAGGAACGGTACACCTCACGGTGTTCGTTCTCGGCAGAGGCTCTTCCGAAAAGGCAAACGTCCAGCTCCTTGTCCCACAAGGAAGGTGCCAGCCCTGAAAGCTCGTGCTGCTCTTCACTGTCCCCGTGCAGCCTATGCACAGGCACAACAGCATTGGGGATCCGTGCTTGCCCAGGAACGGTACACCTCACGGTGTCCGTTCTCGGCATAGCATTTTTCTGAAAAGGCAAAGGTCCGGCTCCTTGTCCCACAAGGAAGGTGCCAGCCCTGAAAGCTCGTGCTGCTCTTCACTGTCCCCGTGCAGCCTATGCACAGGCACAACAGCATTGGGGATCTGTGCTTGCCCAGGATCGGTACACCTCTCGGTGTCCGTTGTCAGCATAACATTTTTCTGAAAAGGCAAACGTCCGGCTCCTTGTCCCACAAGGAAGGTGCCAGCCCTGAAAGCTCTTGCTGCTCTTCACTGTCCCCGTGCAGCCTATGCACAGGCACAACAGCATTCGGGATCTGTGCTTGCCCAGGAACGGTACAACTCTCGGTGTCAGTTCTCGGCATAGCATTTTTCTGAAAAGGCAAACGTCCGGCTCCTTGTCCCACAAGGAAGGTGCCAGCCCTGAAAGCTCTTGCTGCTCTTCACTGTCCCCGTGCAGCCTATGCACAGGCACAACAGCATTGGGGATCTGTGCCTGCCCAGGAACGGTACACCTCACGGTGTTCGTTCTCAGCAGAGCCTCTTTCCGAAAAGGCAAACGTCCGGCTCCTTGTCCCACAAGGAAGGTGCCAGCCCTGAAAGCTCTTGCTGCTCTTCACTGTCCCCGTGCAGCCTATGCACAGGCACAACAGCATTGGGGATCTGTGCTTGCCCAGGAACGGTACACCTCACGGTGTTCGTTCTCGGCAGAGGCTCTTCCGAAAAGGCAAACTTCCGGCTCCTTGTCCCACAAGGAAGGTGCCAGCCCTGAAAGCTCGTGCTGCTCTTCACTGTCCCCGTGCAGCCTATGCACAGGCAGAACAGCATTGGGGATATGTGCTTGCCCAGGATCGGTACACCTCACGGTGTTCGTTCTCGGCATAGCATTTTTCTGAAAAGGCAAACGTCCGGCTCCTTGTCCCACAAGGAAGGTGCCAGCCCTGAAAGCTCTTGCTGCTCTTCACTGTCCCCGTGCAGCCTATGCACAGACAGAACAACATTGGGGATCTGTGCTTGCCCAGGAACGGTACACCTCACGGTGTTCGTTCTCGGCAGAGGCTCTTCCGAAAAGGCAAACGTCCGGCTCCTTGTCCCACAAGGAAGGTGCCAGCCCTGAAAGCTCGTGCTGCTCTTCACTGTCCCCGTGCAGCCTATGCACAGGCACAACAGCATTCGGGATCTGTGCTTGCCCAGGAATGGTACACCTCTCGGTGTCCGTTCTCGGCATAGCATTTTTCTGAAAAGGCAAACGTCCGGCTCCTTGTCCCACAAGGAAGGTGCCAGCCCTGAAAGCTCTTGCTGCTCTTCACTGTCCCCGTGCAGCCTATGCACAGGCACAACAGCATTGGGGATATGTGCTTGCCCAGGATCGGTACACCTCACGGTGTTCGTTCTCGGCATAGCATTTTTCAGAAAAGGCAAACGTCCGGCTCCTTGTCCCACAAGGAAGGTGCCAGCCCTGAAAGCTCTTGCTGCTCTTCACTGTCCCCGTGCACCCTATCCACAGGAACAACAGCATTGGGGATCTGTGCTTGCCCAGGAACGGTACACCTCACGGTGTTCGTTCTCGGCATAGCATTTTTCTGAAAAGGCAAACGTCCGGCTCCTTGTCCCACAAGGAAGGTGCCAGCCCTGAAAGCTCTTGCTGCTCTTCACTGTCCCCGTGCAGCCTATGCACAGGCACAACAGCATTGGTCATCTGTGCTTGCCCAGGATCGGTACACCTCACGGTGTTCGTTCTCGGCAGAGGCTCTTCCGAAAAGGCAAACGTCCAGCTCCTTGTCCCACAAGGAAGGTGCCAGCCCTGAAAGCTCGTGCTGCTCTTCACTGTCCCCGTGCAGCCTATGCACAGGCACAACAGCATTGGGGATCCGTGCTTGCCCAGGAACGGTACACCTCACGGTGTCCGTTCTCGGCATAGCATTTTTCTGAAAAGGCAAACGTCCGGCTCCTTGTCCCACAAGGAAGGTGCCAGCCCTGAAAGCTCTTGCTGCTCTTCACTGTCCCCGTGCAGCCTATGCACAGGCACAACAGCATTGGGGATCTGTGCTTGCCCAGGAAAGGTACACCTCACGGTGTTCATTCTCGGCAAAGGCTCTTCCGAAAAGGCAAACGTCCGGCTCCTTGTCCCACAAGGAAGGTGCCAGCCCTGAAAGCTCTTGCTGCTCTTCACTGTCCCCGTGCAGCCTATGCACAGGCACAACAGCATTCGGGATCTGTGCTTGCCCAGGATCGGTACACCTCTCGGTGTCCGTTCTCAGCATAACTTTTTTCTGAAAAGGCAAACGTCCGGCTCCTTGTCCCACAAGGAAGGTGCCAGCCCTGAAAGCTCTTGCTGCTCTTCACTGTCCCCGTGCAGCCTAAGCACAGGCACAACAGCATTCGGGATCTGTGCTTGCCCAGGAATGGTACACCTCTCGGTGTCCGTTCTCGGCATAGCATTTTTCTGAAAAGGCAAACGTCCGGCTCCTTGTCCCACAAGGAAGGTGCCAGCCCTGAAAGCTCTTGCTGCTCTTCACTGTCCCCGTGCAGCCTATGCAGAGGCACAACAGCATTGGGGATCTGTGCTTGCCCAGGAACGGTACACCTCTCGGTGTTCGTTCTCGGCAGAGACTCTTCCAAAAAGGCAAACGTCCGGCTCCTTGTCCCACAAGGAAGGTGCCAGCCCTGAAAGCTCTTGCTGCTCTTCACTGTCCCCGTGCAGCCTATGCACAGGCACAACAGCATTGGGGATATGTGCTTGCCCAGGATCGGTACAGCTCACGGTGTTCGTTCTCGGCATAGCATTTTTCTGAAAAGGCAAACGTCCGGCTCCTTGTCCCACAAGGAAGGTGCCAGCCCTGAAAGCTCTTGCTGCTCTTCACTGTCCCCGTGCAGCCTATGCACAGGCACAACAGCATTGGGGATCTGTGCTTGCCCAGGAACGGTACACCTCACGGTGTTCGTTCTCGGCATAGCATTTTTCTGAAAAGGCAAACGTCCGGCTCCTTGTCCCACAAGGAAGGTGCCAGCCCTGAAAGCTCGTGCTGCTCTTCACTGTCCCCGTGCAGCCTATGCACAGGCAGAACAGCATTGGGGATCCGTGCTTGCCCAGGATCGGTACACCTCACGGTGTTCGTTCTCGGCATAGCATTTTTCTGAAAAGGCAAACGTCCGGCTCCTTGTCCCACAAGGAAGGTGCCAGCCCTGAAAGCTCTTGCTGCTCTTCACTGTCCCCGTGCAGCCTATGCACAAACAGAACAACATTGGGGATCTGTGCTTGCCCAGGAACGGTACACCTCACGGTGTTCGTTCTCGGCAGAGGCTCTTCCGAAAAGGCAAACGTCCGGCTCCTTGTCCCACAAGGAAGGTGCCAGCCCTGAAAGCTCGTGCTGCTCTTCACTGTCCCCGTGCAGCCTATGCAGAGGCACAACAGCATTGGGGATCTGTGCTTGCCCAGGATCGGTACACCTCTCGGTGTTCGTTCTCGGCAGAGACTCTTCCAAAAAGGCAAACGTCCGGCTCCTTGTCCCACAAGGAAGGTGCCAGCCCTGAAAGCTCTTGCTGCTCTTCACTGTCCCCGTGCAGCCTATGCACAGGCACAACAGCATTGGGGATCTGTGCTTGCCCAGGAACTGTACACCTCACGGTGTTCGTTCTCGGCAGAGGCTCTTCCGAAAAGGCAAACGTCCAGCTCCTTGTCCCACAAGGAAGGTGCCAGCCCTGAAAGCTCGTGCTGCTCTTCACTGTCCCCGTGCAGCCTATGCACAGGCACAACAGCATTGGGGATCTGTGCTTGCCCAGGAACGGTACACCTCACGGTGTTCGTTCTCGGCAGAGGCTCTTCCGAAAAGGCAAACGTCCGGCTCCTTGTCCCACAAGGAAGGTGCCAGCCCTGAAAGCTCGTGCTGCTCTTCACTGTCCCCGTGCAGCCTATGCACAGGCACAACAGCATTGGGGATCCGTGCTTGCCCAGGATCGGTACATCTCACGGTGTCCGTTCCCAGCATAACATTTTTCTGAAAAGGCAAACGTCCGGCTCCTTGTCCCACAAGGAAGGTGCCAGCCCTGAAAGCTCTTGCTGCTCTTCACTGTCCCCGTGCAGCCTATGCACAGGCACAACAGCATTGGGGATCTGTGCTTGCCCAGGAACGGTACACCTCTCGGTGTTCGTTCTCGGCAGAGACTCTTCCAAAAAGGCAAACGTCCGGCTCCTTGTCCCACAAGGAAGGTGCCAGCCCTGAAAGCTCTTGCTGCTCTTCACTGTCCACGTGCAGCCTATGCACAGGCACAACAGCATTGGGGATATGTGCTTGCCCAGGATCGGTACACCTCACGGTGTTCGTTCTCGGCATAGCATTTTTCTGAAAAGGCAAACGTCCGGCTCCTTGTCCCACAAGGAAGGTGCCAGCCCTGAAAGCTCTTGCTGCTCTTCACTGTCCCCGTGCAGCCTATGCACAGGCACAACAGCACTGGGGATCTGTGCTTGCCCAGGAACGGTACACCTCACGGTGTTCGTTCTCGGCATAGCATTTTTCCGAAAAGGCAAACGTCCGGCTCCTTGTCCCACAAGGAAGGTGCCAGCCCTGAAAGCTCGTGCTGCTCTTCACTGTCCCCGTGCAGCCTATGCACAGGCAGAACAGCATTGGGGATCCGTGCTTGCCCAGGATCGGTACACCTCACGGTGTTCGTTCTCGGCATAGCATTTTTCTGAAAAGGCAAACGTCCGGCTCCTTGTCCCACAAGGAAGGTGCCAGCCCTGAAAGCTCTTGCTGCTCTTCACTGTTCCCGTGCAGCCTATGCACAGGCACAACAGCATTGGGGATCTGTGCTTGCCCAGGAACGGTACACCTCTCGGTGTTCGTTCTCGGCAGAGACTCTTCCAAAAAGGCAAACGTCCGGCTCCTTGTCCCACAAGGAAGGTGCCAGCCCTGAAAGCTCTTGCTGCTCTTCACTGTCCCCGTGCAGCCTATGCACAGGCACAACAGCATTGGGGATCTGTGCTTGCCCAGGAACGGTACACCTCTCGGTGTTCGTTCTCGGCAGAGACTCTTCCAAAAAGGCAAACGTCCGGCTCCTTGTCCCACAAGGAAGGTGCCAGCCCTGAAAGCTCTTGCTGCTCTTCACTGTCCACGTGCAGCCTATGCACAGGCACAACAGCATTGGGGATATGTGCTTGCCCAGGATCGGTACACCTCACGGTGTTCGTTCTCGGCATAGCATTTTTCTGAAAAGGCAAACGTCCGGCTCCTTGTCCCACAAGGAAGGTGCCAGCCCTGAAAGCTCTTGCTGCTCTTCACTGTCCCCGTGCAGCCTATGCACAGGCACAACAGCATTGGGGATCTGTGCTTGCCCAGGAACGGTACACCTCACGGTGTTCGTTCTCGGCAGAGGCTCTTCCGAAAAGGCAAACGTCCGGCTCCTTGTCCCACAAGGAAGGTGCCAGCCCTGAAAGCTCTTGCTGCTCTTCACTGTCCCCGTGCAGCCTATGCACAGGCACAACAGCATTCGGGATCTGTGCTTGCCCAGGATCGGTACACCTCACGGTGTTCGTTCTCGGCATAGCATTTTTCTGAAAAGGCAAACGTCCGGCTCCTTGTCCCACAAGGAAGGTGCCAGCCCTGAAAGCTCTTGCTGCTCTTCACTGTCCCCGTGCAGCCTATGCACAGGCACAACAGCATTGGGGATCTGTGCTTGCCCAGGAACGGTACACCTCACGGTGTTCGTTCTCGGCAGAGGCTCTTCCGAAAAGGCAAACGTCCGGCTCCTTGTCCCACAAGGAAGGTGCCAGCCCTGAAAGCTCTTGCTGCTCTTCACTGTCCCCGTGCAGCCTATGCACAGGCACAACAGCATTGGGGATCTGTGCTTGCCCAGGAACGGTACACCTCTCGGTGTTCGTTCTCGGCAGAGACTCTTCCAAAAAGGCAAACGTCCGGCTCCTTGTCCCACAAGGAAGGTGCCAGCCCTGAAAGCTCTTGCTGCTCTTCACTGTCCCCGTGCAGCCTATGCACAGGCACAACAGCATTGGGGATATGTGCTTGCCCAGGATCGGTACACCTCACGGTGTTCGTTCTCGGCATAGCATTTTTCTGAAAAGGCAAACGTCCGGCTCCTTGTCCCACAAGGAAGGTGCCAGCCCTGAAAGCTCTTGCTGCTCTTCACTGTCCCCGTGCAGCCTATGCACAGGCACAACAGCATTGGGGATCTGTGCTTGCCCAGGAACGGTACACCTCACGGTGTTCGTTCTCGGCATAGCATTTTTCTGAAAAGGCAAACGTCCGGCTCCTTGTCCCACAAGGAAGGTGCCAGCCCTGAAAGCTCGTGCTGCTCTTCACTGTCCCCGTGCAGCCTATGCACAGGCAGAACAGCATTGGGGATCCGTGCTTGCCCAGGATCGGTACACCTCTCGGTGTCCGTACTCGGCATAGCATTTTTCTGAAAAGGCAAACGTCCGGCTCCTTGTCCCACAAGGAAGGTGCCAGCCCTGAAAGCTCTTGCTGCTCTTCACTGTCCCAGTGCAGTCTATGCACACACAGAACAACACTGGGGATCTGTGCTTGCCCAGGAACGGTACACCTCACGGTGTTCGTTCTCGGCATAGCATTTTTCTGAAAAGGCAAACGTCCGGCTCCTTGTCCCACAAGGAAGGTGCCAGCCCTGAAAGCTCGTGCTGCTCTTCACTGTCCCCGTGCAGCCTATGCACAGGCAGAACAGCATTGGGGATCCGTGCTTGCCCAGGATCGGTACACCTCACGGTGTTCGTTCTCGGCATAGCATTTTTCTGAAAAGGCAAACGTCCGGCTCCTTGTCCCACAAGGAAGGTGCCAGCCCTGAAAGCTCTTGCTGCTCTTCACTGTCCCCGTGCAGCCTATGCACAGGCACAACAGCATTGGGGATCTGTGCTTGCCCAGGAACGGTACACCTCTCGGTGTTCGTTCTCGGCAGAGACTCTTCCAAAAAGGCAAACGTCCGGCTCCTTGTCCCACAAGGAAGGTGCCAGCCCTGAAAGCTCTTGCTGCTCTTCACTGTCCCCGTGCAGCCTATGCACAGGCACAACAGCATTGGGGATATGTGCTTGCCCAGGATCGGTACACCTCACGGTGTTCGTTCTCGGCATAGCATTTTTCTGAAAAGGCAAACGTCCGGCTCCTTGTCCCACAAGGAAGGTGCCAGCCCTGAAAGCTCTTGCTGCTCTTCACTGTCCCCGTGCAGCCTATGCACAGGCACAACAGCATTGGGGATCTGTGCTTGCCCAGGAACGGTACACCTCACGGTGTTCGTTCTCGGCATAGCATTTTTCTGAAAAGGCAAACGTCCGGCTCCTTGTCCCACAAGGAAGGTGCCAGCCCTGAAAGCTCTTGCTGCTCTTCACTGTCCCCGTGCAGCCTATGCAGAGGCACAACAGCATTGGGGATCTGTGCTTGCCCAGGAACGGTACCCCTCTCGGTGTCCGTTCTCGGCATAGCATTTTTCTGAAAAGGCAAACGTCCGGCTCCTTGTCCCACAAGGAAGGTGCCAGCCCTGAAAGCTCTTGCTGCTCTTCACTGTCCCCGTGCAGCCTATGCACAGGCACAACAGCATTGGGGATCTGTGCTTGCCCAGGAACGGTACACCTCTCGGTGTTCGTTCTCGGCAGAGACTCTTCCAAAAAGGCAAACGTCCGGCTCCTTGTCCCACAAGGAAGGTGCCAGCCCTGAAAGCTCTTGCTGCTCTTCACTGTCCCCGTGCAGCCTATGCACAGGCACAACAGCATTGGGGATCTGTGCTTGCCCAGGATCGGTACACCTCACGGTGTTCGTTCTCGGCATAGCATTTTTCTGAAAAGGCAAACGTCCGGCTCCTTGTCCCACAAGGAAGGTGCCAGCCCTGAAAGCTCTTGCTGCTCTTCACTGTCCCCGTGCAGCCTATGCACAGGCACAACAGCATTGGTCATCTGTGCTTGCCCAGGATCGGTACACCTCACGGTGTTCGTTCTCGGCAGAGGCTCTTCCGAAAAGGCAAACGTCCAGCTCCTTGTCCCACAAGGAAGGTGCCAGCCCTGAAAGCTCGTGCTGCTCTTCACTGTCCCCGTGCAGCCTATGCACAGGCACAACAGCATTGGGGATCCGTGCTTGCCCAGGAACGGTACACCTCACGGTGTCCGTTCTCGGCATAGCATTTTTCTGAAAAGGCAAACGTCCGGCTCCTTGTCCCACAAGGAAGGTGCCAGCCCTGAAAGCTCTTGCTGCTCTTCACTGTCCCCGTGCAGCCTATGCACAGGCACAACAGCATTGGGGATCTGTGCTTGCCCAGGAACGGTACACCTCACGGTGTTCATTCTCGGCAGAGGCTCTTCCGAAAAGGCAAACGTCCGGCTCCTTGTCCCACAAGGAAGGTGCCAGCCCTGAAAGCTCTTGCTGCTCTTCACTGTCCCCGTGCAGCCTATGCACAGGCACAACAGCATTCGGGATCTGTGCTTGCCCAGGATCGGTACACCTCTCGGTGTCCGTTCTCAGCATAACATTTTTCTGAAAAGGCAAACGTCCGGCTCCTTGTCCCACAAGGAAGGTGCCAGCCCTGAAAGCTCTTGCTGCTCTTCACTGTCCCCGTGCAGCCTATGCACAGGCACAACAGCATTGGGGATCTGTGCTTGCCCAGGAACGGTACACCTCACGGTGTTCGTTCTCGGCAGAGGCTCTTCCGAAAAGGCAAACGTCCGGCTCGTTGTCCCACAAGGAAGGTGCCAGCCCTGAAAGCTCTTGCTGCTCTTCACTGTCCCCGTGCAGCCTAAGCACAGGCACAACAGCATTCGGGATCTGTGCTTGCCCAGGAATGGTACACCTCTCGGTGTCCGTTCTCGGCATAGCATTTTTCTGAAAAGGCAAACGTCCGGCTCCTTGTCCCACAAGGAAGGTGCCAGCCCTGAAAGCTCTTGCTGCTCTTCACTGTCCCCGTGCAGCCTATGCACAGGCACAACAGCATTGGGGATCTGTGCTTGCCCAGGAACGGTACACCTCTCGGTGTTCGTTCTCGGCATAGCATTTTTCTGAAAAGGCAAACGTCCGGCTCCTTGTCCCACAAGGAAGGTGCCAGCCCTGAAAGCTCTTGCTGCTCTTCACTGTTCCCGTGCAGCCTATGCACAGGCACAACAGCATTGGGGATCTGTGCTTGCCCAGGAACGGTACACCTCTCGGTGTTCGTTCTCGGCAGAGACTCTTCCAAAAAGGCAAACGTCCGGCTCCTTGTCCCACAAGGAACGTGCCAGCCCTGAAAGCTCTTGCTGCTCTTCACTGTCCCCGTGCAGCCTATGCACAGGCACAACAGCATTGGGGATCTGTGCTTGCCCAGGAACGGTACACCTCTCGGTGTTCGTTCTCGGCAGAGTCTTCCAAAAAGGCAAACGTCCGGCTCCTTGTCCCACAAGGAAGGTGCCAGCCCTGAAAGCTCTTGCTGCTCTTCACTGTCCACGTGCAGCCTATGCACAGGCACAACAGCATTGGGGATATGTGCTTGCCCAGGATCGGTACACCTCACGGTGTTCGTTCTCGGCATAGCATTTTTCTGAAAAGGCAAACGTCCGGCTCCTTGTCCCACAAGGAAGGTGCCAGCCCTGAAAGCTCTTGCTGCTCTTCACTGTCCCCGTGCAGCCTATGCACAGGCACAACAGCATTGGGGATCTGTGCTTGCCCAGGAACGGTACACCTCACGGTGTTCGTTCTCGGCAGAGGCTCTTCCGAAAAGGCAAACGTCCGGCTCCTTGTCCCACAAGGAAGGTGCCAGCCCTGAAAGCTCTTGCTGCTCTTCACTGTCCCCGTGCAGCCTATGCACAGGCACAACAGCATTCGGGATCTGTGCTTGCCCAGGATCGGTACACCTCACGGTGTTCGTTCTCGTCATAGCATTTTTCTGAAAAGGCAAACGTCCGGCTCCTTGTCCCACAAGGAAGGTGCCAGCCCTGAAAGCTCTTGCTGCTCTTCACTGTCCCCGTGCAGCCTATGCACAGGCACAACAGCATTGGGGATCTGTGCTTGCCCAGGAACGGTACACCTCACGGTGTTCGTTCTCGGCAGAGGCTCTTCCGAAAAGGCAAACGTCCGGCTCCTTGTCCCACAAGGAAGGTGCCAGCCCTGAAAGCTCTTGCTGCTCTTCACTGTCCCCGTGCAGCCTATGCACAGGCACAACAGCATTGGGGATCTGTGCTTGCCCAGGAACGGTACACCTCTCGGTGTTCGTTCTCGGCAGAGACTCTTCCAAAAAGGCAAACGTCCGGCTCCTTGTCCCACAAGGAAGGTGCCAGCCCTGAAAGCTCTTGCTGCTCTTCACTGTCCCCGTGCAGCCTATGCACAGGCACAACAGCATTGGGGATATGTGCTTGCCCAGGATCGGTACACCTCACGGTGTTCGTTCTCGGCATAGCATTTTTCTGAAAAGGCAAACGTCCGGCTCCTTGTCCCACAAGGAAGGTGCCAGCCCTGAAAGCTCTTGCTGCTCTTCACTGTCCCCGTGCAGCCTATGCACAGGCACAACAGCATTGGGGATCTGTGCTTGCCCAGGAACGGTACACCTCACGGTGTTCGTTCTCGGCATAGCATTTTTCTGAAAAGGCAAACGTCCGGCTCCTTGTCCCACAAGGAAGGTGCCAGCCCTGAAAGCTCGTGCTGCTCTTCACTGTCCCCGTGCAGCCTATGCACAGGCAGAACAGCATTGGGGATCCGTGCTTGCCCAGGATCGGTACACCTCTCGGTGTCCGTACTCGGCATAGCATTTTTCTGAAAAGGCAAACGTCCGGCTCCTTGTCCCACAAGGAAGGTGCCAGCCCTGAAAGCTCTTGCTGCTCTTCACTGTCCCAGTGCAGTCTATGCACACACAGAACAACACTGGGGATCTGTGCTTGCCCAGGAACGGTACACCTCACGGTGTTCGTTCTCGGCATAGCATTTTTCTGAAAAGGCAAACGTCCGGCTCCTTGTCCCACAAGGAAGGTGCCAGCCCTGAAAGCTCGTGCTGCTCTTCACTGTCCCCGTGCAGCCTATGCACAGGCAGAACAGCATTGGGGATCCGTGCTTGCCCAGGATCGGTACACCTCACGGTGTTCGTTCTCGGCATAGCATTTTTCTGAAAAGGCAAACGTCCGGCTCCTTGTCCCACAAGGAAGGTGCCAGCCCTGAAAGCTCTTGCTGCTCTTCACTGTCCCCGTGCAGCCTATGCACAGGCACAACAGCATTGGGGATCTGTGCTTGCCCAGGAACGGTACACCTCTCGGTGTTCGTTCTCGGCAGAGACTCTTCCAAAAAGGCAAACGTCCGGCTCCTTGTCCCACAAGGAAGGTGCCAGCCCTGAAAGCTCTTGCTGCTCTTCACTGTCCCCGTGCAGCCTATGCACAGGCACAACAGCATTGGGGATATGTGCTTGCCCAGGATCGGTACACCTCACGGTGTTCGTTCTCGGCATAGCATTTTTCTGAAAAGGCAAACGTCCGGCTCCTTGTCCCACAAGGAAGGTGCCAGCCCTGAAAGCTCTTGCTGCTCTTCACTGTCCCCGTGCAGCCTATGCACAGGCACAACAGCATTGGGGATCTGTGCTTGCCCAGGAACGGTACACCTCACGGTGTTCGTTCTCGGCATAGCATTTTTCTGAAAAGGCAAACGTCCGGCTCCTTGTCCCACAAGGAAGGTGCCAGCCCTGAAAGCTCTTGCTGCTCTTCACTGTCCCCGTGCAGCCTATGCAGAGGCACAACAGCATTGGGGATCTGTGCTTGCCCAGGAACGGTACCCCTCTCGGTGTCCGTTCTCGGCATAGCATTTTTCTGAAAAGGCAAACGTCCGGCTCCTTGTCCCACAAGGAAGGTGCCAGCCCTGAAAGCTCTTGCTGCTCTTCACTGTCCCCGTGCAGCCTATGCACAGGCACAACAGCATTGGGGATCTGTGCTTGCCCAGGAACGGTACACCTCTCGGTGTTCGTTCTCGGCAGAGACTCTTCCAAAAAGGCAAACGTCCGGCTCCTTGTCCCACAAGGAAGGTGCCAGCCCTGAAAGCTCTTGCTGCTCTTCACTGTCCCCGTGCAGCCTATGCACAGGCACAACAGCATTGGGGATCTGTGCTTGCCCAGGATCGGTACACCTCACGGTGTTCGTTCTCGGCATAGCATTTTTCTGAAAAGGCAAACGTCCGGCTCCTTGTCCCACAAGGAAGGTGCCAGCCCTGAAAGCTCTTGCTGCTCTTCACTGTCCCCGTGCAGCCTATGCACAGGCACAACAGCATTGGTCATCTGTGCTTGCCCAGGATCGGTACACCTCACGGTGTTCGTTCTCGGCAGAGGCTCTTCCGAAAAGGCAAACGTCCAGCTCCTTGTCCCACAAGGAAGGTGCCAGCCCTGAAAGCTCGTGCTGCTCTTCACTGTCCCCGTGCAGCCTATGCACAGGCACAACAGCATTGGGGATCCGTGCTTGCCCAGGAACGGTACACCTCACGGTGTCCGTTCTCGGCATAGCATTTTTCTGAAAAGGCAAACGTCCGGCTCCTTGTCCCACAAGGAAGGTGCCAGCCCTGAAAGCTCTTGCTGCTCTTCACTGTCCCCGTGCAGCCTATGCACAGGCACAACAGCATTGGGGATCTGTGCTTGCCCAGGAACGGTACACCTCACGGTGTTCATTCTCGGCAGAGGCTCTTCCGAAAAGGCAAACGTCCGGCTCCTTGTCCCACAAGGAAGGTGCCAGCCCTGAAAGCTCTTGCTGCTCTTCACTGTCCCCGTGCAGCCTATGCACAGGCACAACAGCATTCGGGATCTGTGCTTGCCCAGGATCGGTACACCTCTCGGTGTCCGTTCTCAGCATAACATTTTTCTGAAAAGGCAAACGTCCGGCTCCTTGTCCCACAAGGAAGGTGCCAGCCCTGAAAGCTCTTGCTGCTCTTCACTGTCCCCGTGCAGCCTATGCACAGGCACAACAGCATTGGGGATCTGTGCTTGCCCAGGAACGGTACACCTCACGGTGTTCGTTCTCGGCAGAGGCTCTTCCGAAAAGGCAAACGTCCGGCTCGTTGTCCCACAAGGAAGGTGCCAGCCCTGAAAGCTCTTGCTGCTCTTCACTGTCCCCGTGCAGCCTAAGCACAGGCACAACAGCATTCGGGATCTGTGCTTGCCCAGGAATGGTACACCTCTCGGTGTCCGTTCTCGGCATAGCATTTTTCTGAAAAGGCAAACGTCCGGCTCCTTGTCCCACAAGGAAGGTGCCAGCCCTGAAAGCTCTTGCTGCTCTTCACTGTCCCCGTGCAGCCTATGCACAGGCACAACAGCATTGGGGATCTGTGCTTGCCCAGGAACGGTACACCTCTCGGTGTTCGTTCTCGGCAGAGACTCTTCCAAAAAGGCAAACGTCCGGCTCCTTGTCCCACAAGGAAGGTGCCAGCCCTGAAAGCTCTTGCTGCTCTTCACTGTCCCCGTGCAGCCTATGCACAGGCACAACAGCATTGGGGATATGTGCTTGCCCAGGATCGGTACACCTCACGGTGTTCGTTCTCGGCATAGCATTTTTCTGAAAAGGCAAACGTCCGGCTCCTTGTCCCACAAGGAAGGTGCCAGCCCTGAAAGCTCTTGCTGCTCTTCACTGTCCCCGTGCAGCCTATGCACAGGCACAACAGCATTGGGGATCTGTGCTTGCCCAGGAACGGTACACCTCACGGTGTTCGTTCTCGGCATAGCATTTTTCTGAAAAGGCAAACGTCCGGCTCCTTGTCCCACAAGGAAGGTGCCAGCCCTGAAAGCTCGTGCTGCTCTTCACTGTCCCCGTGCAGCCTATGCACAGGCACAACAGCATTGGGGATCCGTGCTTGCCCAGGATCGGTACACCTCACGGTGTTCGTTCTCGGCATAGCATTTTTCTGAAAAGGCAAACGTCCGGCTCCTTGTCCCACAAGGAAGGTGCCAGCCCTGAAAGCTCTTGCTGCTCTTCACTGTCCCCGTGCAGCCTATGCACAGACAGAACAACATTGGGGATCTGTGCTTGCCCAGGAACGGTACACCTCACGGTGTTCGTTCTCGGCAGAGGCTCTTCCGAAAAGGCAAACGTCCGGCTCGTTGTCCCACAAGGAAGGTGCCAGCCCTGAAAGCTCTTGCTGCTCTTCACTGTCCCCGTGCAGCCTATGCACAGGCACAACAGCATTCGGGATCTGTGCTTGCCCAGGAACGGTACACCTCACGGTGTTCGTTCTCGGCATAGCATTTTTCAGAAAAGGCAAACGTCCGGCTCCTTGTCCCACAAGGAAGGTGCCAGCCCTGAAAGCTCGTGCTGCTCTTCACTGTCCCCGTGCAGCCTATGCACAGGCAGAACAGCATTGGGGATCCGTGCTTGCCCAGGATCGGTACACCTCACGGTGTTCGTTCTCGGCATAGCATTTTTCTGAAAAGGCAAACGTCCGGCTCCTTGTCCCACAAGGAAGGTGCCAGCCCTGAAAGCTCTTGCTGCTCTTCACTGTCCCCGTGCAGCCTATGCACAGGCACAACAGCATTGGGGATCTGTGCTTGCCCAGGAACGGTACACCTCTCGGTGTTCGTTCTCGGCAGAGACTCTTCCAAAAAGGCAAACGTCCGGCTCCTTGTCCCACAAGGAAGGTGCCAGCCCTGAAAGCTCTTGCTGCTCTTCACTGTCCCCGTGCAGCCTATGCACAGGCACAACAGCATTCGGGATCTGTGCTTGCCCAGGAACGGTACACCTCTCGGTGTTCGTTCTCGGCATAGCATTTTTCAGAAAAGGCAAACGTCCGGCTCCTTGTCCCACAAGGAAGGTGCCAGCCCTGAAAGCTCTTGCTGCTCTTCACTGTCCCCGTGCAGCCTATGCAGAGGCACAACAGCATTGGGGATCTGTGCTTGCCCAGGAACGGTACACCTCTCGGTGTTCGTTCTCGGCAGAGACTCTTCCAAAAAGGCAAACGTCCGGCTCCTTGTCCCACAAGGAAGGTGCCAGCCCTGAAAGCTCTTGCTGCTCTTCACTGTCCCCGTGCAGCCTATGCACAGGCACAACAGCATTGGGGATCTGTGCTTGCCCAGGAACGGTACACCTCACGGTGTTCGTTCTCGGCAGAGGCTCTTCCGAAAAGGCAAACGTCCAGCTCCTTGTCCCACAAGGAAGGTGCCAGCCCTGAAAGCTCTTGCTGCTCTTCACTGTCCCCGTGCAGCCTATGCACAGGCACAACAGCATTGGGGATATGTGCTTGCCCAGGATCGGTACACCTCACGGTGTTCGTTCTCGGCATATCATTTTTCTGAAAATGCAAACGTCCGGCTCCTTGTCCCACAAGGAAGGTGCCAGCCCTGAAAGCTCTTGCTGCTCTTCACTGTCCCCGTGCAGCCTATGCACAGGCACAACAGCATTGGGGATCTGTGCTTGCCCAGGAACGGTACACCTCACGGTGTTCGTTCTCGGCATAGCATTTTTCTGAAAAGGCAAACGTCCGGCTCCTTGTCCCACAAGGAAGGTGCCAGCCCTGAAAGCTCGTGCTGCTCTTCACTGTCCCCGTGCAGCCTATGCACAGGCACAACAGCATTGGGGATCCGTGCTTGCCCAGGATCGGTACACCTCACGGTGTTCGTTCTCGGCATAGCATTTTTCTGAAAAGGCAAACGTCCGGCTCCTTGTCCCACAAGGAAGGTGCCAGCCCTGAAAGCTCTTGCTGCTCTTCACTGTCCCCGTGCAGCCTATGCACAGACAGAACAACATTGGGGATCTGTGCTTGCCCAGGAACGGTACACCTCACGGTGTTCGTTCTCGGCAGAGGCTCTTCCGAAAAGGCAAACGTCCGGCTCCTTGTCCCACAAGGAAGGTGCCAGCCCTGAAAGCTCTTGCTGCTCTTCACTGTCCCCGTGCAGCCTATGCACAGGCACAACAGCATTCGGGATCTGTGCTTGCCCAGGAACGGTACACCTCTCGGTGTTCGTTCTCGGCATAGCATTTTTCAGAAAAGGCAAACGTCCGGCTCCTTGTCCCACAAGGAAGGTGCCAGCCCTGAAAGCTCTTGCTGCTCTTCACCGTCCCCGTGCAGCCTATGCAGAGGCACAACAGAATTGGGGATCTGTGCTTGCCCAGGAACGGTACACCTCTCGGTGTTCGTTCTCGGCAGAGACTCTTCCAAAAAGGCAAACGTCCGGCTCCTTGTCCCACAAGGAAGGTGCCAGCCCTGAAAGCTCTTGCTGCTCTTCACTGTCCCCGTGCAGCCTATGCACAGGCACAACAGCATTGGGGATCTGTGCTTGCCCAGGAACGGTACACCTCACGGTGTTCGTTCTCGGCAGAGGCTCTTCCGAAAAGGCAAACGTCCAGCTCCTTGTCCCACAAGGAAGGTGCCAGCCCTGAAAGCTCGTGCTGCTCTTCACTGTCCCCGTGCAGCCTATGCACAGGCACAACAGCATTGGGGATCTGTGCTTGCCCAGGAACGGTACACCTCACGGTGTTCGTTCTCGGCAGAGGCTCTTCCGAAAAGGCAAACGTCCAGCTCCTTGTCCCACAAGGAAGGTGCCAGCCCTGAAAGCTCGTGCTGCTCTTCACTGTCCCCGTGCAGCCTATGCACAGGCACAACAGCATTGGGGATCCGTGCTTGCCCAGGATCGGTACATCTCACGGTGTCCGTTCTCAGCATAACATTTTTCTGAAAAGGCAAACGTCCGGCTCCTTGTCCCACAAGGAAGGTGCCAGCCCTGAAAGCTCTTGCTGCTCTTCACTGTCCCCGTGCAGCCTATGCACAGGCACAACAGCATTGGGGATCTGTGCTTGCCCAGGAACGGTACACCTCTCGGTGTTCGTTCTCGGCAGAGACTCTTCCAAAAAGGCAAACGTCCGGCTCCTTGTCCCACAAGGAAGGTGCCAGCCCTGAAAGCTCTTGCTGCTCTTCACTGTCCCCGTGCAGCCTATGCACAGGCACAACAGCATTGGGGATATGTGCTTGCCCAGGATCGGTACACCTCACGGTGTTCGTTCTCGGCATAGCATTTTTCTGAAAAGGCAAACGTCCGGCTCCTTGTCCCACAAGGAAGGTGCCAGCCCTGAAAGCTCTTGCTGCTCTTCACTGTCCCCGTGCAGCCTATGCACAGGCACAACAGCATTGGGGATCTGTGCTTGCCCAGGAACGGTACACCTCACGGTGTTCGTTCTCGGCATAGCATTTTTCTGAAAAGGCAAACGTCCGGCTCCTTGTCCCACAAGGAAGGTGCCAGCCCTGAAAGCTCGTGCTGCTCTTCACTGTCCCCGTGCAGCCTATGCACAGGCAGAACAGCATTGGGGATCCGTGCTTGCCCAGGATCGGTACACCTCACGGTGTTCGTTCTCGGCATAGCATTTTTCTGAAAAGGCAAACGTCCGGCTCCTTGTCCCACAAGGAAGGTGCCAGCCCTGAAAGCTCTTGCTGCTCTTCACTGTCCCCGTGGAGCCTATGCAGAGGCACAACAGCATTCGGGATCTGTGCTTGCCCAGGATCGGTACACCTCTCGGTGTCCGTTCTCAGCATAACATTTTTCTGAAAAGGCAAACGTCCGGCTCCTTGTCCCACAAGGAAGGTGCCAGCCCTGAAAGCTCTTGCTGCTCTTCACTGTCCCCGTGCAGCCTATGCACAGGCACAACAGCATTGGGGATCTGTGCTTGCCCAGGAACGGTACACCTCACGGTGTTCGTTCTCGGCAGAGGCTCTTCCGAAAAGGCAAACGTCCGGCTCCTTGTCCCACAAGGAAGGTGCCAGCCCTGAAAGCTCTTGCTGCTCTTCACTGTCCCCGTGCAGCCTATGCACAGGCACAACAGCATTGGGGATCTGTGCTTGCCCAGGAACGGTACACCTCTCGGTGTTCGTTCTCGGCAGAGACTCTTCCAAAAAGGCAAACGTCCGGCTCCTTGTCCCACAAGGAAGGTGCCAGCCCTGAAAGCTCTTGCTGCTCTTCACTGTCCCCGTGCAGCCTATGCACAGGCACAACAGCATTGGGGATATGTGCTTGCCCAGGATCGGTACACCTCACGGTGTTCGTTCTCGGCATAGCATTTTTCTGAAAAGGCAAACGTCCGGCTCCTTGTCCCACAAGGAAGGTGCCAGCCCTGAAAGCTCTTGCTGCTCTTCACTGTCCCCGTGCAGCCTATGCACAGGCACAACAGCATTGGGGATCTGTGCTTGCCCAGGAACGGTACACCTCACGGTGTTCGTTCTCGGCATAGCATTTTTCTGAAAAGGCAAACGTCCGGCTCCTTGTCCCACAAGGAAGGTGCCAGCCCTGAAAGCTCTTGCTGCTCTTCACTGTCCCCGTGCAGCCTATGCACAGGCACAACAGCATTGGGGATCTGTGCTTGCCCAGGAACGGTACACCTCTCGGTGTTCGTTCTCGGCAGAGACTCTTCCAAAAAGGCAAACGTCCGGCTCCTTGTCCCACAAGGAAGGTGCCAGCCCTGAAAGCTCGTGCTGCTCTTCACTGTCCCCGTGCAGCCTATGCACAGGCGCAACAGCATTGGGGATATGTGCTTGCCCAGGATCGGTACACCTCACGGTGTTCGTTCTCGGCATATCATTTTTCTGAAAAGGCAAACGTCCGGCTCCTTGTCCCACAAGGAAGGTGCCAGCCCTGAAAGCTCTTGCTGCTCTTCACTGTCCCCGTGCAGCCTATGCACAGGCACAACAGCATTGGGGATCTGTGCTTGCCCAGGAACGGTACACCTCACGGTGTTCGTTCTCGGCATAGCATTTTTCTGAAAAGGCAAACGTCCGGCTCCTTGTCCCACAAGGAAGGTGCCAGCCCTGAAAGCTCGTGCTGCTCTTCACTGTCCCCGTGCAGCCTATGCACAGGCAGAACAGCATTGGGGATCCGTGCTTGCCCAGGATCGGTACACCTCACGGTGTTCGTTCTCGGCATAGCATTTTTCTGAAAAGGCAAACGTCCGGCTCCTTGTCCCACAAGGAAGGTGCCAGCCCTGAAAGCTCTTGCTGCTCTTCACTGTCCCCGTGCAGTCTATGCACAGACAGAACAACATTGGGGATCTGTGCTTGCCCAGGAACGGTACACCTCACGGTGTTCGTTCTCGGCAGAGGCTCTTCCGAAAAGGCAAACGTCCGGCTCCTTGTCCCACAAGGAAGGTGCCAGCCCTGAAAGCTCGTGCTGCTCTTCACTGTCCCCGTGCAGCCTATGCACAGGCACAACAGCATTGGGGATCTGTGCTTGCCCAGGAACGGTACACCTCTCGGTGTCCGTTCTCGGCATAGCATTTTTCTGAAAAGGCAAACGTCCGGCTCCTTGTCCCACAAGGAAGGTGCCAGCCCTGAAAGCTCTTGCTGCTCTTCACTGTCCCCGTGCAGCCTATGCACAGGCACAACAGCATTGGGGATATGTGCTTGCCCAGGATCGGTACACCTCACGGTGTTCGTTCTCGGCATAGCATTTTTCTGAAAAGGCAAACGTCCGGCTCCTTGTCCCACAAGGAAGGTGCCAGCCCTGAAAGCTCGTGCTGCTCTTCACTGTCCCCGTGCAGCCTATGCACAGGCACAACAGCATTGGGGATCCGTGCTTGCCCAGGAACGGTACACCTCACGGTGTTCGTTCTCGGCAGAGGCTCTTCCGAAAAGGCAAACGTCCAGCTCCTTGTCCCACAAGGAAGGTGCCAGCCCTGAAAGCTCGTGCTGCTCTTCACTGTCCCCGTGCAGCCTATGCACAGGCACAACAGCATTGGGGATCCGTGCTTGCCCAGGATCGGTACATCTCACGGTGTCCGTTCTCAGCATAACATTTTTCTGAAAAGGCAAACGTCCGGCTCCTTGTCCCACAAGGAAGGTGCCAGCCCTGAAAGCTCTTGCTGCTCTTCACTGTCCCCGTGCAGCCTATGCACAGGCACAACAGCATTGGGGATCTGTGCTTGCCCAGGAACGGTACACCTCTCGGTGTTCGTTCTCGGCAGAGACTCTTCCAAAAAGGCAAACGTCCGGCTCCTTGTCCCACAAGGAAGGTGCCAGCCCTGAAAGCTCGTGCTGCTCTTCACTGTCCCCGTGCAGCCTATGCACAGGCACAACAGCATTGGGGATCTGTGCTTGCCCAGGAACGGTACACCTCACGGTGTTCGTTCTCGGCAGAGGCTCTTCCGAAAAGGCAAACGTCTGGCTCCTTGTCCCACAAGGAAGGTGCCAGCCCTGAAAGCTCTTGCTGCTCTTCACTGTCCCCGTGCAGCCTATGCACAGGCACAACAGCATTGGGGATATGTGCTTGCCCAGGATCGGTACACCTCACGGTGTTCGTTCTCGGCATAGCATTTTTCTGAAAAGGCAAACGTCCGGCTCCTTGTCCCACAAGGAAGGTGCCAGCCCTGAAAGCTCTTGCTGCTCTTCACTGTCCCCGTGCAGCCTATGCACAGGCACAACAGCATTGGGGTTCTGTGCTTGCCCAGGAACGGTACACCTCACGGTGTTCGTTCTCGGCAGAGGCTCTTCCGAAAAGGCAAACGTCCGGCTCCTTGTCCCACAAGGAAGGTGCCAGCCCTGAAAGCTCTTGCTGCTCTTCACTGTCCCCGTGCAGCCTATGCACAGGCACAACAGCATTCGGGATCTGTGCTTGCCCAGGAACGGTACACCTCTCGGTGTTCGTTCTCGGCATAGCATTTTTCAGAAAAGGCAAACGTCCGGCTCCTTGTCCCACAAGGAAGGTGCCAGCCCTGAAAGCTCTTGCTGCTCTTCACTGTCCCCGTGCAGCCTATGCAGAGGCACAACAGCATTGGGGATCTGTGCTTGCCCAGGAACGGTACACCTCTCGGTGTTCGTTCTCGGCAGAGACTCTTCCAAAAAGGCAAACGTCCGGCTCCTTGTCCCACAAGGAAGGTGCCAGCCCTGAAAGCTCTTGCTGCTCTTCACTGTCCCCGTGCAGCCTATGCACAGGCACAACAGCATTGGGGATCTGTGCTTGCCCAGGAACGGTACACCTCACGGTGTTCGTTCTCGGCAGAGGCTCTTCCGAAAAGGCAAACGTCCAGCTCCTTGTCCCACAAGGAAGGTGCCAGCCCTGAAAGCTCGTGCTGCTCTTCACTGTCCCCGTGCAGCCTATGCACAGGCACAACAGCATTGGGGATCTGTGCTTGCCCAGGAACGGTACACCTCACGGTGTTCGTTCTCGGCAGAGGCTCTTCCGAAAAGGCAAACGTCCAGCTCCTTGTCCCACAAGGAAGGTGCCAGCCCTGAAAGCTCGTGCTGCTCTTCACTGTCCCCGTGCAGCCTATGCACAGGCACAACAGCATTGGGGATCCGTGCTTGCCCAGGATCGGTACATCTCACGGTGACCGTTCTCAGCATAACATTTTTCTGAAAAGGCAAACGTCCGGCTCCTTGTCCCACAAGGAAGGTGCCAGCCCTGAAAGCTCTTGCTGCTCTTCACTGTCCCCGTGCAGCCTATGCACAGGCACAACAGCATTGGGGATCTGTGCTTGCCCAGGAACGGTACACCTCTCGGTGTTCGTTCTCGGCAGAGACTCTTCCAAAAAGGCAAACGTCCGGCTCCTTGTCCCACAAGGAAGGTGCCAGCCCTGAAAGCTCTTGCTGCTCTTCACTGTCCCCGTGCAGCCTATGCACAGGCACAACAGCATTGGGGATATGTGCTTGCCCAGGATCGGTACACCTCACGGTGTTCGTTCTCGGCATAGCATTTTTCTGAAAAGGCAAACGTCCGGCTCCTTGTCCCACAAGGAAGGTGCCAGCCCTGAAAGCTCTTGCTGCTCTTCACTGTCCCCGTGCAGCCTATGCACAGGCACAACAGCATTGGGGATCTGTGCTTGCCCAGGAACGGTACACCTCACGGTGTTCGTTCTCGGCATAGCATTTTTCTGAAAAGGCAAACGTCCGGCTCCTTGTCCCACAAGGAAGGTGCCAGCCCTGAAAGCTCGTGCTGCTCTTCACTGTCCCCGTGCAGCCTATGCACAGGCAGAACAGCATTGGGGATCCGTGCTTGCCCAGGATCGGTACACCTCACGGTGTTCGTTCTCGGCATAGCATTTTTCTGAAAAGGCAAACGTCCGGCTCCTTGTCCCACAAGGAAGGTGCCAGCCCTGAAAGCTCTTGCTGCTCTTCACTGTCCCCGTGGAGCCTATGCAGAGGCACAACAGCATTCGGGATCTGTGCTTGCCCAGGATCGGTACACCTCTCGGTGTCCGTTCTCAGCATAACATTTTTCTGAAAAGGCAAACGTCCGGCTCCTTGTCCCACAAGGAAGGTGCCAGCCCTGAAAGCTCTTGCTGCTCTTCACTGTCCCCGTGCAGCCTATGCACAGGCACAACAGCATTGGGGATCTGTGCTTGCCCAGGAACGGTACACCTCACGGTGTTCGTTCTCGGCAGAGGCTCTTCCGAAAAGGCAAACGTCCGGCTCCTTGTCCCACAAGGAAGGTGCCAGCCCTGAAAGCTCTTGCTGCTCTTCACTGTCCCCGTGCAGCCTAAGCACAGGCACAACAGCATTCGGGATCTGTGCTTGCCCAGGAATGGTACACCTCTCGGTGTCCGTTCTCTGCATAGCATTTTTCTGAAAAGGCAAACTTAAGGCTCCTTGTCCCACAAGGAAGGTGCCAGCCCTGAAAGCTCTTGCTGCTCTTCACTGTCCCCGTGCAGCCTATGCACAGGCACAACAGCATTGGGGATCTGTGCTTGCCCAGGAACGGTACACCTCTCGGTGTTCGTTCTCGGCAGAGACTCTTCCAAAAAGGCAAACGTCCGGCTCCTTGTCCCACAAGGAAGGTGCCAGCCCTGAAAGCTCTTGCTGCTCTTCACTGTCCCCGTGCAGCCTATGCACAGGCACAACAGCATTGGGGATCTGTGCTTGCCCAGGAACGGTACACCTCTCGGTGTTCGTTCTCGGCAGAGACTCTTCCAAAAAGGCAAACGTCCGGCTCCTTGTCCCACAAGGAAGGTGCCAGCCCTGAAAGCTCGTGCTGCTCTTCACTGTCCCCGTGCAGCCTATGCACAGGCACAACAGCATTGGGGATATGTGCTTGCCCAGGATCGGTACACCTCACGGTGTTCGTTCTCGGCATAGCATTTTTCTGAAAAGGCAAACGTCCGGCTCCTTGTCCCACAAGGAAGGTGCCAGCCCTGAAAGCTCTTGCTGCTCTTCACTGTCCCCGTGCAGCCTATGCACAGGCACAACAGCATTGGGGATCTGTGCTTGCCCAGGAACGGTACACCTCACGGTGTTCGTTCTCGGCATAGCATTTTTCTGAAAAGGCAAACGTCCGGCTCCTTGTCCCACAAGGAAGGTGCCAGCCCTGAAAGCTCGTGCTGCTCTTCACTGTCCCCGTGCAGCCTATGCACAGGCAGAACAGCATTGGGGATCCGTGCTTGCCCAGGATCGGTACACCTCACGGTGTTCGTTCTCGGCATAGCATTTTTCTGAAAAGGCAAACGTCCGGCTCCTTGTCCCACAAGGAAGGTGCCAGCCCTGAAAGCTCTTGCTGCTCTTCACTGTCCCCGTGCAGTCTATGCACAGACAGAACAACATTGGGGATCTGTGCTTGCCCAGGAACGGTACACCTCACGGTGTTCGTTCTCGGCAGAGGCTCTTCCGAAAAGGCAAACGTCCGGCTCCTTGTCCCACAAGGAAGGTGCCAGCCCTGAAAGCTCGTGCTGCTCTTCACTGTCCCCGTGCAGCCTATGCACAGGCACAACAGCATTGGGGATCTGTGCTTGCCCAGGAACGGTACACCTCTCGGTGTCCGTTCTCGGCATAGCATTTTTCTGAAAAGGCAAACGTCCGGCTCCTTGTCCCACAAGGAAGGTGCCAGCCCTGAAAGCTCTTGCTGCTCTTCACTGTCCCCGTGCAGCCTATGCACAGGCACAACAGCATTGGGGATATGTGCTTGCCCAGGATCGGTACACCTCACGGTGTTCGTTCTCGGCATAGCATTTTTCTGAAAAGGCAAACGTCCGGCTCCTTGTCCCACAAGGAAGGTGCCAGCCCTGAAAGCTCGTGCTGCTCTTCACTGTCCCCGTGCAGCCTATGCACAGGCACAACAGCATTGGGGATCCGTGCTTGCCCAGGAACGGTACACCTCACGGTGTTCGTTCTCGGCAGAGGCTCTTCCGAAAAGGCAAACGTCCAGCTCCTTGTCCCACAAGGAAGGTGCCAGCCCTGAAAGCTCGTGCTGCTCTTCACTGTCCCCGTGCAGCCTATGCACAGGCACAACAGCATTGGGGATCCGTGCTTGCCCAGGATCGGTACATCTCACGGTGTCCGTTCTCAGCATAACATTTTTCTGAAAAGGCAAACGTCCGGCTCCTTGTCCCACAAGGAAGGTGCCAGCCCTGAAAGCTCTTGCTGCTCTTCACTGTCCCCGTGCAGCCTATGCACAGGCACAACAGCATTGGGGATCTGTGCTTGCCCAGGAACGGTACACCTCTCGGTGTTCGTTCTCGGCAGAGACTCTTCCAAAAAGGCAAACGTCCGGCTCCTTGTCCCACAAGGAAGGTGCCAGCCCTGAAAGCTCGTGCTGCTCTTCACTGTCCCCGTGCAGCCTATGCACAGGCACAACAGCATTGGGGATCTGTGCTTGCCCAGGAACGGTACACCTCACGGTGTTCGTTCTCGGCAGAGGCTCTTCCGAAAAGGCAAAAGTCTGGCTCCTTGTCCCATAAGGAAGGTGCCAGCCCTGAAAGCTCTTGCTGCTCTTCACTGTCCCCGTGCAGCCTATGCACAGGCACAACAGCATTGGGGATATGTGCTTGCCCAGGATCGGTACACCTCACGGTGTTCGTTCTCGGCATAGCATTTTTCTGAAAAGGCAAACGTCCGGCTCCTTGTCCCACAAGGAAGGTGCCAGCCCTGAAAGCTCGTGCTGCTCTTCACTGTCCCCGTGCAGCCTATGCACAGGCACAACAGCATTGGGGATCTGTGCTTGCCCAGGAACGGTACACCTCACGGTGTTCGTTCTCGGCATAGCATTTTTCTGAAAAGGCAAACGTCCGGCTCCTTGTCCCACAAGGAAGGTGCCAGCCCTGAAAGCTCGTGCTGCTCTTCACTGTCCCCGTGCAGCCTATGCACAGGCAGAACAGCATTGGGGATCCGTGCTTGCCCAGGATCGGTACACCTCACGGTGTTCGTTCTCGGCATAGCATTTTTCTGAAAAGGCAAACGTCTGGCTCCTTGTCCCACAAGGAAGGTGCCAGCAGTGAAAGCTCTTGCTGCTCTTCACTGTCCCCGTGCAGCCTATGCAGAGGCACAACAGCATTGGGGATCTGTGCTTGCCCAGGAACGGTACACCTCTCGGTGTTCGTTCTCGGCAGAGACTCTTCCAAAAAGGCAAACGTCCGGCTCCTTGTCCCACAAGGAAGGTGCCAGCCCTGAAAGCTCGTGCTGCTCTTCACTGTCCCCGTGCAGCCTATGCAGAGGCACAACAGCATTGGGGATCTGTGCTTGCCCAGGAACGGTACACCTCTCGGTGTTCGTTCTCGGCAGAGACTCTTCCAAAAAGGCAAACGTCCGGCTCCTTGTCCCACAAGGAAGGTGCCAGCCCTGAAAGCTCTTGCTGCTCTTCACTGTCCCCGTGCAGCCTATGCACAGGCACAACAGCATTGGGGATCTGTGCTTGCCCAGGATCGGTACACCTCACGGTGTTCGTTCTCGGCATAGCATTTTTCTGAAAAGGCAAACGTCCGGCTCCTTGTACCACAAGGAAGGTGCCAGCCCTGAAAGCTCTTGCTGCTCTTCACTGTCCCCGTGTAGCCTATGCACAGGCACAACAGCATTGGGGATCTGTGCTTGCCCAGGAACGGTACACCTCACGGTGTCCGTTCTCGGCATAGCATTTTTCTGAAAAGGCAAACGTCCGGCTCCTTGTCCCACAAGGAAGGTGCCAGCCCTGAAAGCTCTTGCTGCTCTTCACTGTCCCCGTGCAGCCTATGCACAGGCACAACAGCATTGGGGATCTGTGCTTGCCCAGGAACGGTACACCTCTCGGTGTTCGTTCTCGGCAGAGACTCTTCCAAAAAGGCAAACGTCCGGCTCCTTGTCCCACAAGGAAGGTGCCAGCCCTGAAAGCTCTTGCTGCTCTTCACTGTCCCCGTGCAGCCTATGCACAGGCACAACAGCATTGGGGATCTGTGCTTGCCCAGGAACGGTACACCTCTCGGTGTTCGTTCTCGGCAGAGACTCTTCCAAAAAGGCAAACGTCCGGCTCCTTGTCCCACAAGGAAGGTGCCAGCCCTGAAAGCTCGTGCTGCTCTTCACTGTCCCCGTGCAGCCTATGCACAGGCACAACAGCATTGGGGATATGTGCTTGCCCAGGATCGGTACACCTCACGGTGTTCGTTCTCGGCATAGCATTTTTCTGAAAAGGCAAACGTCCGGCTCCTTGTCCCACAAGGAAGGTGCCAGCCCTGAAAGCTCTTGCTGCTCTTCACTGTCCCCGTGCAGCCTATGCACAGGCACAACAGCATTGGGGATCTGTGCTTGCCCAGGAACGGTACACCTCACGGTGTTCGTTCTCGGCATAGCATTTTTCTGAAAAGGCAAACGTCCGGCTCCTTGTCCCACAAGGAAGGTGCCAGCCCTGAAAGCTCGTGCTGCTCTTCACTGTCCCCGTGCAGCCTATGCACAGGCAGAACAGCATTGGGGATCCGTGCTTGCCCAGGATCGGTACACCTCACGGTGTTCGTTCTCGGCATAGCATTTTTCTGAAAAGGCAAACGTCCGGCTCCTTGTCCCACAAGGAAGGTGCCAGCCCTGAAAGCTCTTGCTGCTCTTCACTGTCCCCGTGCAGTCTATGCACAGACAGAACAACATTGGGGATCTGTGCTTGCCCAGGAACGGTACACCTCACGGTGTTCGTTCTCGGCAGAGGCTCTTCCGAAAAGGCAAACGTCCGGCTCCTTGTCCCACAAGGAAGGTGCCAGCCCTGAAAGCTCGTGCTGCTCTTCACTGTCCCCGTGCAGCCTATGCACAGGCACAACAGCATTGGGGATCTGTGCTTGCCCAGGAACGGTACACCTCTCGGTGTCCGTTCTCGGCATAGCATTTTTCTGAAAAGGCAAACGTCCGGCTCCTTGTCCCACAAGGAAGGTGCCAGCCCTGAAAGCTCTTGCTGCTCTTCACTGTCCCCGTGCAGCCTATGCACAGGCACAACAGCATTGGGGATATGTGCTTGCCCAGGATCGGTACACCTCACGGTGTTCGTTCTCGGCATAGCATTTTTCTGAAAAGGCAAACGTCCGGCTCCTTGTCCCACAAGGAAGGTGCCAGCCCTGAAAGCTCGTGCTGCTCTTCACTGTCCCCGTGCAGCCTATGCACAGGCACAACAGCATTGGGGATCTGTGCTTGCCCAGGAACGGTACACCTCACGGTGTTCGTTCTCGGCAGAGGCTCTTCCGAAAAGGCAAACGTCCAGCTCCTTGTCCCACAAGGAAGGTGCCAGCCCTGAAAGCTCGTGCTGCTCTTCACTGTCCCCGTGCAGCCTATGCACAGGCACAACAGCATTGGGGATCCGTGCTTGCCCAGGATCGGTACATCTCACGGTGTCCGTTCTCAGCATAACATTTTTCTGAAAAGGCAAACGTCCGGCTCCTTGTCCCACAAGGAAGGTGCCAGCCCTGAAAGCTCTTGCTGCTCTTCACTGTCCCCGTGCAGCCTATGCACAGGCACAACAGCATTGGGGATCTGTGCTTGCCCAGGAACGGTACACCTCTCGGTGTTCGTTCTCGGCAGAGACTCTTCCAAAAAGGCAAACGTCCGGCTCCTTGTCCCACAAGGAAGGTGCCAGCCCTGAAAGCTCGTGCTGCTCTTCACTGTCCCCGTGCAGCCTATGCACAGGCACAACAGCATTGGGGATCTGTGCTTGCCCAGGAACGGTACACCTCACGGTGTTCGTTCTCGGCAGAGGCTCTTCCGAAAAGGCAAACGTCCGGCTCCTTGTCCCACAAGGAAGGTGCCAGCCCTGAAAGCTCTTGCTGCTCTTCACTGTCCCCGTGCAGCCTATGCACAGGCACAACAGCATTGGGGATATGTGCTTGCCCAGGATCGGTACACCTCACGGTGTTCGTTCTCGGCATAGCATTTTTCTGAAAAGGCAAACGTCCGGCTCCTTGTCCCACAAGGAAGGTGCCAGCCCTGAAAGCTCGTGCTGCTCTTCACTGTCCCCGTGCAGCCTATGCACAGGCACAACAGCATTGGGGATCTGTGCTTGCCCAGGAACGGTACACCTCACGGTGTTCGTTCTCGGCATAGCATTTTTCTGAAAAGGCAAACGTCCGGCTCCTTGTCCCACAAGGAAGGTGCCAGCCCTGAAAGCTCGTGCTGCTCTTCACTGTCCCCGTGCAGCCTATGCACAGGCAGAACAGCATTGGGGATCCGTGCTTGCCCAGGATCGGTACACCTCACGGTGTTCGTTCTCGGCATAGCATTTTTCTGAAAAGGCAAACGTCTGGCTCCTTGTCCCACAAGGAAGGTGCCAGCAGTGAAAGCTCTTGCTGCTCTTCACTGTCCCCGTGCAGCCTATGCAGAGGCACAACAGCATTGGGGATCTGTGCTTGCCCAGGAACGGTACACCTCTCGGTGTTCGTTCTCGGCAGAGACTCTTCCAAAAAGGCAAACGTCCGGCTCCTTGTCCCACAAGGAAGGTGCCAGCCCTGAAAGCTCTTGCTGCTCTTCACTGTCCCCGTGCAGCCTATGCACAGGCACAACAGCATTGGGGATATGTGCTTACCCAGGATCGGTACACCTCACGGTGTTCGTTCTCGGCATAGCATTTTTCTGAAAAGGCAAACGTCCGGCTCCTTGTCCCACAAGGAAGGTGCCAGCCCTGAAAGCTCTTGCTGCTCTTCACTGTCCCCGTGCAGCCTATGCACAGGCACAACAGCATTGGGGATCTGTGCTTGCCCAGGAACGGTACACCTCACGGTGTTCGTTCTCGGCAGAGGCTCTTCCGAAAAGGCAAACGTCCGGCTCCTTGTCCCACAAGGAAGGTGCCAGCCCTGAAAGCTCGTGCTGCTCTTCACTGTCCCCGTGCAGCCTATGCACAGGCACAACAGCATTGGGGATCTGTGCTTGCCCAGGAACGGTACACCTCACGGTGTTCGTTCTCGGCAGAGGCTCTTCCGAAAAGGCAAACGTCCAGCTCCTTGTCCCACAAGGAAGGTGCCAGCCCTGAAAGCTCGTGCTGCTCTTCACTGTCCCCGTGCAGCCTATGCACAGGCACAACAGCATTGGGGATCCGTGCTTGCCCAGGATCGGTACATCTCACGGTGTCCGTTCTCAGAATAACATTTTTCTGAAAAGGCAAACGTCCGCCTCCTTGTCCCACAAGGAAGGTGCCAGCCCTGAAAGCTCTTGCTGCTCTTCACTGTCCCCGTGTAGCCTATGCACAGGCACAACAGCATTGGGGATCTGTGCTTGCCCAGGAACGGTACACCTCACGGTGTCCGTTCTCGGCATAGCATTTTTCTGAAAAGGCAAACGTCCGGCTCCTTGTCCCACAAGGAAGGTGCCAGCCCTGAAAGCTCGTGCTGCTCTTCACTGTCCCCGTGCAGCCTATGCACAGGCACAACAGCATTGGGGATCTGTGCTTGCCCAGAAACGGTACACCTCACGGTGTTCGTTCTCGGCAGAGGCTCTTCCGAAAAGGCAAACGTCCGGCTCCTTGTCCCACAAGGAAGGTGCCAGCCCTGAAAGCTCGTGCTGCTCTTCACTGTCCCCGTGCAGCCTATGCACAGGCACAACAGCATTGGGGATATGTGCTTGCCCAGGATCGGTACACCTCACGGTGTTCGTTCTCGGCATAGCATTTTTCTGAAAAGGCAAACGTCCGGCTCCTTGTCCCACAAGGAAGGTGCCAGCCCTGAAAGCTCTTGCTGCTCTTCACTGTCCCCGTGCAGCCTATGCACAGGCACAACAGCATTGGGGATCTGTGCTTGCCCAGGAACGGTACACCTCACGGTGTTCGTTCTCGGCATAGCATTTTTCTGAAAAGGCATACGTCCGGCTCCTTGTCCCACAAGGAAGGTGCCAGCCCTGAAAGCTCGTGCTGCTCTTCACTGTCCCCGTGCAGCCTATGCACAGGCAGAACAGCATTGGGGATCCGTGCTTGCCCAGGATCGGTACACCTCACGGTGTTCGTTCTCGGCATAGCATTTTTCTGAAAAGGCAAACGTCCGGCTCCTTGTCCCACAAGGAAGGTGCCAGCCCTGAAAGCTCTTGCTGCTCTTCACTGTCCCCGTGCAGTCTATGCACAGACAGAACAACATTGGGGATCTGTGCTTGCCCAGGAACGGTACACCTCACGGTGTTCGTTCTCGGCAGAGGCTCTTCCGAAAAGGCAAACGTCCGGCTCCTTGTCCCACAAGGAAGGTGCCAGCCCTGAAAGCTCGTGCTGCTCTTCACTGTCCCCGTGCAGCCTATGCACAGGCACAACAGCATTGGGGATCTGTGCTTGCCCAGGAACGGTACACCTCTCGGTGTCCGTTCTCGGCATAGCATTTTTCTGAAAAGGCAAACGTCCGGCTCCTTGTCCCACAAGGAAGGTGCCAGCCCTGAAAGCTCTTGCTGCTCTTCACTGTCCCCGTGCAGCCTATGCACAGGCACAACAGCATTGGGGATATGTGCTTGCCCAGGATCGGTACACCTCACGGTGTTCGTTCTCGGCATAGCATTTTTCTGAAAAGGCAAACGTCCGGCTCCTTGTCCCACAAGGAAGGTGCCAGCCCTGAAAGCTCGTGCTGCTCTTCACTGTCCCCGTGCAGCCTATGCACAGGCACAACAGCATTGGGGATCTGTGCTTGCCCAGGAACGGTACACCTCACGGTGTTCGTTCTCGGCAGAGGCTCTTCCGAAAAGGCAAACGTCCAGCTCCTTGTCCCACAAGGAAGGTGCCAGCCCTGAAAGCTCGTGCTGCTCTTCACTGTCCCCGTGCAGCCTATGCACAGGCACAACAGCATTGGGGATCCGTGCTTGCCCAGGATCGGTACATCTCACGGTGTCCGTTCTCAGCATAACATTTTTCTGAAAAGGCAAACGTCCGGCTCCTTGTCCCACAAGGAAGGTGCCAGCCCTGAAAGCTCTTGCTGCTCTTCACTGTCCCCGTGCAGCCTATGCACAGGCACAACAGCATTGGGGATCTGTGCTTGCCCAGGAACGGTACACCTCTCGGTGTTCGTTCTCGGCAGAGACTCTTCCAAAAAGGCAAACGTCCGGCTCCTTGTCCCACAAGGAAGGTGCCAGCCCTGAAAGCTCGTGCTGCTCTTCACTGTCCCCGTGCAGCCTATGCACAGGCACAACAGCATTGGGGATCTGTGCTTGCCCAGGATCGGTACACCTCACGGTGTTCGTTCTCGGCAGAGGCTCTTCCGAAAAGGCAAACGTCCGGCTCCTTGTCCCACAAGGAAGGTGCCAGCCCTGAAAGCTCTTGCTGCTCTTCACTGTCCCCGTGCAGCCTATGCACAGGCACAACAGCATTGGGGATATGTGCTTGCCCAGGATCGGTACACCTCACGGTGTTCGTTCTCGGCATAGCATTTTTCTGAAAAGGCAAACGTCCGGCTCCTTGTCCCACAAGGAAGGTGCCAGCCCTGAAAGCTCGTGCTGCTCTTCACTGTCCCCGTGCAGCCTATGCACAGGCACAACAGCATTGGGGATCTGTGCTTGCCCAGGAACGGTACACCTCACGGTGTTCGTTCTCGGCATAGCATTTTTCTGAAAAGGCAAACGTCCGGCTCCTTGTCCCACAAGGAAGGTGCCAGCCCTGAAAGCTCGTGCTGCTCTTCACTGTCCCCGTGCAGCCTATGCACAGGCAGAACAGCATTGGGGATCCGTGCTTGCCCAGGATCGGTACACCTCACGGTGTTCGTTCTCGGCATAGCATTTTTCTGAAAAGGCAAACGTCTGGCTCCTTGTCCCACAAGGAAGGTGCCAGCAGTGAAAGCTCTTGCTGCTCTTCACTGTCCCCGTGCAGCCTATGCAGAGGCACAACAGCATTGGGGATCTGTGCTTGCCCAGGAACGGTACACCTCTCGGTGTTCGTTCTCGGCAGAGACTCTTCCAAAAAGGCAAACGTCCGGCTCCTTGTCCCACAAGGAAGGTGCCAGCCCTGAAAGCTCGTGCTGCTCTTCACTGTCCCCGTGCAGCCTATGCAGAGGCACAACAGCATTGGGGATCTGTGCTTGCCCAGGAACGGTACACCTCTCGGTGTTCGTTCTCGGCAGAGACTCTTCCAAAAAGGCAAACGTCCGGCTCCTTGTCCCACAAGGAAGGTGCCAGCCCTGAAAGCTCTTGCTGCTCTTCACTGTCCCCGTGCAGCCTATGCACAGGCACAACAGCATTGGGGATATGTGCTTACCCAGGATCGGTACACCTCACGGTGTTCGTTCTCGGCATAGCATTTTTCTGAAAAGGCAAACGTCCGGCTCCTTGTACCACAAGGAAGGTGCCAGCCCTGAAAGCTCTTGCTGCTCTTCACTGTCCCCGTGCAGCCTATGCACAGGCACAACAGCATTGGGGATCTGTGCTTGCCCAGGAACGGTACACCTCACGGTGTTCGTTCTCGGCATAGCATTTTTCTGAAAAGGCAAAGGTCCGGCTCCTTGTCCCACAAGGAAGGTGCCAGCCCTGAAAGCTCGTGCTGCTCTTCACTGTCCCCGTGCAGCCTATGCACAGGCAGAACAGCATTGGGGATCCGTGCTTGCCCAGGATCGGTACACCTCACGGTGTTCGTTCTCGGCATAGCATTTTTCTGAAAAGGCAAACGTCCGGCTCCTTGTCCCACAAGGAAGGTGCCAGCCCTGAAAGCTCTTGCTGCTCTTCACTGTCCCCGTGCAGTCTATGCACAGACAGAACAACATTGGGGATCTGTGCTTGCCCAGGAACGGTACACCTCACGGTGTTCGTTCTCGGCAGAGGCTCTTCCGAAAAGGCAAACGTCCGGCTCCTTGTCCCACAAGGAAGGTGCCAGCCCTGAAAGCTCGTGCTGCTCTTCACTGTCCCCGTGCAGCCTATGCACAGGCACAACAGCATTCGGGATCTGTGCTTGCCCAGGAATGGTACACCTCTCGGTGTCCGTTCTCGGCATAGCATTTTTCTGAAAAGGCAAACGTCCGGCTCCTTGTCCCACAAGGAAGGTGCCAGCCCTGAAAGCTCTTGCTGCTCTTCACTGTCCCCGTGCAGCCTATGCACAGGCACAACAGCATTGGGGATATGTGCTTGCCCAGGATCGGTACACCTCACGGTGTTCGTTCTCGGCATAGCATTTTTCTGAAAAGGCAAACGTCCGGCTCCTTGTCCCACAAGGAAGGTGCCAGCCCTGAAAGCTCGTGCTGCTCTTCACTGTCCCCGTGCAGCCTATGCACAGGCACAACAGCATTGGGGATCTGTGCTTGCCCAGGAACGGTACACCTCACGGTGTTCGTTCTCGGCAGAGGCTCTTCCGAAAAGGCAAACGTCCAGCTCCTTGTCCCACAAGGAAGGTGCCAGCCCTGAAAGCTCGTGCTGCTCTTCACTGTCCCCGTGCAGCCTATGCACAGGCACAACAGCATTGGGGATCCGTGCTTGCCCAGGATCGGTACATCTCACGGTGTCCGTTCTCAGCATAACATTTTTCTGAAAAGGCAAACGTCCGGCTCCTTGTCCCACAAGGAAGGTGCCAGCCCTGAAAGCTCTTGCTGCTCTTCACTGTCCCCGTGCAGCCTATGCACAGGCACAACAGCATTGGGGATCTGTGCTTGCCCAGTAACGGTACACCTCTCGGTGTTCGTTCTCGGCAGAGACTCTTCCAAAAAGGCAAACGTCCGGCTCCTTGTCCCACAAGGAAGGTGCCAGCCCTGAAAGCTCGTGCTGCTCTTCACTGTCCCCGTGCAGCCTATGCACAGGCACAACAGCATTGGGGATCTGTGCTTGCCCAGGAACGGTACACCTCACGGTGTTCGTTCTCGGCAGAGGCTCTTCCGAAAAGGCAAACGTCTGGCTCCTTGTCCCACAAGGAAGGTGCCAGCCCTGAAAGCTCTTGCTGCTCTTCACTGTCCCCGTGCAGCCTATGCACAGGCACAACAGCATTGGGGATATGTGCTTGCCCAGGATCGGTACACCTCACGGTGTTCGTTCTCGGCATAGCATTTTTCTGAAAAGGCAAACGTCCGGCTCCTTGTCCCACAAGGAAGGTGCCAGCCCTGAAAGCTCGTGCTGCTCTTCACTGTCCCCGTGCAGCCTATGCACAGGCACAACAGCATTGGGGATCTGTGCTTGCCCAGGAACGGTACACCTCACGGTGTTCGTTCTCGGCATAGCATTTTTCTGAAAAGGCAAACGTCCGGCTCCTTGTCCCACAAGGAAGGTGCCAGCCCTGAAAGCTCGTGCTGCTCTTCACTGTCCCCGTGCAGCCTATGCACAGGCAGAACAGCATTGGGGATCCGTGCTTGCCCAGGATCGGTACACCTCACGGTGTTCGTTCTCGGCATAGCATTTTTCTGAAAAGGCAAACGTCTGGCTCCTTGTCCCACAAGGAAGGTGCCAGCAGTGAAAGCTCTTGCTGCTCTTCACTGTCCCCGTGCAGCCTATGCAGAGGCACAACAGCATTGGGGATCTGTGCTTGCCCAGGAACGGTACACCTCTCGGTGTTCGTTCTCGGCAGAGACTCTTCCAAAAAGGCAAACGTCCGGCTCCTTGTCCCACAAGGAAGGTGCCAGCCCTGAAAGCTCGTGCTGCTCTTCACTGTCCCCGTGCAGCCTATGCAGAGGCACAACAGCATTGGGGATCTGTGCTTGCCCAGGAACGGTACACCTCTCGGTGTTCGTTCTCGGCAGAGACTCTTCCAAAAAGGCAAACGTCCGGCTCCTTGTCCCACAAGGAAGGTGCCAGCCCTGAAAGCTCTTGCTGCTCTTCACTGTCCCCGTGCAGCCTATGCACAGGCACAACAGCATTGGGGATATGTGCTTACCCAGGATCGGTACACCTCACGGTGTTCGTTCTCGGCATAGCATTTTTCTGAAAAGGCAAACGTCCGGCTCCTTGTACCACAAGGAAGGTGCCAGCCCTGAAAGCTCTTGCTGCTCTTCACTGTCCCCGTGCAGCCTATGCAGAGGCACAACAGCATTGGGGATCTGTGCTTGCCCAGGAACGGTACACCTCACGGTGTTCGTTCTCGGCAGAGGCTCTTCCGAAAAGGCAAACGTCCGGCTCCTTGTCCCACAAGGAAGGTGCCAGCCCTGAAAGCTCGTGCTGCTCTTCACTGTCCCCGTGCAGCCTATGCACAGGCACAACAGCATTGGGGATCTGTGCTTGCCCAGGAACGGTACACCTCACGGTGTTCGTTCTCGGCAGAGGCTCTTCCGAAAAGGCAAACGTCCAGCTCCTTGTCCCACAAGGAAGGTGCCAGCCCTGAAAGCTCGTGCTGCTCTTCACTGTCCCCGTGCAGCCTATGCACAGGCACAACAGCATTGGGGATCCGTGCTTGCCCAGGATCGGTACATCTCACGGTGTCCGTTCTCAGAATAACATTTTTCTGAAAAGGCAAACGTCCGCCTCCTTGTCCCACAAGGAAGGTGCCAGCCCTGAAAGCTCTTGCTGCTCTTCACTGTCCCCGTGTAGCCTATGCACAGGCACAACAGCATTGGGGATCTGTGCTTGCCCAGGAACGGTACACCTCACGGTGTCCGTTCTCGGCATAGCATTTTTCTGAAAAGGCAAACGTCCGGCTCCTTGTCCCACAAGGAAGGTGCCAGCCCTGAAAGCTCGTGCTGCTCTTCACTGTCCCCGTGCAGCCTATGCACAGGCACAACAGCATTGGGGATCTGTGCTTGCCCAGAAACGGTACACCTCACGGTGTTCGTTCTCGGCAGAGGCTCTTCCGAAAAGGCAAACGTCTGGCTCCTTGTCCCACAAGGAAGGTGCCAGCCCTGAAAGCTCTTGCTGCTCTTCACTGTCCCCGTGCAGCCTATGCACAGGCACAACAGCATTGGGGATATGTGCTTGCCCAGGATCGGTACACCTCACGGTGTTCGTTCTCGGCATAGCATTTTTCTGAAAAGGCAAACGTCCGGCTCCTTGTCCCACAAGGAAGGTGCCAGCCCTGAAAGCTCGTGCTGCTCTTCACTGTCCCCGTGCAGCCTATGCACAGGCACAACAGCATTGGGGATCTGTGCTTGCCCAGGAACGGTACACCTCACGGTGTTCGTTCTCGGCATAGCATTTTTCTGAAAAGGCAAACGTCCGGCTCCTTGTCCCACAAGGAAGGTGCCAGCCCTGAAAGCTCGTGCTGCTCTTCACTGTCCCCGTGCAGCCTATGCACAGGCAGAACAGCATTGGGGATCCGTGCTTGCCCAGGATCGGTACACCTCACGGTGTTCGTTCTCGGCATAGCATTTTTCTGAAAAGGCAAACGTCTGGCTCCTTGTCCCACAAGGAAGGTGCCAGCCCTGAAAGCTCTTGCTGCTCTTCACTGTCCCCGTGCAGCCTATGCACAGGCACAACAGCATTGGGGATATGTGCTTGCCCAGGATCGGTACACCTCACGGTGTTCGTTCTCGGCAGAGGCTCTTCCGAAAAGGCAAACGTCCGGCTCCTTGTCCCACAAGGAAGGTGCCAGCCCTGAAAGCTCTTGCTGCTCTTCACTGTCCCCGTGCAGCCTATGCACAGGCACAACAGCATTCGGGATCTGTGCTTGCCCAGGAACGGTACACCTCTCGGTGTCCGTTCTCGGCATAGCATTTTTCTGAAAAGGCAAACGTCCGGCTCCTTGTCCCACAAGGAAGGTGCCAGCCCTGAAAGCTCGTGCTGCTCTTCACTGTCCCCGTGCAGCCTATGCAGAGGCACAACAGCATTGGGGATCTGTGCTTGCCCAGGAACGGTACACCTCTCGGTGTTCGTTCTCGGCAGAGACTCTTCCAAAAAGGCAAACGTCCGGCTCCTTGTCCCACAAGGAAGGTGCCAGCCCTGAAAGCTCTTGCTGCTCTTCACTGTCCCCGTGCAGCCTATGCACAGGCACAACAGCATTGGGGATATGTGCTTACCCAGGATCGGTACACCTCACGGTGTTCGTTCTCGGCATAGCATTTTTCTGAAAAGGCAAACGTCCGGCTCCTTGTCCCACAAGGAAGGTGCCAGCCCTGAAAGCTCTTGCTGCTCTTCACTGTCCCCGTGCAGCCTATGCACAGGCACAACAGCATTGGGGATCTGTGCTTGCCCAGGAACGGTACACCTCACGGTGTTCGTTCTCGGCAGAGGCTCTTCCGAAAAGGCAAACGTCCGGCTCCTTGTCCCACAAGGAAGGTGCCAGCCCTGAAAGCTCGTGCTGCTCTTCACTGTCCCCGTGCAGCCTATGCACAGGCACAACAGCATTGGGGATCTGTGCTTGCCCAGGAACGGTACACCTCACGGTGTTCGTTCTCGGCAGAGGCTCTTCCGAAAAGGCAAACGTCCGGCTCCTTGTCCCACAAGGAAGGTGCCAGCCCTGAAAGCTCGTGCTGCTCTTCACTGTCCCCGTGCAGCCTATGCACAGGCACAACAGCATTGGGGATCCGTGCTTGCCCAGGATCGGTACATCTCACGGTGTCCGTTCTCAGAATAACATTTTTCTGAAAAGGCAAACGTCCGCCTCCTTGTCCCACAAGGAAGGTGCCAGCCCTGAAAGCTCTTGCTGCTCTTCACTGTCCCCGTGTAGCCTATGCACAGGCACAACAGCATTGGGGATCTGTGCTTGCCCAGGAATGGTACACCTCACGGTGTCCGTTCTCGGCATAGCATTTTTCTGAAAAGGCAAACGTCCGGCTCCTTGTCCCACAAGGAAGGTGCCAGCCCTGAAAGCTCTTGCTGCTCTTCACTGTCCCCGTGCAGCCTATGCACAGGCACAACAGCATTGGGGATATGTGCTTGCCCAGGAACGGTACACCTCACGGTGTTCGTTCTCAGCAGAGCCTCTTTCCGAAAAGGCAAACGTCCGGCTCCTTGTCCCACAAGGAAGGTGCCAGCCCTGAAAGCTCGTGCTGCTCTTCACTGTCCCCGTGCAGCCTATGCACAGGCACAACAGCATTGGGGATCTGTGCTTGCCCAGGATCGGTACACCTCACGGTGTTCGTTCTCGGCAGAGGCTCTTCCGAAAAGGCAAACGTCCGGCTCCTTGTCCCACAAGGAAGGTGCGAGCCCTGAAAGCTCTTGCTGCTCTTCACTGTCCCCGTGCAGCCTATGCACAGGCACAACAGCATTGGGGATCTGTGCTTGCCCAGGATCGGTACACCTCACGGTGTTCGTTCTCGGCAGAGGCTCTTCCGAAAAGGCAAACGTCCGGCTCCTTGTCCCACAAGGAAGGTGCCAGCCCTGAAAGCTCTTGCTGCTCTTCACTGTCCCCGTGCAGCCTATGCACAGGCACAACAGCATTGGGGATCTGTGCTTGCCCAGGAACGGTACACCTCTCGGTGTTCGTTCTCGGCAGAGGCTCTTCCGAAAAGGCAAACTTAAGGCTCCTTGTCCCACAAGGAAGGTGCCAGCCCTGAAAGCTCTTGCTGCTCTTCACTGTCCCCGTGCAGCCTATGCACAGGCACAACAGCATTGGGGATATGTGCTTGCCCAGGATCGGTACACCTCACGGTGTTCGTTCTCGGCATAGCATTTTTCTGAAAAGGCAAACGTCCGGCTCCTTGTCCCACAAGGAAGGTGCCAGCCCTGAAAGCTCGTGCTGCTCTTCACTGTCCCCGTGCAGCCTATGCACAGGCACAACAGCATTGGGGATCTGTGCTTGCCCAGGAACGGTACACCTCACGGTGTTCGTTCTCGGCAGAGGCTCTTCCGAAAAGGCAAACGTCCAGCTCCTTGTCCCACAAGGAAGGTGCCAGCCCTGAAAGCTCGTGCTGCTCTTCACTGTCCCCGTGCAGCCTATGCACAGGCACAACAGCATTGGGGATCCGTGCTTGCCCAGGATCGGTACATCTCACGGTGTCCGTTCTCAGCATAACATTTTTCTGAAAAGGCAAACGTCCGGCTCCTTGTCCCACAAGGAAGGTGCCAGCCCTGAAAGCTCTTGCTGCTCTTCACTGTCCCCGTGCAGCCTATGCACAGGCACAACAGCATTGGGGATCTGTGCTTGCCCAGGAACGGTACACCTCTCGGTGTTCGTTCTCGGCAGAGACTCTTCCAAAAAGGCAAACGTCCGGCTCCTTGTCCCACAAGGAAGGTGCCAGCCCTGAAAGCTCGTGCTGCTCTTCACTGTCCCCGTGCAGCCTATGCACAGGCACAACAGCATTGGGGATCTGTGCTTGCCCAGGAACGGTACACCTCACGGTGTTCGTTCTCGGCAGAGGCTCTTCCGAAAAGGCAAACGTCTGGCTCCTTGTCCCACAAGGAAGGTGCCAGCCCTGAAAGCTCTTGCTGCTCTTCACTGTCCCCGTGCAGCCTATGCACAGGCACAACAGCATTGGGGATATGTGCTTGCCCAGGATCGGTACACCTCACGGTGTTCGTTCTCGGCATAGCATTTTTCTGAAAAGGCAAACGTCCGGCTCCTTGTCCCACAAGGAAGGTGCCAGCCCTGAAAGCTCGTGCTGCTCTTCACTGTCCCCGTGCAGCCTATGCACAGGCACAACAGCATTGGGGATCTGTGCTTGCCCAGGAACGGTACACCTCACGGTGTTCGTTCTCGGCATAGCATTTTTCTGAAAAGGCAAACGTCCGGCTCCTTGTCCCACAAGGAAGGTGCCAGCCCTGAAAGCTCGTGCTGCTCTTCACTGTCCCCGTGCAGCCTATGCACAGGCAGAACAGCATTGGGGATCCGTGCTTGCCCAGGATCGGTACACCTCACGGTGTTCGTTCTCGGCATAGCATTTTTCTGAAAAGGCAAACGTCCGGCTCCTTGTCCCACAAGGAAGGTGCCAGCCCTGAAAGCTCTTGCTGCTCTTCACTGTCCCCGTGCAGCCTATGCACAGGCACAACAACATTGGGGATCTGTGCTTGCCCAGGAACGGTACACCTCACGGTGTTCGTTCTCGGCAGAGGCTCTTCCGAAAAGGCAAACGTCCGGCTCCTTGTCCCACAAGGAAGGTGCCAGCCCTGAAAGCTCTTGCTGCTCTTCACTGTCCCCGTGCAGCCTATGCACAGGCACAACAGCATTCGGGATCTGTGCTTGCCCAGGAACGGTACACCTCTCGGTGTCCGTTCTCGGCATAGCATTTTTCTGAAAAGGCAAACGTCCGGCTCCTTGTCCCACAAGGAAGGTGCCAGCCCTGAAAGCTCGTGCTGCTCTTCACTGTCCCCGTGCAGCCTATGCACAGGCACAACAGCATTGGGGATCTGTGCTTGCCCAGGAACGGTACACCTCACGGTGTTCGTTCTCGGCATAGCATTTTTCTGAAAAGGCAAACGTCCGGCTCCTTGTCCCACAAGGAAGGTGCCAGCCCTGAAAGCTCTTGCTGCTCTTCACTGTCCCCGTGCAGCCTATGCACAGGCACAACAGCATTGGGGATATGTGCTTGCCCAGGAACGGTACACCTCACGGTGTTCGTTCTCAGCAGAGCCTCTTTCCGAAAAGGCAAACGTCCGGCTCCTTGTCCCACAAGGAAGGTGCCAGCCCTGAAAGCTCGTGCTGCTCTTCACTGTCCCCGTGCAGCCTATGCACAGGCACAACAGCATTGGGGATCTGTGCTTGCCCAGGATCGGTACACCTCACGGTGTTCGTTCTCGGCAGAGGCTCGTCCGAAAAGGCAAACGTCCGGCTCCTTGTCCCACAAGGAAGGTGCCAGCCCTGAAAGCTCTTGCTGCTCTTCACTGTCCCCGTGCAGCCTATGCACAGGCACAACAGCATTGGGGATCTGTGCTTGCCCAGGAACGGTACACCTCTCGGTGTTCGTTCTCGGCAGAGGCTCTTCCGAAAAGGCAAACTTAAGGCTCCTTGTCCCACAAGGAAGGTGCCAGCCCTGAAAGCTCTTGCTGCTCTTCACTGTCCCCGTGCAGCCTATGCACAGGCACAACAGCATTGGGGATCTGTGCTTGCCCAGGAACGGTACACCTCTCGGTGTTCGTTCTCGGCAGAGACTCTTCCAAAAAGGCAAACGTCCGGCTCCTTGTCCCACAAGGAAGGTGCCAGCCCTGAAAGCTCTTGCTGCTCTTCACTGTCCCCGTGCAGCCTATGCACAGGCACAACAGCATTGGGGATATGTGCTTGCCCAGGATCGGTACACCTCACGGTGTTCGTTCTCGGCATAGCATTTTTCTGAAAAGGCAAACGTCCGGCTCCTTGTCCCACAAGGAAGGTGCCAGCCCTGAAAGCTCTTGCTGCTCTTCACTGTCCCCGTGCAGCCTATGCACAGGCACAACAGCATTGGGGATCTGTGCTTGCCCAGGAACGGTACACCTCACGGTGTTCGTTCTCGGCATAGCATTTTTCTGAAAAGGCAAACTTAAGGCTCCTTGTCCCACAAGGAAGGTGCCAGCCCTGAAAGCTCTTGCTGCTCTTCACTGTCCCCGTGCAGCCTATGCACAGGCACAACAGCATTGGGGATCTGTGCTTGCCCAGGAACGGTACACCTCTCGGTGTTCGTTCTCGGCAGAGACTCTTCCAAAAAGGCAAACGTCCGGCTCCTTGTCCCACAAGGAAGGTGCCAGCCCTGAAAGCTCTTGCTGCTCTTCACTGTCCCCGTGCAGCCTATGCACAGGCACAACAGCATTGGGGATCTGTGCTTGCCCAGGAACGGTACACCTCACGGTGTTCGTTCTCGGCATAGCATTTTTCTGAAAGGCAAAGGTCCGGCTCCTTGTCCCACAAGGAAGGTGCCAGCCCTGAAAGCTCGTGCTGCTCTTCACTGTCCCCGTGCAGCCTATGCACAGGCAGAACAGCATTGGGGATCCGTGCTTGCCCAGGATCGGTACACCTCACGGTGTTCGTTCTCGGCATAGCATTTTTCTGAAAAGGCAAACGTCCGGCTCCTTGTCCCACAAGGAAGGTGCCAGCCCTGAAAGCTCTTGCTGCTCTTCACTGTCCCCGTGCAGTCTATGCACAGACAGAACAACATTGGGGATCTGTGCTTGCCCAGGAACGGTACACCTCACGGTGTTCGTTCTCGGCAGAGGCTCTTCCGAAAAGGCAAACGTCCGGCTCCTTGTCCCACAAGGAAGGTGCCAGCCCTGAAAGCTCTTGCTGCTCTTCACTGTCCCCGTGCAGCCTATGCACAGGCACAACAGCATTGGGGATCTGTGCTTGCCCAGGAACGGTACACCTCTCGGTGTCCGTTGTCGGCATAGCATTTTTCTGAAAAGGCAAACGTCCGGCTCCTTGTCCCACAAGGAAGGTGCCAGCCCTGAAAGCTCTTGCTGCTCTTCACTGTCCCCGTGCAGCCTATGCACAGGCACAACAGCATTGGGGATATGTGCTTGCCCAGGATCGGTACACCTCACGGTGTTCGTTCTCGGCATAGCATTTTTCTGAAAAGGCAAACGTCCGGCTCCTTGTCCCACAAGGAAGGTGCCAGCCCTGAAAGCTCGTGCTGCTCTTCACTGTCCCCGTGCAGCCTATGCACAGGCACAACAGCATTGGGGATCTGTGCTTGCCCAGGAACGGTACACCTCACGGTGTTCGTTCTCGGCAGAGGCTCTTCCGAAAAGGCAAACGTCCAGCTCCTTGTCCCACAAGGAAGGTGCCAGCCCTGAAAGCTCGTGCTGCTCTTCACTGTCCCCGTGCAGCCTATGCACAGGCACAACAGCATTGGGGATCCGTGCTTGCCCAGGATCGGTACATCTCACGGTGTCCGTTCTCAGCATAACATTTTTCTGAAAAGGCAAACGTCCGGCTCCTTGTCCCACAAGGAAGGTGCCAGCCCTGAAAGCTCTTGCTGCTCTTCACTGTCCCCGTGCAGCCTATGCACAGGCACAACAGCATTGGGGATCTGTGCTTGCCCAGGAACGGTACACCTCTCGGTGTTCGTTCTCGGCAGAGACTCTTCCAAAAAGGCAAACGTCCGGCTCCTTGTCCCACAAGGAAGGTGCCAGCCCTGAAAGCTCGTGCTGCTCTTCACTGTCCCCGTGCAGCCTATGCACAGGCACAACAGCATTGGGGATCTGTGCTTGCCCAGGAACGGTACACCTCACGGTGTTCGTTCTCGGCAGAGGCTCTTCCGAAAAGGCAAACGTCTGGCTCCTTGTCCCACAAGGAAGGTGCCAGCCCTGAAAGCTCTTGCTGCTCTTCACTGTCCCCGTGCAGCCTATGCACAGGCACAACAGCATTGGGGATATGTGCTTGCCCAGGATCGGTACACCTCACGGTGTTCGTTCTCGGCATAGCATTTTTCTGAAAAGGCAAACGTCCGGCTCCTTGTCCCACAAGGAAGGTGCCAGCCCTGAAAGCTCGTGCTGCTCTTCACTGTCCCCGTGCAGCCTATGCACAGGCACAACAGCATTGGGGATCTGTGCTTGCCCAGGAACGGTACACCTCACGGTGTTCGTTCTCGGCATAGCATTTTTCTGAAAAGGCAAACGTCCGGCTCCTTGTCCCACAAGGAAGGTGCCAGCCCTGAAAGCTCGTGCTGCTCTTCACTGTCCCCGTGCAGCCTATGCACAGGCAGAACAGCATTGGGGATCTGTGCTTGCCCAGGAACGGTACACCTCACGGTGTTCGTTCTCGGCAGAGGCTCTTCCGAAAAGGCAAACGTCCGGCTCCTTGTCCCACAAGGAAGGTGCCAGCCCTGAAAGCTCTTGCTGCTCTTCACTGTCCCCGTGCAGCCTATGCACAGGCACAACAGCATTCGGGATCTGTGCTTGCCCAGGAACGGTACACCTCTCGGTGTTCGTTCTCGGCATAGCATTTTTCTGAAAAGGCAAACGTCCGGCTCCTTGTCCCACAAGGAAGGTGCCAGCCCTGAAAGCTCGTGCTGCTCTTCACTGTCCCCGTGCAGCCTATGCACAGGCACAACAGCATTCGGGATCTGTGCTTGCCCAGGAACGGTACACCTCTCGGTGTTCGTTCTCGGCAGAGACTCTTCCAAAAAGGCAAACGTCCGGCTCCTTGTCCCACAAGGAAGGTGCCAGCCCTGAAAGCTCGTGCTGCTCTTCACTGTCCCCGTGCAGCCTATGCACAGGCACAACAGCATTGGGGATATGTGCTTACCCAGGATCGGTACACCTCACGGTGTTCGTTCTCGGCATAGCATTTTTCTGAAAAGGCAAACGTCCGGCTCCTTGTCCCACAAGGAAGGTGCCAGCCCTGAAAGCTCTTGCTGCTCTTCACTGTCCCCGTGCAGCCTATGCAGAGGCACAACAGCATTGGGGATCTGTGCTTGCCCAGGAACGGTACACCTCACGGTGTTCGTTCTCGGCAGAGGCTCTTCCGAAAAGGCAAACGTCCGGCTCCTTGTCCCACAAGGAAGGTGCCAGCCCTGAAAGCTCTTGCTGCTCTTCACTGTCCCCGTGCAGCCTATGCACAGGCACAACAGCATTCGGGATCTGTGCTTGCCCAGGAACGGTACACCTCTCGGTGTCCGTTCTCGGCATAGCATTTTTCTGAAAAGGCAAACGTCCGGCTCCTTGTCCCACAAGGAAGGTGCCAGCCCTGAAAGCTCGTGCTGCTCTTCACTGTCCCCGTGCAGCCTATGCAGAGGCACAACAGCATTGGGGATCTGTGCTTGCCCAGGAACGGTACACCTCTCGGTGTTCGTTCTCGGCAGAGACTCTTCCAAAAAGGCAAACGTCCGGCTCCTTGTCCCACAAGGAAGGTGCCAGCCCTGAAAGCTCTTGCTGCTCTTCACTGTCCCCGTGCAGCCTATGCACAGGCACAACAGCATTGGGGATATGTGCTTACCCAGGATCGGTACACCTCACGGTGTTCGTTCTCGGCATAGCATTTTTCTGAAAAGGCAAACGTCCGGCTCCTTGTACCACAAGGAAGGTGCCAGCCCTGAAAGCTCTTGCTGCTCTTCACTGTCCCCGTGCAGCCTATGCAGAGGCACAACAGCATTGGGGATCTGTGCTTGCCCAGGAACGGTACACCTCACGGTGTTCGTTCTCGGCAGAGGCTCTTCCGAAAAGGCAAACGTCCGGCTCCTTGTCCCACAAGGAAGGTGCCAGCCCTGAAAGCTCGTGCTGCTCTTCACTGTCCCCGTGCAGCCTATGCACAGGCACAACAGCATTGGGGATCTGTGCTTGCCCAGGAACGGTACACCTCACGGTGTTCGTTCTCGGCAGAGGCTCTTCCGAAAAGGCAAACGTCCAGCTCCTTGTCCCACAAGGAAGGTGCCAGCCCTGAAAGCTCGTGCTGCTCTTCACTGTCCCCGTGCAGCCTATGCACAGGCACAACAGCATTGGGGATCCGTGCTTGCCCAGGATCGGTACATCTCACGGTGTCCGTTCTCAGAATAACATTTTTCTGAAAAGGCAAACGTCCGCCTCCTTGTCCCACAAGGAAGGTGCCAGCCCTGAAAGCTCTTGCTGCTCTTCACTGTCCCCGTGTAGCCTATGCACAGGCACAACAGCATTGGGGATCTGTGCTTGCCCAGGAACGGTACACCTCACGGTGTCCGTTCTCGGCATAGCATTTTTCTGAAAAGGCAAACGTCCGGCTCCTTGTCCCACAAGGAAGGTGCCAGCCCTGAAAGCTCTTGCTGCTCTTCACTGTCCCCGTGCAGCCTATGCACAGGCACAACAGCATTGGGGATATGTGCTTGCGCAGGAACGGTACACCTCACGGTGTTCGTTCTCAGCAGAGCCTCTTTCCGAAAAGGCAAACGTCCGGCTCCTTGTCCCACAAGGAAGGTGCCAGCCCTGAAAGCTCGTGCTGCTCTTCACTGTCCCCGTGCAGCCTATGCACAGGCACAACAGCATTGGGGATCTGTGCTTGCCCAGGATCGGTACACCTCACGGTGTTCGTTCTCGGCAGAGGCTCTTCCGAAAAGGCAAACGTCCGGCTCCTTGTCCCACAAGGAAGGTGCCAGCCCTGAAAGCTCTTGCTGCTCTTCACTGTCCCCGTGCAGCCTATGCACAGGCACAACAGCATTGGGGATCTGTGCTTGCCCAGGAACGGTACACCTCTCGGTGTTCGTTCTCGGCAGAGGCTCTTCCGAAAAGGCAAACTTAAGGCTCCTTGTCCCACAAGGAAGGTGCCAGCCCTGAAAGCTCGTGCTGCTCTTCACTGTCCCCGTGCAGCCTATGCACAGGCACAACAGCATTGGGGATCTGTGCTTGCCCAGGATCGGTACACCTCACGGTGTTCGTTCTCGGCAGAGGCTCTTCCGAAAAGGCAAACGTCCAGCTCCTTGTCCCACAAGGAAGGTGCCAGCCCTGAAAGCTCTTGCTGCTCTTCACTGTCCCCGTGCAGCCTATGCACAGGCAGAACAGCATTGGGGATCTGTGCTTGCCCAGGATCGGTACACCTCTCGGTGTCCGTTCTCGGCATAGCATTTTTCTGAAAAGGCAAACTTAAGGCTCCTTGTCCCACAAGGAAGGTGCCAGCCCTGAAAGCTCTTGCTGCTCTTCACTGTCCCCGTGCACCCTATCCACAGGAACAACAGCACTGGGGGTCTGTGCTTGCCCAGGAACGGTACACCTCACGGTGTTCGTTCTCAGCAGAGCCTCTTTCCGAAAAGGCAAACGTCCGGCTCCTTGTCCCACAAGGAAGGTGCCAGCCCTGAAAGCTCTTGCTGCTCTTCACTGTCCCCGTGCAGCCTATGCACAGGCACAACAGCATTGGGGATCTGTGCTTGCCCAGGAACGGTACACCTCACGGTGTTCGTTCTCGGCAGAGGCTCTTCCGAAAAGGCAAACTTAAGGCTCCTTGTCCCACAAGGAAGGTGCCAGCCCTGAAAGCTCGTGCTGCTCTTCACTGTCCCCGTGCAGCCTATGCACAGGCACAACAGCATTGGGGATCTGTGCTTGCACAGGATCGGTACACCTCACGGTGTTCGTTCTCGGCAGAGGCTCTTCCGAAAAGGCAAACGTCCAGCTCCTTGTCCCACAAGGAAGGTGCCAGCCCTGAAAGCTCTTGCTGCTCTTCACTGTCCCCGTGCAGCCTATGCACAGGCACAACAGCATTGGGGATCTGTGCTTGCCCAGGATCGGTACACCTCTCGGTGCCCATTCTCAGCATAACATTTTTCTGAAAAGGCAAACGTCCAGCTCCTTGTCCCACAAGGAAGGTGCCAGCCCTGAAAGCTCGTGCTGCTCTTCACTGTTCCCGTGCAGCCTATGCACAGGCACAACAGCATTGGGGATCTGTGCTTGCCCAGGAACGGTACACCTCTCGGTGTCCGTTCTCGGCATAACATTTTTCTGAAAAGGCAAACGTCCGGCTCCTTGTCCCACAAGGAAGGTGCCAGCCCTGAAAGCTCTTGCTGCTCTTCACTGTCCCCGTGCAGCCTATGCACAGGCACAACAGCATTGGGGATCTGTGCTTGCCCAGGAACGGTACACCTCACGGTGTTCGTTTTCGGCAGAGGCTCTTCCGAAAAGGCAAACGTCCAGCTCCTTGTCCCACAAGGAAGGTGCCAGCCCTGAAAGCTCGTGCTGCTCTTCACTGTCCCCGTGCAGCCTATGCACAGGCACAACAGCATTGGGGATCTGTGCTTGCCCAGGAACGGTACAACTCTCGGTGTCAGTTCTCGGCATAGCATTTTTCTGAAAAGGCAAACGTCCGGCTCCTTGTCCCACAAGGAAGGTGCCAGCCCTGAAAGCTCTTGCTGCTCTTCACTGTCCCCGTGCAGCCTATGCACAGGCACAACAGCATTGGGGATCTGTGCCTGCCCAGGAACGGTACACCTCACGGTGTTCGTTCTCGGCAGAGGCTCTTCCGAAAAGGCAAACTTCCGGCTCCTTGTCCCACAAGGAAGGTGCCAGCCCTGAAAGCTCGTGCTGCTCTTCACTGTCCCCGTGCAGCCTATGCACAGGCACAACAGCATTCGGGATCTGTGCTTGCCCAGGAATGGTACACCTCTCGGTGTCCGTTCTCGGCATAGCATTTTTCTGAAAAGGCAAACTTAAGGCTCCTTGTCCCACAAGGAAGGTGCCAGCCCTGAAAGCTCTTGCTGCTCTTCACTGTCCCCGTGCAGCCTATGCACAGGCACAACAGCATTGGGGATCTGTGCTTGCCCAGGAACGGTACACCTCTCGGTGTTCGTTCTCGGCAGAGACTCTTCCAAAAAGGCAAACGTCCGGCTCCTTGTCCCACAAGGAAGGTGCCAGCCCTGAAAGCTCTTGCTGCTCTTCACTGTCCCCGTGCAGCCTATGCACAGGCACAACAGCATTGGGGATATGTGCTTGCCCAGGATCGGTACACCTCACGGTGTTCGTTCTCGGCATAGCATTTTTCTGAAAAGGCAAACGTCCGGCTCCTTGTCCCACAAGGAAGGTGCCAGCCCTGAAAGCTCTTGCTGCTCTTCACTGTCCCCGTGCAGCCTATGCACAGGCACAACAGCATTGGGGATCTGTGCTTGCCCAGGAACGGTACACCTCTCGGTGTTCGTTCTCGGCAGAGACTCTTCCAAAAAGGCAAACTTAAGGCTCCTTGTCCCACAAGGAAGGTGCCAGCCCTGAAAGCTCGTGCTGCTCTTCACTGTCCCCGTGCAGCCTATGCACAGGCACAACAGCATTGGGGATCTGTGCTTGCCCAGGATCGGTACACCTCACGGTGTTCGTTCTCGGCAGAGGCTCTTCCGAAAAGGCAAACGTCCAGCTCCTTGTCCCACAAGGAAGGTGCCAGCCCTGAAAGCTCTTGCTGCTCTTCACTGTCCCCGTGCAGCCTATGCACAGGCACAACAGCATTGGGGATCTGTGCTTGCCCAGGAACGGTACACCTCTCGGTGTCCGTTCTCGGCATAGCATTTTTCTGAAAAGGCAAACGTCCGGCTCCTTGTCCCACAAGGAAGGTGCCAGCCCTGAAAGCTCTTGCTGCTCTTCACTGTCCCCGTGCAGCCTATGCACAGGCACAACAGCATTGGGGATCTGTGCTTGCCCAGGAACGGTACACCTCACGGTGTTCGTTCTCGGCAGAGGCTCTTCCGAAAAGGCAAACGTCCAGCTCCTTGTCCCACAAGGAAGGTGCCAGCCCTGAAAGCTCGTGCTGCTCTTCACTGTCCCCGTGCAGCCTATGCACAGGCACAACAGCATTGGGGATCCGTGCTTGCCCAGGAACGGTACACCTCACGGTGTCCGTTCTCGGCATAGCATTTTTCTGAAAAGGCAAAGGTCCGGCTCCTTGTCCCACAAGGAAGGTGCCAGCCCTGAAAGCTCGTGCTGCTCTTCACTGTCCCCGTGCAGCCTATGCACAGGCACAACAGCATTGGGGATCTGTGCTTGCCCAGGAAAGGTACACCTCACGGTGTTCATTCTCGGCAGAGGCTCTTCCGAAAAGGCAAACGTCCGGCTCCTTGTCCCACAAGGAAGGTGCCAGCCCTGAAAGCTCTTGCTGCTCTTCACTGTCCCCGTGCAGCCTATGCACAGGCACAACAGCATTCGGGATCTGTGCTTGCCCAGGATCGGTACACCTCTCGGTGTCCGTTCTCAGCATAACATTTTTCTGAAAAGGCAAACGTCCGGCTCCTTGTCCCACAAGGAAGGTGCCAGCCCTGAAAGCTCTTGCTGCTCTTCACTGTCCCCGTGCAGCCTATGCAGAGGCACAACAGCATTGGGGATCTGTGCTTGCCCAGGAACGGTACACCTCTCGGTGTCCGTTCTCGGCATAGCATTTTTCTGAAAAGGCAAACTTAAGGCTCCTTGTCCCACAAGGAAGGTGCCAGCCCTGAAAGCTCTTGCTGCTCTTCACTGTCCCCGTGCAGCCTATGCACAGGCACAACAGCATTGGGGATCTGTGCTTGCCCAGGAACGGTACACCTCTCGGTGTTCGTTCTCGGCAGAGACTCTTCCAAAAAGGCAAACGTCCGGCTCCTTGTCCCACAAGGAAGGTGCCAGCCCTGAAAGCTCTTGCTGCTCTTCACTGTCCCCGTGCAGCCTATGCACAGGCACAACAGCATTGGGGATATGTGCTTGCCCAGGATCGGTACACCTCACGGTGTTCGTTCTCGGCATAGCATTTTTCTGAAAAGGCAAACGTCCGGCTCCTTGTCCCACAAGGAAGGTGCCAGCCCTGAAAGCTCGTGCTGCTCTTCACTGTCCCCGTGCAGCCTATGCACAGGCACAACAGCATTGGGGATCTGTGCTTGCCCAGGAACGGTACACCTCACGGTGTTCGTTCTCGGCAGAGGCTCTTCCGAAAAGGCAAACGTCCAGCTCCTTGTCCCACAAGGAAGGTGCCAGCCCTGAAAGCTCTTGCTGCTCTTCACTGTCCCCGTGCAGCCTATGCACAGGCACAACAGCATTCGGGATCTGTGCTTGCCCAGGAACGGTACACCTCACGGTGTTCGTTCTCGGCAGAGGCTCTTCCGAAAAGGCAAACGTCCAGCTCCTTGTCCCACAAGGAAGGTGCCAGCCCTGAAAGCTCGTGCTGCTCTTCACTGTCCCCGTGCAGCCTATGCACAGGCACAACAGCATTGGGGATCCGTGCTTGCCCAGGATCGGTACATCTCACGGTGTCCGTTCTCAGCATAACATTTTTCTGAAAAGGCAAACGTCCGGCTCCTTGTCCCACAAGGAAGGTGCCAGCCCTGAAAGCTCTTGCTGCTCTTCACTGTCCCCGTGCAGCCTATGCACAGGCACAACAGCATTGGGGATCTGTGCTTGCCCAGGAACGGTACACCTCTCGGTGTTCGTTCTCGGCAGAGACTCTTCCGAAAAGGCAAACGTCCGGCTCCTTGTCCCACAAGGAAGGTGCCAGCCCTGAAAGCTCTTGCTGCTCTTCACTGTCCCCGTGCAGCCTATGCACAGGCACAACAGCATTGGGGATATGTGCTTGCCCAGGATCGGTACACCTCACGGTGTTCGTCTCGGCATAGCATTTTTCTGAAAAGGCAAACGTCCGGCTCCTTGTCCCACAAGGAAGGTGCCAGCCCTGAAAGCTCTTGCTGCTCTTCACTGTCCCCGTGCAGCCTATGCACAGGCACAACAGCATTGGGGATGTGTGCTTGCCCAGGAACGGTACACCTCACGGTGTTCGTTCTCGGCAGAGGCTCTTCCGAAAAGGCAAACGTCCAGCTCCTTGTCCCACAAGGAAGGTGCCAGCCCTGAAAGCTCGTGCTGCTCTTCACTGTCCCCGTGCAGCCTATGCACAGGCACAACAGCATTGGGGATATGTGCTTGCCCAGGATCGGTACACCTCACGGTGTTCGTTCTCGGCATAGCATTTTTCTGAAAAGGCAAACGTCCGGCTCCTTGTCCCACAAGGAAGGTGCCAGCCCTGAAAGCTCTTGCTGCTCTTCACTGTCCCCGTGCAGCCTATGCACAGGCACAACAGCATTGGGGATCTGTGCTTGCCCAGGAACGGTACACCTCACGGTGTTCGTTCTCGGCATAGCATTTTTCTGAAAAGGCAAACGTCCGGCTCCTTGTCCCACAAGGAAGGTGCCAGCCCTGAAAGCTCGTGCTGCTCTTCACTGTCCCCGTGCAGCCTATGCACAGGCAGAACAGCATTGGGGATCCATGCTTGCCCAGGATCGGTACACCTCACGGTGTTCGTTCTCGGCATAGCATTTTTCTGAAAAGGCAAACGTCCGGCTCCTTGTCCCACAAGGAAGGTGCCAGCCCTGAAAGCTCTTGCTGCTCTTCACTGTCCCCGTGCAGCCTATGCACAGGCACAACAACATTGGGGATCTGTGCTTGCCCAGGAACGGTACACCTCACGGTGTTCGTTCTCGGCAGAGGCTCTTCCGAAAAGGCAAACGTCCGGCTCCTTGTCCCACAAGGAAGGTGCCAGCCCTGAAAGCTCGTGCTGCTCTTCACTGTCCCCGTGCAGCCTATGCACAGGCACAACAGCATTGGGGATCTGTGCTTGCCCAGGAACGGTACACCTCTCGGTGTCCGTTCTCGGCATAGCATTTTTCTGAAAAGGCAAACGTCCGGCTCCTTGTCCCACAAGGAAGGTGCCAGCCCTGAAAGCTCGTGCTGCTCTTCACTGTCCCCGTGCAGCCTATGCAGAGGCACAACAGCATTGGGGATCTGTGCTTGCCCAGGAACGGTACACCTCTCGGTGTTCGTTCTCGGCAGAGACTCTTCCAAAAAGGCAAACGTCCGGCTCCTTGTCCCACAAGGAAGGTGCCAGCCCTGAAAGCTCTTGCTGCTCTTCACTGTCCCCGTGCAGCCTATGCACAGGCACAACAGCATTGGGGATATGTGCTTACCCAGGATCGGTACACCTCACGGTGTTCGTTCTCGGCATAGCATTTTTCTGAAAAGGCAAACGTCCGGCTCCTTGTACCACAAGGAAGGTGCCAGCCCTGAAAGCTCTTGCTGCTCTTCACTGTCCCCGTGCAGCCTATGCACAGGCACAACAGCATTGGGGATCTGTGCTTGCCCAGGAACGGTACACCTCACGGTGTTCGTTCTCGGCAGAGGCTCTTCCGAAAAGGCAAACGTCCAGCTCCTTGTCCCACAAGGAAGGTGCCAGCCCTGAAAGCTCGTGCTGCTCTTCACTGTCCTCGTGTAGCCTATGCAGAGGCATAACAGCATTGGGGATCTGTGCTTGCCCAGGAACGGTACACCTCTCGGTGTCCGTTCTCGGCATAGCATTTTTCTGAAAAGGCAAACGTCCGGCTCCTTGTCCCACAAGGAAGGTGCCAGCCCTGAAAGCTCTTGCTGCTCTTCACTGTCCCCGTGCAGCCTATGCACGGGCACAACAGCATTGGGGATCTGTGCTTGCCCAGGAACGGTACACCTCACGGTGTTCGTTCTCAGCAGAGCCTCTTTCCGAAAAGGCAAACGTCCGGCTCCTTGTCCCACAAGGAAGGTGCCAGCCCTGAAAGCTCGTGCTGCTCTTCACTGTCCCCGTGCAGCCTATGCACAGGCACAACAGCATTGGGGATCTGTGCTTGCCCAGGATCGGTACACC